>NW_028270186.1:54088209-54425370 GCF_037043375.1 Chiloscyllium plagiosum | reverse complement strand
GACATCAAGCTATTTAGTTTTCTGTTTGTCCTCTCCGTCCTGTTTTAAATGTTTAGATTTACAATAGCTGCTTTCCAGTCTACAGGATCCTTTCTCGTATGTAACCAGCTTTGAAGAATAATCAGTAATTCTTTCGCTAGCTCTATTGCCACCTCCTCGATATTCTGGGATATAGCTCAGCAGAACCCGCACCTTACCAACCTTCAATTCGATTAGATTTTCAAAAACATACTCTTCATTAATTCTAGTTTCGTGCAGTTCCTCATTTTCTGCAGTCCTGCTGTTCCCTAGTGTATCTGGGAGTTTGCTTCTGTACCTTCCTCAGGGACATACACTCAATGTCTTCCTCTCAGCTGGCAGATGGCTTCTGACAGCCAGTGAATATTTCGGAGGACTGCACTTTGGAGATGATGTATATGTTAATAACTCCTGCCTGGAAAGTTCCAGAATTAATCCAGTTCACTTCATGGTGAGTGTCAGTACAGTTCTGTCCCTGGTGTGAGGCTCAGGTTATACTGATGGAGGGGACGCAGCTCAGTGACCACCTCATTTTTGAAAGGTCCACATTTTATGTTTGGAATTGGTTCAGCTTAGAAAAATATTCCTGGAAATCCCAGGGAGGATAATACAATGTCCAGCCCCTCGCAGATTTCCTTCTGTGTAGTCTCGCCTCCATTTGTTTCCCATGGACCGAAACAATCTATAAATGCAGTGTCCAGAGTGTGGTCACCATACGCTTGGTCCCTCTGAGTAGATGCAGCAGCTGATAATACACACCCAAGAAAAACAACCACAGAACCTGCCTTTACTGACAGGAGCAAGTCAAATCCTCACACACACAGTGCATCCATTCCATGTTGAAAATGTTTCTCTTCCTGGCTGAGAAAGCCTTTACATCTCTGGCAGACACACAGTAAAATTTCCGTTCACCAAAGAAGCAGTTGACAATGTAACATTACGTTTCTCTGTATCTCAGCAACTATAACGGCATCATCAGCATTTCCGATGTAGTTGACCACCACACTCAGAGAAGAGCGAGTGTGGGAATGTAACTCACTTTAAACAGGGGCATATCTAGATTGACGTAATATTCAGGAATATTGGAAAAGGGTTATGTTAGAAGAAATTCCCTTTTTATTTTCCTTCTACTTCATTATCAGCAGTCCCTTTGCTTTTCATTTCTCTCGCTCTCTCTCTCTCTCTCTTTTGTTGGACATTTTCCCATCCATTCAACTAATCTCCCCCTCACTCATCCAGCCTGATAAAAATGATATTATTTCTCAGTTGCTTTCAGTGTTACTGTAGGGTCACTGGACTTGAAACTTTATCTGTTCTTCTCGTGACAGAGACTGCCATATTTGCTGAGATTCTCCAACATCTTCAGACGCTGGAGAAGTTTATTTCAAATCTCGAACATCCACAGTTCATTGGTTTATTTCACCGTTAATGCTGCTGTTTCACGGGATGACAGCATGACTGGCAAGGGCAGCATTTGTTGTCCATCACTAGCTGCTCTTGACCGTGACATCATTTGGCAAGACAATATGGAGCCAACCATGTGGTCGTGGGGTTGAAGTCAAACTTAGTTTCTTTACCAAAGACTATAAGTGAAATAATGAAAGAAGTTCTGATGGTTTATGGTTGCCGTTAGTAAAATGAGATTTCATTAATTTTTTGTCATTCAAATTTAAGTTCTGTCATTAGCCGGGATAGGATTTGAAACAATGCCTTTAAGGTTATAACCTGTGCCTCTCTGATTATTACACTGGCCACTGTGATTATTACTCTGATATGGGGTCCCAACTATGAAACAGCTGGAGAGACAAGAACAAGTATGTGTTCAAAATATTTGCAATTGGAGGAGAGGTCAGAAGAGAACTGGAGCCGTAAAAGCTGAAGTGAACAAAGGGACAGATAACGGCTAATTCAACAACAGCACTGAGGCAGAGGTGGAGACTGGGTTATTATGGAGGTGGGTGTGGACAGGGTTGATGGCAGAGAAAATATAGAGAAACATTCAGGGTAAAAGGAAGACGCACGGATCTGAACAATATTCTTACTTCTTAGATATTTATGAGTGAGGAGTCTGAAATTGATGGAAATGAAGTGGAGTTTGTGACTTAAACTAAAGATGACAGTTTATGCATATGCTAAATATAAATAACTGATATAGCAATAACCTTACCATTGTTTATAGAATTGACAGAGATAGGCTTACCAGGAACACCAATAATAGCGAGGATTGGATAATACCCAGCTTGAATAATCAGCAATATGGCTCGTATCCGCAACTCTAACCATGCCCAATCCAGTGAAAGCCAGTAAAGACCATTTGATAAGCTCCTATCCATTGTTGGAACATTCCAGTCTAAAACATTCAGATTCTGATCCATTGTTGCAACATTCCAGTCTTATGTTCTCAGATTCTGATTCATTGTTGGAACATTCCCGTCTCTTGTTCTAAGATTGTCTTCCTCTCCTATTCTCTGTAGCTGCTGATCCAATCATCTGGAGGATGACGTTGCCGCTGATACTAAGATATATCAGGTTGAAGGAAGCTCCTTATTAATAGAAGAGGAAAACCTCCAGTGCCACAGTTAAGATCCATGGAGACTGACATCAATTACAGTCACAGAACAAACAGCTTCAGTTAACCCCTTTCGCCACAACCCTGACATAACTTGTTGTGTGTGGGATGTTGACTTCGCTGACTAGTGGGGGAATGGCACATCTACATTTTTAAAGTTAAATTTGGGGGAGAGGGATGATGCTTTCTCTTCACAAGCTCGATGTTTCTACTGTGTTTTGGCAGGGTAGGAAGTGTTGGACTCCCGAGGCCATCTGTGTCTGATCACCAGGCCTGCTGCATCCTTTGGCTTTGATTATTAAATTTAACTTTGACAATATATCTTAACAGCATTGCGGGAATTAGGTAGGGTTAGGCATTTTTGAGACGCTACTACTGTGGCATAGATAGTGTAGATACAGTACATTCATTGTGGTCTTTGCAGCCGCGGCCTGGTTGTGCAGAATAATGGTCAAACTCTCATGGAGCCAGGATTCTTAGTTTTACATTTCGCCATATATTGCTGAGGTCTCACCAGGGTTGGAAGGCATTACATCTCTCCAGGCTGCTATGCTCTCTCCCTGAGATTTCCCACAGAATTGTCTCTTGTTGTTCGTTCCTCCTGGATTGGAGAACTGCATGTGAGACAATATGTTTCCTGAATTTGTTTTGTTGGGAAGTGTGTGTTTCCAGGATGTTACAATATTGCAGCAGTTACTGTTTATTAATTAAGTAACCCATTAATCTGTTGAGTTTTCCAATAAATTAAGTTTTTCCAAGTTCCTCTTGTTTTTGTTGTATTTTGTCTACAGTATTTGAATAAATTGTGTTTTGCTTAATGTTGAATATTTTGATCAAACGAATTGCATCTGAAGTACAACACCACACAATTACCGTTAAAATAAGAACATGTTCGAGTCGACTACCTTCTTCATATATTGCGAGAGGCATCTATTGGGGCCATGACAAGAAGGGCAGATATTCACGTTTTAATTGGATAATTACTCATGAACAATAAGTTGCAGAAACACGGGGTTGGCAGCGGAATGCGTTGAGCTGGAGGAGTGACAGTTCTATCAGTAATTATATCAGATACACAATCCACCTCACAGATCCAGCCCAGACTCCATAATGAGATATCTGCTCAGCACGGAGCACTGTGCAGACCAGTCTCAGTACAACCCAGCAATCTGCCCATGATGCAATACTGTGCAGCTCTGACTAATCCATTAGCTATCGGTCCAACATGGGGAGCAGTACACACCACACCAGCACATTGATTCAGAAATCAAAACGGTTAGTCCAGCATGGGGTAATGTGCAGCGCAAACAGGTGGGCTTGTTCTATAAACGTGGATAAGTGTATCTGTTCAGTATGGGAAGCTGTACAGTGAATAGCAGTGAATCAATCTGTAAACCAGGAGCAGTTACCCTCCCAGCATGGAGAGCTGTGTACATCACCCCAGTGCATTGATCTGTGAACCAGGAGCAGTTACTCTCTCAGCATGTAGAGCTGTGTACCCCACCCCAGTACATTGTTCAGTAACACTGTATTAGATCCCTGCCCAATGTGGGAAAACTTGCAGCTCATACTGGAAGTGACAGGATGTGCAGCTCCCATCCATTTACAGCTCCATACCTCCATTGTGCCATGACAAAGCGGTGATCTGGGTGTAAGAATCCCTGCCAGAGAGAGATGGTAGGGAAATAAGTTCAAATACCATAAAAACAAAAGGACTTTGGGAAAACGAGAAAGGGAGATTGAGAGCCAATTCCATGGATGATCACTGGTTTCAGAATGTTGAAGTAAAGATATTTCAACAGCATCTTGCAACTTTAGCCAGTATTCCCAGGAATGATGGGTGAACGGGATATTGCTGCAAATTCATATGATGGAGTTTTGGATGAGCATTTGTTCTGCAGCTTTGCAACTGGGAGTGGGAACAGCAGAGTCTTCGACTTATTGGGCTGAATCTAACAATAATTTGTCTCAGTGTCTTTTTCAATGAGTGTGACAGAGGAATTGTCTGCACGAGGCCGAACTAGTTTCCTGGTGTTATCTTATCGAACTCACCTCACTAACTACCCACCCCACCTCATGGTGTCCCTGTCATTCAATGCCAGTTCTATTCTCCCACCCATCATGGTTGGAGGTACTCAACATCGCCCGGACGCGCCTGGATGGTCATGTTTTAGAAGTGACCTGTATAATGAAAGGGGAGTGATGCGCTCTTTTAGCTGAACTATCTGAGCTGAGCGGAGCTGAGCAGTTTTCAATTGAGTCTTGAACTGGAAAGTTCAACAGGGAGCTGTGTGGAAAGTCTCTCTTTTCTTCTGTTCATCTTCACCCTGTAAGCATGTGTTCCATTTATACTGGTTTTCAAAGGGGGTTTGCTTATTGGGACTGTTATATGCATTCGGAACAGCATAATTAAGTCTAGCTAGATAAGTTGAGATCTGTAGGTGTTCTTTATTCTGTTCTTTGTGTTTCATTGTGTACTTTTGTGAATAAAGTTTTTGTCTATTTTAGAATCCAGTCGTCAACGTAGCTAAATTACATGAGGTAATTTTCATCATACACTTAATGAAACAAATTTCAAAGTTATGCTCTGGGCTGTTTGCTTCCGAATGTTTTGAATGGTCTAGACTCGTCCATACATCTCGGAGAGGGAAGATGCCTCCTTGGAACTTGGTGCAAATCATTCACTTTCCCTCCTCACGATCAGCAAACCATGTTAACTTAACATTTGTGTACCATTAGCAATGGAGCTAGGAGGAACAACTAGGAGCAGTCTGTCTGTGCAATCTCTACTTCATTAGTTTGTCATGTTGCAGCATCAAAGACATCCTCCTGTTTCAGTATCACAGTTTGGAGTGGCTGAATGGCCTCTTCTTTTGAAGTGTCAGTGTCTCGAGATCACTGAGTTCTCCAATTTCAAATAACCTCCTTTCCAATCTTCTGACTCACTTCCCAGTCCCTCCCACTCCCATCCCATCACCTACCCCTTCCTTCCCAGCACGTCCACCTCCCTTCCGTTCCTCGGATCCACCCTTCTTCCAGCTTCTAACGGGATTCATTCCTCCAATCGACTGATCCAGTGTTACCCTCTACCAGTGTTGATCTATCCCACCTCACCACACCACCTCCTCCTCCCCACGCCGCTTCTTTATCTGTAAACCTCCTTACGTCCATCCCCACTCCTGAAGAAATGTTACACCCAAGGTGTTGACTTCTCCACTTCCTGATGCTGCTTTGCTTGGTGTGGTCTTCCAGCCGCCTGCTTTCCAATATTTGCATTTTTTTAAAAAAAATCTCTTCAGGTGTAATAGGCAGGAGAGAGTGAACTGGTTGTGACACTGCTTATCCAATAGTTTCGATGGGCTGAATGGCTTTCTCACATTCTTGTGAAACCTGTTTAACATGCTGAAAGAACTCCTCTTTTTATCCTGTGCAAGTGTTCAGGGTCTAGCAGTACTGTCACATGAATGTTACTTACACGTTAACAACATGAGCTTGAATGTTGCCCAGGTTTTGAAGCTGTATGTGATTTCTACAGAATATCTTCACTTCTGATCGAATGATGGGGGAAAAACATTGATGACCAACAAATGAACCAGAGGTTGTAGAGCGGAAACACTCTGTAAAGATACCAGAGGTGTCTTTCGAACCTAGCTTGTATTACCCAATAACATTTTCCAACCCACACCAAGCTGTGTGTGTCAGTCTGGAGGAACTGAATGATATCCTATGTTACTGTGAACCAGGTATTTGGCGCAAGTGGCCTCCATCTGCTCCTGTGCGGGGCTGAATAGAACATTGGAACATTTGAGTGAGGAGCAGGAGTGGGTCATTAACCACTTTGCCACTGCTGTACCAGGTAGTAAGTTCGTAGCTGATCTGGTTGTGGTCTTAGCAGCACTTTTCTGTATGTACCATTTCCATTCATTCATTTCTCTGTTCAATACAAACACCTAGACATCACATACTTCTGGGAAAGGGAATTCCCACTTTTACAGCTCTTTCAGAATTTCTCATTCGTGTTCCAACCAATGTTACAGGGTCACTGATTCCTTTTGCAGTCACACTCCTCCACTGGTTACAATAAATTTCAAAGTTTAGTGATAAGGCCAATGATATAAGTGTCAGCCTGGCTCATCTTCTAGAAAAAATGTGACAAACACACAAACGTGCAGCTGCATGCACACATGAACACACACATTTTAAGACAAAACAAAAAAAATGAAAGCTTTCCAGAGTTCTTTAATAACTAAACTCTAAACAAATGGAAAGATGACAGAATGTCCCAAATGTTATTCGGTCCTCTGAAGTTCTTCCGCTCACACAAGCGGCTGGTAATGGGCTGTCTCCCTGGAACAGTTGGATTTGTTTCAATTCACTTTACGTCAGATAGTGGAAAGATGCCAAATAAGTTTTCATCAGGAAACCTACACGATTGTTAAAGATGACGCAGGATATTTTTCTCTTGTCAGGTGGAAGAAAATGAGAGAGGGGGGCATTATGCTGCTGCTTCTGTGGCAGGTAACATTTTCATCACTCCCTGTGTTAAAATATGCAATAATTCCAACTGAACACCAAAAAGGACCACGTGTGATTTCCTTGAAAATTCTCTGCAATGGATGATAAGATCCTATATACAAGTGCATCATTACTGCTGTTGTACACAGTGCCTTTTCTGAGCAAAAAAAAACAAAATCCCAGCTGCATAATTTCATGGCATGTTTACATGTGTCTGCATAATTTTAAGAAATCGGTTGATGTCTTCATTATATCTGCGTTAAAATCAATGTTACGACAGAATGCGAAGCCCTTCTGCTAATTTAAACCAGACACACAGAAAAGAATCACCTCGCCTCATAGTCTGTAAAAGTGTGAGTGACAAAGAACGACCAAATCCCACTATCTATAGAAAGCAAGAATAGTTTATTCTTTAACTCCAAGAAAAAAAAAGAGAATATTAAACAAGAACTTTCTACACTGTACTCATCCTGGTCTGATCAGTTTATCGACTTCCTACTCTACAGCAATGTACTGATCCAATAAAACCACCCGATTAATATTTACAAAAAAAAATGAATTTCAAAACCCTCAGCGAGTTATGTCGATTTTCCTGTGAATCTTCATCTGTAGGTTTTCCCGGGTCTTTTCTTTGGTCTTCTACTGCACAGATTTCATAGAAACAGGTACCTTTCAAAGAGCGATTCTGCAGGCAGTCTGCATTTATTAGTGCTTTTTGCCGCCCTGGCTAACTGTTCAAAATGCCCAATTTTATACCACAAAACACCAGAATGTCTCATTGATTTTATAGCATTAAAATTCAAATTCGTGTGGATTTTGGTTTCTTGGGGCGTAAGTTAAACTGATTGGCCTAAATCGAATTTGTTGTATACCATAGCACTCAGCTCAACTGTTTCTTTCAGTCAAATGTTACCTTTTTAAAAAAAATCAGCACGCTCTGACTTTGTTAAGTCCTTGCCAACTTTTACTCTCTATAAAAGGTGCAGTACACACCTATGCATTTTTATCAATCAACACATTTTATTCTTAACATTTATTCTGCAGTTTCAAACACCCTAACAAGATAAAATATGTATCCAGCGAATTTTTCACAAAATCGTGTATAGTTCAAAAATATTTCGCATCCAATACCTAAACTGATAATGCTTCTTATCAAAAGGCCTCCCAGGAACGTGTGTACAGGGAGAAGGAGAGGCATGTTTCGGGCACATTCCTGCTGAAGGGCTTATGCCCAAAACATTGACTTTCCTGCTCCTCGGATCGTGCCTGACCTGCTGTGTTTTTCCAGGGCAACACTTTTCGACTCTGACCTCCTGTATCTGCAGTCTCGCTGTCCAGATGCAGTAAAACATTGCTACGATTAAACCCGCTACCCTTTCCCAGCAACAACATCATTTCATACCACTTGCTATATCTGCAGACTAACTTAATGGATCGGAGCAGAAGTTGGCCATTCGGCTGCACCATTCAGAATGCTCATGGCTGATCCGAATGTTCTGACCATCTATCTCTGGTCTGTTCCCCATAAACATTGACTCTCCTGTCCAGGAAAGATCACTCGAGGTCAGCCTTGAATATCTTAAAAAAACCGCGTCTTTACTGCTCCCTGAGGAAAAGGGCACCACAGACAGCACAACACGAAAGGGAAAGGAACATCCTTATTTCATTGCAGGACCCATGATTTTAAAACTGTGTTAAACTAACAACAAATTGTCACCTTTTTTGAAACAGAAGGACAGAGTAATTAGGAATAGACTTATACAGCACCCTAAACCTGTCCAATATTACCACTGACTCTTTCCAATCAAATCTGTATTAAACTCATTCTCTGCTCCTGTCCCAGGAAGAGAATACCACATAGCATAACACCACACGAGCATTAAAAAAAAGGAGCAGAATTAGGCAATTCGGCGCATCGAATCTGAATGTCATTTAATATTGGCTTAGAGGTTTCTCAACATCATTCTAGTGACATCTCTCGGTAACCCTTGGTACCCTTATTCATCAAAAACCTATCTATCTCTCGTTTATAGACACAAGTGCCTGCGTTTCTGTGTATCTGCATGTGTGTGTGTGTGTTTGTTCATGTGTTTGTGTGTCTGTGTATTTGTGTGTATACATTTGTTCCTCCGTGTATTAGCCTCTGCATTTTATCTGTTTGTGTGTGACTGTGTATGTCTCTGTATGCCTCTACATGTGTGCGGGTCCATCTCATTGCATGTGCTGTGAATGTTAGTATATTGTGGTGTTTACATATGTCTCTAAGTATTTCTGTGTCTCCATCTTTCTGCAATGAGATATTTGTTGTTTTGGGAGGGAAAGAAATAGCGGAAAAGACAGAGCGGTTAAAGTGAGAATTGCCCTCCACAAAACATTGCTTCTTACTCAGTTGGTAGGAGGTGGATATTACAGAATCTCCATACGATTCACTCGGTCCTCTCTGGCTCGTGCAGAGGTCCTACCAACATGGCGGGGAGAGGGGAGGAATGGGAACGGATATCGGACACTCCACCATCCGGCTTGGCCCTTTCTGTCTTGTTCCAGGCTGTTTATCCTGGAATGGGAGAAAGGGAAGTGGGGAATGAGCTGTTCGTAATGTTGAAGGTGGTGGTGCGGGGGGAGTGTTGCTGAATGGTGAGGTGTCTGGAGGGAGTCAGTCCACAGTGCAGAATCCATAAGGTGTTATTGGTGTGGGTGTATTGCATAGGCGACAGACAAAATGATGGAAGGAAGGTGCTGAATTCAACAGTGATTGGAAGTACATGAACTTTATTTGGAGATAGAGCGCAAGCCTTGTTCGGGGGTAGGTGCTATACCAGATACACAGTGAGTGTGAGGTAGCAGAGAGAATACGGTGATACTTATCCTGGTAGAACGAGGATAAAAAACTTCGTGGACATTTCTTCAAATCATCTCAGCGTCGAGGTGAGCCTCAATGAACGTCTTCTCTAAGTCTGTCGCTAATAATGCTACCGACATGTCCCTCAGATCCCACGGAATCGGTTTGGGAGGATCGTAGCAATGAGAAACAAGCATTGGAGTGTTCTGCCGTGCAAAATTGGCGTGCAAATTTTGTATATCTTATGCTGTGGAAAATTGGTATTGTTGGTGCTGCAGTAATACTGAATTATCTCATGTTACATCTAAACTGCGTAAACTAAGTGACTGCTAATGCTGTGAAAAATAAATTACAGAAGTGTGTATCAGGTAGCTGGAAGAGTATGTTGTAATCCAAATTAGAGACAATGTTATTTTGGATTTGGTGATGTGTGCTCAGAAGGACAAATTAATAATCTTGTTCTCAGGAAATTTGACATTAATATGTTGCATTTTACACGGCATCTGCATATAATATCGAATGTTGATCATGGTTGTCAAACATCAGGGAAGCCTACAGGGTGGAGGGTCAAGTTCACTCCAGTGAATTGGGAAAGTACAATATGACATTCAGTGGGAGACAAGCAATGGTTGTTAGAGTCATAGAGTCCTAAAGCACAGAGGCAGACCCTTTGGTCCAAAGTGGCCCATTCCGACCAAAATGTGCATCCAGACTAACCCCATCTCCCTGCCATTGCCCCGTATCCTTCTAATCCTTTCCTATACATTAAACTCTTTGGAACAGCTCCACAGTAAGCTGGACTTCAAACCAAAACTTTTGGTTGAGACTTTGACACACGATGAAACACAGTAAAAACGAGGCACTTTGTTCACTTGTGAACTTGCTGTTGTTTCAGTAGGTTGGATTTCACATCAAATCTCCTCCACACTCGTGCAGGTGAACAGCCTCTCCCCACAGTGAGATGGCGCGTGCACAGAGAGTCCAATTAACCACTTTAATCCAGGCCCAGTTTGGGAGCAAATGACGTTTCTCATTAGTGTCAACATATTGATGGGTCAACAGATTCTCAGAGATTTTAAGCCGCTTCCCACGTTCAGGGCATTTAAAAGACATTTCCGCTATGCGGACTTGCTGTTGTTATAACAACGTAGTGGATCAAGTGAATTCTGTCCCACACTCGAAACAGACGAATGGTCTTTCCCTCGTCTGACTGTATTCATGTTCGGACTCGGCAGATTATCTGGTGAAGCCCTGCCCACACGTACAACACGTGTACAGCTTCCCCACACTGTGAATGATGCTTTTCCCTTTCATGTTCAAAAGCGAATCATATTCAGGCAACAATCAACTTGACAACACCATCAGATACTGAAGTGATATTTGGTTTTAAGCCTTCGCACTGTAAATCTTCTTCTAATGCCCGGTAAATTCACTGATAAAGGAAAAACAGAAACAATTGAAAGTCCAGAAAGGAAAGATGCAAGAGCAGAAGTCGTCAATTCAACCTGTGCAGTCTGCTCTCACCATTCAGTGAGATTACAGTTGATCTGATAATCCTCAGATTCACGTTCCTGCAATAGCACCTAACCTTTGAATACCTTGCTGATTAAAATCTGTTTCTCACAGTCTTAGAATATAGAACATAGAACCTAAAACAATACAGCACAGAACAGGGCCTTCGGCCCACGATGTTGTGCCGAACATTTGTCCTAGCTTAAGTACCTATCCATGTATCTATCCAATTGCCGCTTAAAGGTCACCAATGATTCTGACTCTGCCATTCCCACAGGCAGCGCATTCCATGCCCCCACCGCTCTCTGGGTAAACAACCTACCCCTGACATCCCCCCTACACCTTCCACCCTTCACCTTAAATTTATGTCCCCTTGTAACACTCTGTGGTACCCGAGGAAAAAGTCTCTGACTGTCTACTCTATCTATTCTCCTGATCATCTTATAAACCTCTATCAAGTCACCCCTTATCCTTCGCCTTTCCAATGAGAAAAGGTCTAGCAGTCTCAGCCTATCCTCGTACGACCTATTCTCCATTCCAGGCGACATCCTGGTAAATCTCCTCTGCACCCTCTCCAAAGCTTCCACATCTTTCCTAAAGTGAGGCGACCAGAACTGCACACAGTACTCCAAATGTGACCTTAACAAGGTCCTGTACAGCTGCAACATCACCTCACGACTCTTGAACTCAATCCCCCTGCTAATGAACGCTAATACACCATAGGCCTTCTTACAAGCTCTATCCACCTGAGTGGCAACTTTCAAAGAGCTATGAACATAGACCCCAAGATCACTCTGCTCCTCCACCTTACTAAGAACCCTACCGTTAACCCTGTATTCCACATTCTTACTGGTCCTTCCAAAATGGACAACCTCACACTTGACAGGGTTGAACTCCATCTGCCACTCCTCAGCCCAGCTCTGCATCATATCTAAGTCCCTTTGCAGCTGACAACAGCCCTCCTCACTATCCACAACTCCACCAATCTTTGTATCGTCTGCAAATTTACTGACCCACCCTTCGACTCCCTCTTCCAAGTCATTAATAAAAATTACAAACAGCAGAGGACCCAGAACTGATCCCTGCGGAACTCCACTTGTAACTGGGCTCCAGGCGGAATATTTGCCATCTACCACTACTCTTTGACTTCGAGCGGTTAGCCAGTTCTCTATCCAACTGGCCAAATTTCCCACTATCACATGCCTCCTGATTTACCGCATAAGCCTACAATGGGGAACCTTATCAAATGACTTACTAAAATCCATGTACACTACATCCACTGCTCTACACTCATCCACATGCTTGGTCACCTCCTCAAAGAATTCAATAAGACTCGTAAGGCAAGACCTACGCCTCACAAATCCGTGCTGGCTGTCCCTCATCGAGCAGTGTCTTTCTAGGTACTCATAAATCCTATCACTCGGTACCCTTTCCATTACTTTGCCTACAACCAAAGTAAGACTAACTGGCCTGTAATTCCCGAGGTTATCCCTATTCCCTTTTTTGAACAGGGCCACAACATTCGCCACTTTCCAGTCCCCTGGCACCACCCCCATTGACAGTGAAGACGAAAAGATAATTGCCAACGGCTCTGCAATTTCCTCTCTTGATTCCCACATAATCCCAGAATATATCCCGTCAGGCCCGCGGGACTTGTCTGTCCTCAAGTTTTTCAAAATGCCCAACGCATCTTCCTTCCTAACAAGTATCTCCTCTAGCTTACCAGTCCGTTTCATACTCTCCTCTTCAACAATACGGTCCCTCTCGTTTGTAAATACTGAAGAAAAGTATTCATTCAAGACCTCTTCTGTCTCTTCCGACTCAATACAAAGTCTCCCACTACAGTCCTTGATCGGACGTACCCTCGTTCTCGTCATTCTCATGTTTCTCACATACGCATAAAAGGCCTTGGGGTTATCCTTGATCCTACCTGCCAAAGATTTTTCATGCCCTCTCTTTGCTCTCCTAATCCCTTTTTTCATCTCCCTCATGGCTATCCTGTATCCCTCCAACGCTCTGTCTGAACCTTGTTTCCTCAGCCTTATGTAAGCCTCCTTCTTCCTCTTTACTAGATATTCAACCTCCCTCGTCACCCAAGGTTCCCTCACACGACCATCTCTTTCCTGCCTGACAGGTACATACATATCAAGGACACGACGTATCTGTTCCTTGAAAAAGTTCCACATTTCAATAACATCCTTCCCTGACATCCTATTCTCCCAACTTATGCTCCTCAGATCCTGTCTTGCAGCAACGCATTTACCCTTCCCCCAATTGAAAATCCTACCCTGTTGCATCCACCTATCTCTCTCCATAACCAATGTGAAAGTCACAGAATTGTGGTCACTATCACCAAAATGCTCACCCACTAACAAGCCCATCACTTGTCCCGGTTCGTTACCGAGTACCAAATCCAATATGGCCTCCCCTCTGGTCGGACAATGTACATACTGAGTTAGAAAAGCTTCCTGGACACACTGCACAAACACCGTCCCGTGCAATCTACTTGATCTAAAGAGCTTCCAATCAATATTTGGGAAGTTGAAATCGCCCATGACTAATACCCTGTGGCTTCTGTACATTTCCAAATTCTGTTTCCCAATCTGTTTCTTCACATCTCTGCTGCTATTGGCGGGCCTATAGTAAACACCCAACAAGGTGACTGCTCCTTTCCTATTTCTGACTTCAGCCCATACTACCTCCAAAGGCAGATCCCGCTCGAACTGCCTTTCTGCAGCCATTATACCATTTCTAATTAGCAACGCCACACCCCCTCCTTTTTTACCACCCTCTCTAATCTCAGTGTAATCTTGGATACACTGAGCTGCCAATTTCTAGAGCGGCCTGCAGTAAATACTTTCACATATTCAGTCGGCTCGAAGAGATAGAAATTTCTCCACATCTTTCTTAAATAGGTTACTACTTACTCTGAGATTATGTTCTCTGGTCTTCGATTCTCAGACAAGGCGAATCATTCTCTCCTAAATTATCCTATCATGTCCCTCATAATCTAATGTATCTCAGTAAAGTCTTCTTACATTATTCTACATTCCAATGAGTAAAGGGGCAATATTCTCAGTTTCATGTCCCGAGAATATCCTCCCATATCCAGGATGATTTGTGTTAAATTTCCCTGACCTGCTATTCCTAAAATAGCGGGACTAAATTTGTTCACATTAATCCAGCTCTGATCTGACTAATGCCATGTGTATTTTGAAAAAAAATACATATGTCCCCATTCCGTTTAAGTAAAGTGAAACAAGATTATTTGACTTCCCGATTACCTGCTGAAACTGGATGCTAACTTCTCATATTTCATGTACAAGGAAGCGAAGTGCTCTGTATGCTGATGCTTTGTGCTGTGTATTTCCCCACTTAATATTTATATCTGCCAAAACGCATAAACCTCTTTTTTTTGCATATTATATGCTGCTACGTTTTTGTCCACTTGTCTATCCTGATTCTGTCCGTCCACAACGTTGCTGTGCTGCCCTTATTACTTGCTTCCATATCTATTTTGTGTCATCTCCAAACTGAGCAACAGTACATTGACTTATGTTGTACAGGTGATTAGTACATGTTGTCAACAGCTGTGGCACCAATATTTTTGGCTCCGGGAATCTGCAAGTTACAATTTACTATCATGAAAATGCCCTCATTACCTCGCCTCTCCATTTATTCCCCAATCCTCAACTAATACATACCCCCAACTGTGTTGGTTTATGCTTCTATGCTTGTGAAGTGCTATCGTATAAAACACCGTTCAGAATATTTTTAGAAATTCAGATATATTCCATTTACTGCATTCCCCTTTGTGTATTGTGCTTGTTACGATCTGAAAATACTTGTAAACGTGTTAGGTCTGATTTCGTCTGCACAAAGCCATGCGGAATCCATTTTAAACTGTAATGCATTTCTAATGCTCTGTTCTTCCAACTTTAATCATAGATTAACATTTTCCCAGTGGCAGATATGCTGTCAACTGAGCTGAATTTGTCAGGCTGGACACTCAAAAGACGTGACCATTGTTGAATAAAGGTGTTGAGGAACAAATCAAAACGAAAGAGTATCCTATATCAGACAGACAACAGGGTTCAAGTGAATTTCTTGTCGGGACTTCAATAAAGTGCAGACCAGGAAGGAAAGAGGGGATATGAAATAATTTAATCTTCCAGGGCTGAAGATAATCCAAAGAGGGTCTACAAGTACATATCTGGCAAGAGAACAACGCAAGAAATATTACCTGAAAGATCAAGGAGGTGGACATTGCTTTTGAGCTCATCAGATGGAAGAGGCAATAAACGAATTTTTCACATCATTTTTTATTGTGGAGACAGAGAGACCAAATGTTCACTCTCCATATGTGAAGAGGACGATACCTTTTCCGAAACTATTTGACCAAGCATCAAGAATTTGAGAGTCGGTGATGTTTCTGGCGGCTGGATTACATTCGACTCTGTCTGGCCTCATGCAACAAAGAGTCTACATGTTCTCAGGACTGGATTTTTAATATAACGAGCAGAGACTGTGTCGGCTTTGCCTTGTCGTACTGCAGCATCGGAGGTCGAAGATGACTTTATAGAGATTCATAAAATTAAGAGTGCTCTCGATAAGGCGAACAGCAAAGTTCGTTTTCCCTTGGATATGATTAGATTAGATTACATTAGATTACATTACAGTGTGGAAACAGGCCCTTCGGCCCAACAAGTCCACACCGACCCGCCGAAGCGAAACCCACCCATACCCCCACATTTACCCCTTACCTAACACTACGGGCAATTTAGCATGGCTAATTCACCTGACCCTGCACATCTTTTGTGACTGTGGGAGGAAACCGGAGCACCCGGAGGAAACCCACGCAGACACGGGGAGAATGTGCAAACTCCACACAGTCAGTCGCCTGAGGCGGGAATTGAACCCGGGTCTCAAGCGCTGTGAGGCAGCAGTGCTAACCACTGTGCCACTGTACGAGTCCAGACCTCGTAAGATTTACACTGAATGACAAGACATCCTTTTCACAAAGAGGATGGCTTGCACATGGAATCAACTGCTAGAGCAACTGGTGCGTAGAGGTACTGTTATATTATTTTATAAAACATTTGGACGTTTAGACGAAGAGAAAGTGTGTAGAGGGATTCAAGCAAGGTGGGACAGCTCAGTTTGGGAAGTCTGTTCGCCAAGGATATGTTAGACTTAAGGACACTACAGAAATCATGGAATTACATACTGAAAAACATTTCATATTTCAGGAAAATAATTGCTGGATATCTCAGAAAATGTAAAAGGCGTATAAAACTCCAGACACTGGACTAGTGTACGTGGTGTGAAAAAAAAGAGTTGAAAAGCTTGCAAGGACACAGAACAATCTGTTCTGACCAAGGGAACAATGTGACATTTGTTCGAAACAGCCAGCAGAGCTGGATTGCCATCAGCTCAAATTATGAATCAAGATCCGAAATCAAAATTAGGTGTGAACTTCACGTTTTGATAGTATGAAAGCCAATGAAATAATCCGATGTTTTGGGGTATTAATCAGGACATTTGCAACAGCTCGGACTGCGTCAGGGACGTCCAGCTCAAGAGATACTACAAATGTACCTTCCTGGAAATGTGTTTGCATGGCAGAACATCGAGAAAAACCTGGAGAGAATCTTCCCAGAAAAATCCACAAAATGACACTTGAAAAAGCTGAGTGGTTTTGAACCATGATTACTTTTTAAGTCATGATTGAATCGGAATATAGTTGCGGAGTGGAAGATAAAAGATGGGTTTAAGAGAAACTAGTCGTAAATAGTTGTTAGTTTTCATACTCTGTTAGACATAAAGAAAAAAGTTGATATCTTCCCTTTAAATCGTGACCCTTGCGAAACGTTTTGACTATCGAATTTTCACAGATTAGAGCACGTGGTAATTTTTTTTTCTGTGTTGCTGGTGTCAATTAGCATCGGTGTTTACCCTGTGTTTGTACTGAATCCCAGAGCATTATGGGAGATAAGCGCGGAAATTGCAAGACTCCTTGCTGAAATAATTGTGTCATCTCTAAATATGGGTGTGATTTAAAATGACTGGATATTGACGAACCTTGTTGAAGAATGGATACAGGGAAAAGACTGGAATCTCCAGGCTTGTGAGTTTGAAATTGGTGGTTCGCAAGTTTTTTGAAGTGGTTTTGGAAGATAGCATTTTCAGAGTCCAGGAAATATAGGGGATCATTAGCATGGTTTAGTGAGGTGGAAACTGGGTCTCACAAAATTGTGAGGTTTTGATCAAGTAGTCAAGAGGATTGATGAGGCAAGAACAAATATCTTTGCTTACTTAGGCTTTAGGAAAGCGTTTAACTAGATTCAACATGGAAGACGAACAAGTAAAGTTAGATCAGATGTGGTTCACAGTGAGTTTGCAAATTGGATACAAAATTCAATTAACAACAAGAGAAAGGGTGAGGTTTTGGTGTGTTATTTATCAGACTGGAGGCTAGTGACCGGCAGTGTTCTACAGGGATCAGTGATGGCTCCTTTGTTTGTGACTGATGTAAATGTTTTAGATAACAATATGGAAGGCAGAGATCATCAGTTTGTGGTTGACACCAACATGAGCGACATGCATTTCATGAGGTGACAGCATAAGTCTTTGCGTGTACGCGAAGAACATTTAAAAAGGCTTTTGGACAAATACATGGATAGCAAAGGATTAGAATGATATGGTCCAAGTGCAGAGAAATGCGGTTAATGTGGACTGGCATTATGATCAGTATGTACCAGTTTGCACCAAACGACCTGTTTCTGTGCTGAGGGACGCTACAACTCTCCATGGTGATACAGTCCACAGAGAAGAAGGTTATCTGAGGTTATAGAAGATTAAAAGAGACATTGATCATTCGGGTATATGATTAAATGAATGGTAAAGAGAAATTATCTTGAATAAATGTAACGTACTGCAGTTTGAGTCATAAATGGATGTAGCCCTTGCACAATTACAAGTGCTGCTTTGAATAGTCCTGCGCAATAGACACGTGAATAGGTCACGGAATGGTCTTTGGAAGTCGTGTCACATATCGTCAGCTTCGTTAAAATGCTGTTAGAACGCTTTCATGCGTTGCTCAGTTTTTAGTGTTGAAGTTGGGACGTTATCCTGAGGTAGTACAGGATGTTGGCGAGGCATCTTCTGTAGTATTGTTTCTATGTTCTGGTTTCCAAGTCAGATAAAGACCAATATTAAGCTGGACAGAGTTAAGAAGAGATTTACCAATATGTTGCTAGGAATGAAGGGATTGAGCTGTAAGGGGAGGCTGGATAGGCTGGGACTTCTTTCAAACGAGCATAGGAGGTTGACATTTACCGTATAAATGTTTTTAAAATCCTGAGGGGTACAGATTAGCTCAACTGCAACGGTGCTTTCCTTCTTTGGGGATTTCAGGACTAGTGGGCGTATTTTAAGGTGTGAGGACAAAGGTCATAAAAAGACATGAGGTTCACTTTGTTTTACTTTATACGGTATGTTTCCTGTGCAAAGTTCTAGAGGAAGTAGGAATGTGGATAAAGTTACAACATTTAAAAGACACTTAGATAAGTGCATGAATAGGACATGTTAAGAGAGATATGGGCCCAGTACACGTAGTTGGTACTACGTTAGTTTCGGTAAATGGTAGCATGGACGGTTTGGAACAGCGGTCTGTTTCAATGATGTCTGAGTCAATGACTCAGTTTATTTGAAATTTACAGAGTGCTGAGAGGCCTGTGCAGAGCCAATGTGGCAAAGATGTTTCACCCACTATGACACACTAGAACCCGAGGGCACAGAGACAAAGTGAAGCGATAACAATTTGGAAATGAGACGTGGAGGAATATCTTCCGTCAGAAAGTGGTGATTCTTTGGAGATAGTTGCTGTAGAGGGCTGCGGGCGCCAATTCAGTGAGCAAATGTGTGGCACGTTAGCTCATTGGTTCACACGGCTGCCTCATAGCGCCCGGGTCCCAGGTCCGATTCCAGCCTCGGGCGACTGTCTGTGTGGAGATTACACGTTCTCCCTGTGTCTGTATGTGTTTCGTCCGTGTACTCCGGTACTCCTCACAATCTAAAAGATATGCACATCACGTGAATTGGCCATGCTAAATTGTCCATAATGTTAGGTGCATTAGGCAGGGGTAAACGTACAGTTGGGATGGGTTGATCTTCGGAGGGTTGTAGTGAACATGTTGGTCCGAAGGGCCTGTTTTCATCCTGCAGGGAATATAATCAAATCATTTCAATTCAGATTAAAATAGCTCAGGATCTTTTCCCACGACCCAATGCCCTCTGCGCCATGTCAACAGAAGTTTCATCGAGCGAGTTTGGAGCTCCCAGCCTCGGCGTTTCACGCACCTCTCTACCTTCACAGTAGGATTGCATGCTCATGGAGTTTGTCACTGGCAGGCAAAGTAGATATCCACTCGTTCATCCCACTCTCAATTTCCAATCGGATCTTCGCCACTGCGTACACAGTTTCACTGAGTCCAGGCCTGGGAACCGGTGCGATGTGAGTGTGCAATAATAGTTTCTTCCTTGTCTCATGGCACGGGTAAAGTTACGATGTGAAACTTCATGTTTATTGAAATCGATATTTCAACAATATTTGTGAACTCTCGACTGTACATTTCATCTTTTATTGAAATCTATCGAATTCAGTCTTCAACATTCTCAATTATGGAATCTCCACAGCCATTGGGGACATTGAAGGTGACGATTCAAGCCAATCTCAGTGGGCTTTCCTGTTGTGCCTGTGATGCGGTTCCTCGACTATCTCTGCCATTGCATTAATGGCTTTTTGTATTGTGCTTTTTCATGTAATCGAATAATGGTTCGTCCTCTGCGTTGTGGTCAAGCAACCTCCATTCAAATCCGAGTATCTGTAATGAGCATTTGTTCCATGTTACTCCACATAACCTGTGCAAAACAAACGCAGAAAGGACACAATCAATTTTAAGATGAAAATACTCACTCAGGTGTTGATTTTAATGCTTCAAGCTGCCACTCTCAGCACCCAATCTCGGAGATTTTTCTCCCTTCAACAATCACTATTCCCCCTTTCCATTCCTCCTCCTATGTCACTGGGGCATTGGAAAAATTAACATTCACTTTCAAATTGACACCATTAAGTCTGTGTTGCAGCTGTCAATCTTGTTAGGTGAACGTGACCCAATATCACCATCAGGGCCATTAAGCCACTCAATGCTATCAGACAATGTGGTTGGGTTTTGAATCCTCACGTATAGTGTTTTATTTGCATAGATCAGAGATCATTGGAGCATTGGGTTCATGAAAAGGGCACAGAACAGTATCGAGGGAATGACTTTATTGGAAAAGACCAATATCTCTGCTCTCCCCACATTTATTTCAAGTCATTATTTGTCTCTCGCTAGAGTATTGTGTATAATTTTGAAATTCACATTATAGCAGTGATATGACAACTGTGGAAACGATGCAGGAGTGATTTGCCAATATATTATCTGGATTGAAGAACTTCAACTATTAAAGTGTTTGGACAGACTGGCGTTATTTTTCTGAAAGCAGGGGAAATTGAGATGAAACAGTATTGAGATGTACGAACTGATGAGCGGTAAGGAATATGTACACTTAACGAAACATTTGTTGAAGGGATCAATCATCAAGGAGCCATAGATTTAAGATAAGAGTAAAAAGGTTTGGGTAGCTGCACATAAAAAACGTTATCAGACAACGAGTGGTTGGAATCTGGAACTCACTGTCTCGAAGTGTTGGAACGGCAGAAATTCTCAGAAAATTCAGAGATATTCAGATGTAAAATTTTAATGTTAAAAGCACACAACGTCAAACGATGACAAATTGGATGAGCATAATCAAGCAGTGATTTTGACAAGAGCACGCACAAGTAGCTTGCAAGAGCAGTTCGCTCTGACGTCCACTGGAGTATGGCGTTTCGTATCCTCAGCTGTCATGTGGGATGCAAGGGTTCATTCTCCCGCTGGGGCGGCCCTGACTGTTTCAGGGTTTCAAGGTTTGTGTAAAGATTTGTAGTTCAAGTGAAGTTTGCAGATGGTGTGTGGATGTTCGTTAGTGTTGGGAAGTTGGTTTGCAGCAGTTTCCTGCCCTTTCTCGGTGACATCCGCAAGCTCTGCTGTTCTGTAGCGTTTTGAATTGGTGTGATTTCCTTCCCACTGCTTTCAGTTGCTGCTTCTTGTCGTTTATTGCAGGTCCCGGTATGTTACGTCCAGGTCAACATGTTCTTTGATGGAGTCATTGGATGAGTCTCGTCATTCCAGAAAACCTCTGGCTGCCCACTATTGTCCAATTATTGTTGTGTTGTTCTGGTCGAATTTGTTGACCTCGTCATGTCTGTGCATTGCCACTCTGTACAACTGATTGTGGTGTTTTCTGGATCCTCCAGAAATGCTTTGCAACAATAGATATTCCCGAAAATTCCTTGCAGACAAACAACGTTAGGAGGGCATGCCAAGACCCAACACATCAAGCAAAAATGTCTCGGAACGGACAGCCTTTGACTACTCGGATCTATGAGAGAATATAAACCGAAAGCCACATTTAGACAACAACTCACCAGAACAATGGACCCAAACCACATCATGTACAATACAAATATGGTCAAACAATGTTGCACGTAGTGAGACCAGGGAACATTATACAGAACAGACAATTCACGACACGCATTCATGAAGATCTACTTGACACTAAGCACCACTGCCGGTGTCTTCAATAGGTTGACTCATTACACTGAGTGTTGCTGATTCTGCGGCTGGAAGCTTGGATTGTATGACAGTCTGCAGCAATGGAGACGGTGTTGCTGGAAAAGTACAGCGGGTTAGGCAGCATCCAAGAAGCAGGAGAATGGACGTTTCTGGCATGAGCAAGTCATCAGGAACATGCCCAAAACATCGATTCTCCTGCTCCTCAGATGCTGTCTGACCAGCTGTGTTTTCCAGCACCGCACTCTAGACTCTGATGTTCAGTATGTAAAGTCCTCATTTTCTCCTCCGTTTGCAACAGTTGTTGGTTCCTTGAGTGAGGGATCAGTTGATATAACCAATGTAAACTTCGATTGCTGATTGAGAACTATAACCAGGTCCGTAGCTCAAAAGAGTGTTTCTGTTGTTTCTCAGGTGCCGTTCCTGGCACGGCCTCTGGCACTGTAATTATTTTGGGTTTCCTGGCTGTACAATGTGTGCTTCTGTGATCACACAGTTGCCAGTACTCTGGGGAGCGGCTGCAGTTATCTGCGCTCGCAGCCTCGGTGCAATTGATGCGGTTTGGGTCGTTCTTGATATGTGCAGCAGGAGCACAGTGATGGATCAATTGATATTGCAAGAAGGCAGACAGGCGTGGAAAATGTCGAGGTTCTGGTGATATTTGCACAGTGTTTAGAGATTACCTAGATTCAGGAGAAAAGCATGTTAATTCTTACGAGTCGTGTTGAAGAACTGTCTGGAAAACAAGTCACCAGCGGTGTGGTTTACAAGCACACTCACAGTAACCACAATACGAAATAAAACAGACAATAAAATGAGGAAAACACACGAAGGATGACAGTAATCATGGGTGACCTGACTTTCACTCCCTAGCTCCCCCAATTCCCACTTCCAGCTTCATTATAAACAAATTTTAGAGAGCCATAAGCATCAAAGTTGTCCATTGGAACGACTCAATTCTTTCCTTTGTTTTCGATTAGGCTATTTGTTTCAGGGTCTTTTACTTTCCTTGGAAACCATCTCTTTCATTGTGAGCATTCGGAAAGGAAGCCATCCTTTTTGTTAGGGAAAGAATATGATACTGAACATGTTTGTGTCAGGCATGAGATTCCTCTGTCTCACACGTTTCTTCTACTTTCTCTCGGTTTTAATAGTGTTCTTTGTTTTGACTTCTCCGACCCAAGTGCATGACCTCATAATGCCGACATGAAACTGCATCTGACAAGTTATTCCCCATTCATTCAACCTATCTATATGTCTATGCGAAATGCCACGTTCTCAATGTAATATGTGCTCCCACGAGTGTGAATTGTCAGCACATTTGTGTACATTTCACTCTGCCACTTGCTCCATGCCATTAATAGAGAGATAATTGAAGGCTTAAATATACTGAGTCTTGCCAGACTTCTGCTGTAAATACCTCTACATACTTGCTACCCTCTGAACGTGAGAACATTCAGCTCATCTGTGTCTTAGTGTGTAACACCTTCCCCTGAGATTAGAACCACCGGTCCTGCACTATTCTGGATATAGACCAGAGAGGAACAAACGCTTAAGGTAAAGCATAATCTCACTGGCCTTTCCAGGGCCAGTTCTCAGTGCTCTTTTTTGACCTCTGGTTGAACAAACTGCCCAGATTAGCACTTTAGTTTTGACAATGATACATCTGCTTCAAAGTTACTTCAGTACCTGTGACTGAAGTGGTGCTGAAAGGCGTTGTAAAAATACAAGAACATCTTTATTACTCGACCATTGCCGTATTGTTAATCTCTCTGCTCATGGAAATGGATACTTCCCATCCACTCTATCTCTCATCAATACAGAACATGTTCCCCTCACTGTTGATTTTAAATGATTTCCTGTTGGATGAGTTATCCCTGCAACTCCAGAAAACCCGTCTCAACAAGTCGATATTTTCTCAGGTCTGCTCAATTGTTGACACGCAGGAAACTTGTGTTCTGAACGAGAAACGGATCTGACTCAAAACGTTAGCTCTGTTCCTCTATTCACAGATAATAACAAACACATGGTGTATATGTAGGTTTAACTGAGTTTATTTGATACAAGTTGTGTTTTCAATTGCCCTGGTTCGGGGCAGCAATTCCTCCTGACCATCAACGCGCCCATCCACACCGCTTTCGTCTACATCATTGTAAACATTCCCAAGAAATCTCCCATTAAATTTCTTTGCTCCAAACAAAACATTCCCAGAGTCAGGAATCTCTCCACAAAGTGAGATTTATTTATCTCTGGACATAGTGCAAAGCAGAGGGTTGTGAAGAGATTCTTGGAAATATTTGCCAATTGGCAGGTGGGGAAACTGTCAAGAAGCAAAGCAGAAATCCCAGTCTCGAGTTTTTTGAATCTTTATATATTCCTTGGGAAGCGGATCCAGAGGCGAATGAACGATGAACTGTTCGACTGAGCAGAGACAGGTTAGAAATCTTTCCGTGCTTGTGGAGGCCAGTGCTTTGACTCTCATGCTCTCCGGACATGAACTTATCTGTGACATTGAAAAGATTCTCGTTCCAGCACGTCAGGACGTCAAATCTCATTTCAGCTCCGGGACAAGGAGAAAACACGGTTACAGACAAGACACTGAAAGGCTGGAAGAAACACTGTCCCGGTTGGAGGAGAACTGTCCTGGTGTCATGGTTGTGTCTTTAGAGGGTGGGAGCAGAGTATTCCCATGTCTTCAGAATGAATTTCCAAGAATTTATTTATTTTCGAAAGGTATATTCGACTGGGACAACACTACTATCATAGGGCAAGCCAGACAGAGAACAGCCAGGGAATTCAGAGAGGCATGGCATTCATCCACAAACTCCATCAACAAACACATCTGCCTGGACCCAATATACCAACCACTACAGTGGACAGCTGAAACTGACAACCGGAAGCGGCAGGGACAGACCACTATAAACACCGGAGGAAACATCAAAGAAGCGCTTCGCAGGAGGCTCTCAAGCACTGATGATGTCGCCTAGCCAGGGGACGAAACGTTTGCAACAAAAACTTCCAGCTCGGCGAACAGAGCCACAACAACGAGCACCCGAGCTACAAATCTTCGCACAAACTTTGAATAGGTAGACTGCATCAGGACTGCATCAGGAGCAACGGATACATTCAATGACATGTGTGGAAGTGCAGGTAAAACTCTAATGGATGTGGAAAGCTCCTTTGGGGCCTGCGACAGAGTGGAGGTGTGGGTGGAGGTTTTGCAAATCCCGTGTTGGAATGAGAATGGGGCGGGAGGGGAGGGTGGTTTGGTGAGGGGGGTGCACTTGACAAGGGAGTCGCAGAGGGAATGATCTTTATAGAAAGCGGATCGGGGTGGGGGGGGGGGAAACACATCTTAGGTGGTGGAAATGTCGGAGAATGACATGATGTCTGCGGAGGTTGCTGGAATTTAAAGTGATGAATAAGGGAGCTCTGTCCTTGTCTGAGGGATGGGTTTTGAGAGTGGAGTTGGGGCAAATGGATGAGATGAGCTGGAAAGCATCATTGACCATGTGCGAGGAGAAAATGCCTCGCCACTGACTCAACCTTCTCCCTCGCAACTGTCTGAGTCTGAACGAGTCACGTCGTAACCATAGTGACATCCTTCACCGCGTTTTGTGCTTTCAACCACATATCGCCATCGTCACCATGTCAGCCTAATTGCACCTCATTAACATCATAAACTCTTCCACGTCTCCGCTCTTCTGCAGCTCAAACTCTCATCCATTCGTTTGGATTAAACGGTGGAAACACACTTCCATCCGTCCTCTCAAATTCCCCCTCTGCTCTGGCCTAACTCCCTCTGCCACTATTCAAGGGTGCACTTGCGTTCTGTTCAGTGTTCCATTGTTCCTGACCTGAATGATATTTTTCCCACTGCACATTTTCCCAAACGTGCACTGCGGCCTTCGCAGCTTTATCTTTCCACACGGGCTCCCACATGCTGGAAGGGCAGCGATTGCGGGTTATTCACCCAAAGATGTAGTCCTGAGATCTTTCAACAACTCTGCTGCACGTGGGAGTATTAACAAGGGTTGTTCACCCATTACCAGGCAGCTAAATTCAACCTTTTTTTAACATTTCTGCAAATCTCTTGACTGTCTTCGCTCTGTCTATCACTGTCATGTCCTCCAGCCCACTCAAGAGCAATTAGTGTTGTTCAATAAATGCCAACCCAGCCAGTGAACACGACACCCAAGATTTTGTTTTAAAACGCACTCTCAGATATCTGCATAGCCTGCAATTCAAATCTCCGGAGTATGTTCGATTTGAACTGTTCCACGTTTGGTGCCTAAACTTCATCTACCAAGGTCATAAATTGTGAAATCTCTTCACTACGTAAATTGCACAATGCTATAGGAAACGAATTAGTCAACAACGGAAGAAGAAAAGCTGTAATCTTTGTTGAAATTAAGGGCAATTAATTGATATCAATACTACATCGTGCTTTTCACATAATGTAAACTTCAAAGCTGTTCCTCTGGAGGGAGTTTAAACAAATTTTGATCCCAGTCACATTATGAGATATTGGGAAGCTGACAAAGTGTTATGTCAAACAAGTGATCAAAGAAATGGGTTTCAAGTCGTATTTTAAAACAGAAAACGAAGCTTGCATCACTAACCTCGGACGACGGAATTTGCTGTGCTAGAGTTCATCATTTTCTGCTAGTCAGAAAAAACGCTTTCTTTGCCGGTGGCTCCATAGCTCAGAGGCTAGTCCATTGGCCTTATCAACCTTTGGTCGTGTATTCGAATCTTACTTGCGTCTTGCTAAATGTGTTTACAACTGTTACAACAAACATTCACAGAAGCATTTTCCGTGTTGCTTGGAATTATTTCTGAGGGAACATCGTGAAGTGATTTTCCCCACGGACCTAGCCTCATCTGCTTGACTTTCGAAATCCCCATCTGTGTTTCTACTTCGAGGAACATAAGGACGACAAGCATCTGATGCCAAGAATGCCCTAGTTTAGCCGGAAGAACAACGTGATACAGTCGAAGCAGTAAAGTAAAGGTGAAATAGTGGGGGAGGAAAACGTACAGCGAAGCGGCTGAATGCTTCCATTCCTTATGTCGAGGCAGGAATCTGCTGGAATCCAAATGAAACAGGTAGGAGGCTGGAAGAGCACAGCTAGCCAGGCTACCTCAACAGGTGGAGAATTCAACGATTAGCATGTACCAATTATTCCCGACTGTGCCAGTCCTCGAAGGACAGTCGCCTGCCGGTTTACCCCTTTGCTTATGCAAACAGAATCGGGTTTTAAAGCCCGAAGTGAAGAAAGAAGAGGCAAACAGTTCAATTCCCCATTTTCTGAATGTTGACTTCTCCTAAGACCTTTGTCATTCTCACAAGATGTGTCTGTATATTTCCCTCTTTGGTTGAAAATGCGGTTCAGTTCTCCCGCAGCTCATGATCAAATTTAATAGTATCTGACTTGAGTCTCATTCGCTTCTTCATTTAAGATTAAACCTTTGCAGAGAACGTCTCTTTGAGATGAACACTTCAGAAGTCAGGCTGCGGGCTACTGGAAGCTAAAAATGAGAATGGATGGATGTTTGATGGACTGGCATTGACATAATGCATTATTCTGTGCTGTAAAAGTTCGGTGACACGAATAGTATTTTTGAAGAAACGTCTCATCGCTGGAAAAAATACTATGCTGTTAAGAGAAGGTGCAATTGCACCTGCCGTCCTAAATGTCAGCTAGTGGTTACAATTCAGCACTATCACCGCTGTGGTTTGGTTTCAATGCCTGGTCAGGGAAGCAGGATTATTGTTCCTAATAAGGACAACAACAAAATCGGAGCATCTTTGGCAGGAAACGCATTTTACACGCATTCGTATGTGCCTTGAAATATTGCTGCAGGGCCGCAAGGTGGCTCACTGGTTAGCACTGCTGCCTCACAGAGCCTGAGACATGGCATGAATCCAAATGGGTCGACTGTCAGTAAGGTGCCTTATTCAGGAACAAATGAAGAGTAATAGGGTAAGGAATTGTTCTGTGAGGGTTAATCCCTGGAGGATCGGTGTGAATTTGTTGGATCAAATGGCCAGTTTCTTAACTGTCGGCATTCTATGATACCTTACTGTGTTGTTTTGGTACATGTTCAGAGAGGGGAGAAAAGTGAAGAAAAACAGTCATTTCCCAGTCAGTGGTTGATCCATTGTGTGACAACCAACCGATTCACCTGTGACTGAACTAGCTCCCATCTTCCCTATCCTGGTAATGACAGTATACACCATTCGAGCGGGTTTTCATGTGTTGCATTGGAACAGCATTCTTTCTCAAGATGGACTTTCCTGGGATATAAAAGAGATGATAAAAGACATGGATGCCGATGACTGGAATCAAAAGACGTCAGGAAGAATGGAAAGCGTCTACTGGGACACAAAAAAAATGGAAAGGAAGCCAACGAAGTACTGGGCATAACGCCATTAGAAAAGACAAGGCAGGGTTTCATGGGATGGTGGAACAGATCAATAGATCATGTGGCGTGAAACCAGGTAAAACTGAGTTGCGTCCATATGGAAGTTTCCCTGATGATGTGAATTTGCTGAGAGTAAACAGGAGGGAAACTCCTTCATTCAGATGGATCTATAACAAGACTTTCGAACTTCAAAACCAGCGATGAATGATAAGGAAAAGTTTGGAACACTTTTTTTTCATTCTACAGTAATTGAAATCGAAAATGATTATTTTTCAGGAAAAATGTGACAGAAGCCGATTCTAAAGTATTTGTAAAAATGCGTGCAGAAACATAATGAGTGAATTTCACCAAGACAGGGAGTCTGGTCGGCCGCGCCGGGTAAGTGTTAGGTGCACAATTTCTAATTGGTTAACGTTAATTGGAAATAGACCACATATCACCTCCAACTGAGTACGGCTAAGTGTAGAAAGTGCTGGTTGTGAAGAAATGTTTAGCAGCTTGTTCTACGTGAACTTCCATAAATTGTAAAAGAACTGAGCTGTTTCTGTTAGCTCAGCAGTAAAGGGAAGTCGGTAAGCTCAGTCCGCTGCATAATTGGTTTATGATATAAAGTGATGCCAACAGTGTGGGATTAATTATCGCAATGTCTCAGTTTACCACCAGAATCCCGATCTCCCCACTCACATAACCCTTTATACGATGGCGACAATCAAAGCGAAATTATACTATAGTGAGTGGGAACTGACCTGTCGATGGAATGCACCATTTTCTTTTCATCCATTGCATTGGTAATTTGGCTGCAATCACAGAGAAGGGAGTGAGACCATTTGCTGCTCACCCTCTCCCCCCAAAATATCCAGTGACAAGACTCGAAAAATGTTCCTGTTTGAATCCTATAATCTTTAAAGCAGTACTTGAAACATCTTTATCATTTCGGTTCCAGTTTTGCCGACAACATTGTCCAATGAGATAAATCTAATAATTTTTGGATTGTTTTAATGGCCTGTGCGAGGTTGCGACAAAATAAGTAACATGAAACGAACTAAACATCCTTTCCAGAATTTAACACAGCACAGGATCAGCGATATGAGAAACGTCAACATCTTCAAACGTCACCTCTGTATCTCTAGTGAGAGATGGATATTTCCTCAGGGAGTATTTCTGCTGGTTGTAAGTAACTGAGGTATTTCCCAACGACAGAATATTCCACAAAATCATTTTTTTAAAAAATAAAAGCCGTTTCAATCAACTTTCTTTTGCAACTTTTAAATATATATACGCACACGCATACATGCAAGTGCACACACATTTTTTTATATACATGTATATATGTTCGCATATATATATATATATATATATATATATATATACATATATATATATATATATATATATATATGATTGTGTGTATGTGGACAATATTAGGAATGGATTGCCGGACATTTAAAATTTCTTTCTGTAGAATGTGAGAGGTAAGGGTCTTCAATAATGTCCCAGATATCCACATCTGCGGGAAGTGCACACAACTCCAGCTCCTCGGCAACTGCTTTCGGGAACTGTAGCATGATGTCAGATCATTTGGAGTCTGAGTGGAATTGAGCGAAGTTATAGTGAGGCAGTAACACTTCAGGTACAAGAAATAGATAGATGGGATACAGTCGGGAGCCGAAACGCTAACAGGCAGACAGTGCAGGCATCTGCTGTGGCCGTGCCCCTCAGTAACATGCATGCCATATTTGTTATTTTGGGGCGGGATAACTTACGAGGGGAAAGCCATTGGGTATAGGTCTTTGGCACAGTGTTTGCCCCTTTTTCTCAGAAGGGTGGGGGAGAGAGGAGGAGAGCATTTGTTATTGGGGACTCCATATCGATGGGAACAGATTGAGATTCTGTGGATATAGGGCAGACTCATGATTGCTGTGTTGTCTCTCAGCTACCAGGGTTTATGATGTCTCCCATCGTGTTTTCAGGATCCTTAAGGGAGAGGGTGGGCAACCCCAAGTCATTGTCCACGTATGCACCAACAACATCGGTAATAAAAGTGATGTGGATGTATGGCAGAATTTGAGGGATCGAGGGCGACATGTTAAATCTAGAACAAACAGAGTTCTCTATGATTTGTTGCCCATTCTACGTCGTAGTGAGGTGAAGTGTAGGGAGAGAGCATTTGAAAATGTTGTTGCAAGAATGGTGCAGGAGGGAGAGATTCCGATACCTGGATGGTTGAGGCTCATACTGGTGTCGATGAACCTTTACAAACAGGATGGACTTCACCTGAACTAGAAGAGTACCAATACCCTGAGGGGATAATTTGCCAAAGATCTTCATGAGGGTTTGAACGAATTCAGCCGCGGATTGGGAAGCTGAATTGTAGCTCCAGTTTTCAGGTAGTTGTGAGTGGTTTTGTCATAAATAGCGTTTCCGGTTTAAAAGAGTGTACTGGCAAGGATGAAGGTGGCTTGAAGTGTGTTTGCTTCAACGCCGGAAGCATCTGGGATAGGGTGGGTGCCATGTGTTGTTACCTGGGACTTCGATGTTGTGGCCATTTCAGAGACATGAACGGAGGACTGAAGAGAATGGTTGTTTCTTGTACTTCAGTTTCGATTTTTCAGTCAGAACAGGAGGGTCGTTTCAGAGGCGGAGATGTGGCATTATTCGTCAAGGACAGTATTTTGGTAGCAAAAAGGGTATTGGTGAGGACGCGACTGAATCTGCTGAGGTAGAATGGACTGAGATTAGAATCAGGAATGGAGAGGTCACCACAAAAATGTTCTAGATATATGGAGGAAAAGATTGCAAAGATGATTCTGGATAGGAACAAAAGTGACAGGGTAGTTGTTATGGGGAGCTTTAACTTTCCAAATATTGATTGGAAATGTTATCGGTTCAGCACCTCGGATCGGTCAGTTTTTGTCCAATGTCTGCAGGAGGGTTTCCTGACGCAGCATGTAGACAGGCCAACAAGACGCAAAGCCACATTGGATTTGCTTATGGGTAATGAACTCAGCCAGCTGTTCTCTTTGGAGGTAAGTGAGCACTTTGTTGATACTGACCACAATTCGGTTATGTTTATTTAGTGATGGATAGGAATAGGTATTTATTGCAGTGCATGAGGTATCGCGGGGAGAAAGGCCATTATGATGCGATTAGGCAAGAGTTAAGATGCACCGCATGTGGAAAGTAACTTAGAGGGTTGTGCACACCTGAAATATGGAGCTTGTTCAGGGAAAAGCTACTGCATGTCCTTGGTAAGTATGTATGCGTCATGCAGGGAAGATGAGGTCGACACAAGGAGCTGGGTTTACTGAAAAAGTTGAATCTCTTGAGAAGAAGGAGAAGGAGGCGTATGTAAACATGAGCTATGAAGACTGAGGTAGGACGCTTGGGAATTAAAAGCTAACCAGGAAGGGTCTAAAGAGAGAGCTACTTCGAGCGAAGAGGAGGCATGAGAAGTCTTTGTCTGGCAGGAACAATCGTGAAGCTTTCAATTGATAGTTCAAGAATAAAAGAATGTCTAGCATATGATTATGGCCTGTCAAGAACAGAGGTACGAAGTTGTCAGCGGAGTCCAAGGATAGCAGAGACGCTGAATGTATTTTTTTTATCATATCAAAAATGAAAAAGACAATGTTGTCGAAAAGAGTATTGAGATGCAACCTATTAGAATAAACGAAATTGACATTCATAAAGAGGAGTTGTTAGCAATTCATGAAAGTCTAAAAATAGATTTGTCCCCTGGACTTGATGGGATCTATCCGAGGATTCTCTGCGAATCGTGGGAGGAGATTGCAGAACTTTTGACTATAAGCTTTATTTCGTCAGTGTTTATGTCATTAGTGCTAGAAGACCCGAGTTTAGCAAATATTGTCCCCTTCTTCACGAAGGGGAGTAGAGACAATGCTGGTAATTATAGAACAGTGATCCTTAGCTTTCTTGCAGCTAACCTTTTGGAACAGATTTTGAGAGATAGGATTTATGATCATCGAAAAAGGAAGAAGTTGATTCGGGATAGTGAGTACGATTTTATGAATAGCAGGTTGTGCCTCACAAACCTTATTGAGGTCTTTGAGAAGGTGAGCCAACAGGTGGATGACAGTAATGTGGTTGATGTGGTGGATATGGTTTTCAGTAAGGCACTGTCGGCTGTTGCATGAAATACAGAGTCATGGGATTGAGGATGGTTTAGCGGTTTGGATCAGAAATTGGCTCGCTGAAAGAAGACAGAGTGTGGCAGTTCATGGGAAATGATAATCCTGGAGTTCAGTAACTGATGGTGTACTATGAGGTTCCTTTTTGTGTCCGCTGTTGTTTGTCATTTTTATAAATGACCTGGATTTGGGCATGGAATGATGGATTCGTAAGTTTGCAGATGACATTGAGATCGACGATGTTGTCAATAGTGCCAATATCTGCTGATGGTTACAGAGGGGCATGGATAATCTGCAGAGCTGACCACAGAAGCGGCAAATGGATTTTAATGTGGAAAAGTGTGAGATAATTTACTTTGGAAGGAGCAACAAGAATAAAGAGTTCTTGGCTAATTGTAATATTCTTGGAAGTGTAGATGTGCAGAGCGATCTTGGTGCCCATGTATATAAAACTCGGAAAGTTACCACCCACGTTGACACGTTTTTTTGCCATGAGCACGGTGTGTTAGTTTTTCTTGGGAGAGTGAATCAGTGTCAGAGCGAAATTATCACTTTGCAGCTCCAGAAATTAACTGGTGTGGCCGCACTCGTAGAGCTGCGTGCATTTCTGGTCGCCACATTATACGATGGATATGAAAGCATTGGAAAGGGTGCAGAGGACATTTTCTAGGATGTTGCCTTCTATGGAAAGATGGTCTTAAGAGGAAAGGTTGAGGGAGTTGAGGCGTTTTTTGATAGTGACAAGAAGTTTGAGGGGTGAATTTAGAGAGACATAGAAGATGATCAGAGGTTGCCATAAGGTGGACAGTGAAGGCATTTTTCTTCAAATGGTAATTGTGGCACAAGGGCACATCGATGTAACTTGAGGGTGATAGATCCGAGGTAGGTTCCTTTATCAGTGAGTAGTAAGGGTGCTGAACGCCTTGCCTTCAACACTCGTAGACTCAACAACTTTCAGGGCAATGAAATGGTCATTGTATAAACTTGCGGATTATGATGTTAAAATACTAGTCAGTGTGGTATCACGGGTCGGTGCAACGTTAGGGCCAAAATGAACTTTATTGCGGTGTAATATTCGGTATTTGAACTGTTCTTTAGCTTGAAGTTGCAATCATATCTGGTCACTATCAGTAAAACCAACACCTGGCGAGAACCGAATGTGCAACTTTGGCACCTTACGCACTTCCATTCTGTCGTGCAATTGCATCAAACTGACGAATTGCACCACTGGAGCTGCCGTGTACTGCCGTGTACTGATGTCCAATGGCTACTAATCTTACCACTGGGCCACTCAAACCAATTACTCCTTTTTTGTTGAAGATCTGAAATGAGACACAGCGCAGAGGAGGTTATACTGATGATGGATCATCGATTATGGAGCATCAGGTTCAGGAAAATGACATAGTAAAATGTGGTGAAAATAGACATAATTGAATTCTGTGTTCGTTTCCCGTGGCTTCCTGCGTTGATCACAGGCAATGTTATGTCGCCACTGTACTGGGATTTTCCTTCTATCGGTATCAATTCGTCAGGGAATTCGATTCACTGGTACTTCACCAGCATCCTTTGGAATGTTCATACGGCACAATGACCCACACTGTACACAACGTCAACAATCTTCTGCATTACTACATCCAAGGGCACGTGGCATGGTTTTTTTTATAAATAGTGAAAATTGAATCATGTTGTGCAAGGGCAAATTGAATTTTAGTTTAATTAGTAAAGTCGCAAGAATCCCGAGTAAGTTTCAAAATGTCAGAAATTCATGTTCATTACCTTGGCCAGAAGTCTAGCCCAGCAAAAGGGAAATCTGTCCCTGAATCCCCAGCATTCATGTAATCGCTTGCTCCATCTGTCCGCTTGGAAACCTATGTGAAAGGATGTTCAGCCTGACAGAGAACTTGTGAGAATCCTCCACTCTCTGACCTAAAGCTGAAACAGGAGCTATCTATTCCAGCTGGGAGGGTAGCGAAGTGGAGGTGAGACAGAAAATATTAATTGGTGTAGATTCACATTGTTCTATTTGTGTTTGTTTAAAAACCTGGGCCAGAAAAGACGCAAACAGAAAGGAGCAGAAGTAGGCCATTCTTAACACCGCTCCTGCCCCGCCACGCCATTCTGTACCATCATAGCTCACACAGCACTTATATGTCTTTTTCCAGCGTATCCATATCATCGTGTTGCCAAGTGGCTAACACATATTTATCGATCTCTACCATAAATAGACATCGAAGTTATTCATCGCTGAGAGGAAAATGTTGCATTTCGAGACAGTTGGGTTTCTGCATGAATGTTTTAGGTTTTGCAGATGAGCAGCCGAGTCTGGTCTGAACACCTTTCAAAACATAAACTAAAACTCGACTCTGCTGAGATTTGAATTCACAACTTTTGAATGGCAGTCTTAAGAAAGGCGTAGAAATTCAACGCGCTTTCCATTGCACCACAGAGTCGCGGCCTCACCCAGGTTTCAGCACAAAAGTTTACCTTAGAGCGATTTCGTTCGGGACACCCATCTCACGTCTGTCTGACCTCGTCACACTTTCCAGAATCTGGTCCTTATCCACGTGTGCACTGGATCTTCAAGTGTACGGCTATATACTGCTGAAATGTCCTCATAACACTTAGCATTACCACACGTTCAGTTAAGAAATTCCAGATTAACAACCCTCTATGGTGAAAGCGTTCTTCCTAAATCTCCTCTAAACCGCTTTTCTCCTGCTTTTCATCGATGTCACTGGTTATTATTCCTTCCCAGACAGCCTTATTCCTGTCATACATATCTATCCTCTTCATAATATGTGCATGTTAATCAGTTTCTCACTCAGCCTTCTCTGTGCTTAGTTACACAGCCCCAGCTTAGCTCATCTACCTTCACAATGGGAATGGCCCAGCCCTTGGCATTATTTTCATCTCCTGTAAACTTCTCCTCCTGCAATCAGACTGTTCCTGCAGTCTTGCGATTACAACGGAAGAAGAAATGTTCTTTGAAGAAATGCCAAAATGTCTGAACAAAATCAGCAGCTCTTGTCCATCTATGATGAGAAAGGACAGTTAACGCTTCGAGTCCAATGATTCGTGTTCGGAACTGATGGGATGTGTAGGTGGGTGAAAAATGTGGAAGAGGGCGGACAGGATCCAAAATGATTGAACTCGATGTTGGGTCCTGAAATCTGCATGTTCTTTCAGTAGAAAATGAGTTGCCGATCTTCCAGCTTGCGCTGTGCCTTGAAGGAGAACTGCAGGAGACCAGAGACTGGTATGATGGCTTGGGTACACAATGCAATGTTAAAGTGACAGGACACTGGAAGACCGGGGTAATTTTTGCTGATTCTGGACAGAACGTAAGTGATCTCATCTTTGTCACCGACTCTGTTTTCCTCTCTCCATTGTAGAGAGATCACATTCTCAGCAGGAACTACAGTTTTCTGGATTGAATGAAGTGCAGACAAATCACTGGAAGATGTGTCCAGAAGTTTCCACAGTAAGGAGAGACATCGGAAACCAGCAGGAAATGTATCTTACAACATAGAACGTTACAGTGCAGTACAGGCACTTCGGCTCTCGATGTTGCACCGACCTCGAGATCGTTAAAATAATGTGATGTCCATTGCAATGGAAAATTAACATTTCTTTTGAAACCAATAAAAGCACAGGGAAACAAAAAAGGAAGGGCCCGACTTTGCAGAGGGCAAGTGTTGGAGACAGAAAGAAAAACTATGTAGATTTAAACCGAACTAATAGCAGACGTACAAGGCCAGCAAACTACCATATCAACAGCCAAGGAATTAGAAGAAAAAAAACAACTCCATATCTGGAAAGGAACTCGAATGTTTCAGGCCACTGACCTTGAAGTGTTGCTAAGAAGAAGCGAATTGTACCTTAAAGGGAATATGTGAAAGCTATCAGGCGCCCATTACATGAGGCGTCTTGCCAATGTATTACCTGGGACACAGGAAACCTGAATTTGATGGAACTCCACGCGCTTCATGCTGAAAACTTTCTTGCCCAAGAGAAGGAAAAACGGAAATTAAAGATGGAACAGCAAACACATAAGGCTCAGCTGACTATGATGCAAATGGTCTCCCAGCCTTTGGAAGGAGGTGCTGCGTGAAAAGAAGGGCTGGCAGAGGTAAATCTGGCGGGTGCTTTGTTTGCAGAGCAATGGACCACTGAGTGAGGCAGTGCACGCCCAGACAGCCTCAATTGGCTCTGGAGGCTGGGCAGCAGGGTGACTAATGGAGGAAGGCTGAGGTGGAGGTGGGCAGCCCCAAAGTTATAGGTAAACCTCTTTGCTTTATGCTTGGCAACGAATACTCGCTTATGCTCATCTCTACTACTAACGTTATGGGCACTGAAACATGTCCCACCTCTCTACTGAGCACTGAGTTACCGAAGCGTGAACTACATTTTCAGTACAACGATGATGCATATAAGTCAATGCTTACATCTATGTTATATGTGGAAGGTGCACCTCTTACTTTTTTGGAAGATACAAGGGCAACATATTCAGTTCATAAATCAAGGCAGTTCAGAGAGTCGACGCAAATAAAGATGAACGGAAGCTTCCTCAACTTAATGGGTGCGTCAGGATTCGTGACAGGCGAGAGATTTACCGCACCCCTATTGTGCGAAACCAGTAATGCGGAGAAATTCCAATTCTCATTTCTGTTATCAGAATCTTGTTCTGTATATCTGATGTCTCGGGATCTCATAGTGAGACTGGGGTCGGATTTGCACAGTATCCCGACGGGCTTGCAGGTAATACAAAAAGAAGATTTAACAGTGCTGGCTGGAAAATACGAATCATGACCCGTGATGCATGTCAGAGAGCGATAGGTTCCTTCAGCGATTCACTCACCCAGGAAGCAAGTAGCCATGTTAATCCCATTAACACCGATTTTCTTGCTGGAGATATGCTGCACTGCACAGCACACATACACCGCGATGGTCCTGACTAATCATAAGAGAAGGATTGGTTCAGGAGATTGGTTAAACCTGATCAGTTGTTATTGTGTGAATTTTATTGGAATGGTCACAGATGTGCTGTCACTTTAAACTTTTTTAAGTATCTGTGACGCTAAGTAGACCCTGTTTATTTTTGATGTGGAAGGCTCTTTTCCTCACGGATCATTGGCGAAGGCATCCAGCGACAGGTGTCAGAATTTGGGACCATGGGTACGACAGCCACAAAAAAACGAAAGATTGTATCTTCAGGGTCGGTGTGGTTATCTGCTTCAATGCAGTTATAAGGACGTATAGGAAGATATTAAATCGGCTAACTCAGGCAGACAGGGCAGTCCAGGTAATACCCACCAGTGGTGTCGTCTGGCGTTTACCTATGGTAGATGTCTCGGACCCAAGATTAAGAAGGGTCCCAACTGATTTCAGGGGAAAAGGCTAACACGATGTGGGGTTCATACGAACCCTTAAGAATAACCCCGAAGTCTGAGTATCGTCCTTGCAAAGCAAAAGAACCGATAAAACCCGAGGCTGTGCAAGGAATTACCCCAGTCTTTGAATCTCTCTTATAGGCTGGAGTGATAATCCCCCGTGAATAATCACTGGTGAGCACACCCATTTTTTTCGTTCAAAAAGGCAAACATTCCAGGTGAATCGGGGGAATGGAGGTTTGTTCATGACCTGCAGGTTATCAATAACGCTGTTATTCCGCACACCCCAAATGTCCCCAACTCCTATATTATATTGGCTCAAATTCCACCGGATGTAACTGGCTCTGAATTGTGGATTTAGCAAATGCCTTGTTTTGTGTACCGTTACACACCAACATTCAATTCTGGTTCACATTTCCATTCAAAGGCCAATAGTATACTTTCACGTGACATTTTCAAGAATACTGTGAGTCCCCACCATAATTAACGAGGCTCGACACAGGAGTCTGGAGACTCTTGTTTTAACCGGGTGGGGGGGGGTCAGTGCTTCTGCAGTATGTAAGCGAATGCTTAATCGCAGCATCAACAGAGAAACAATGTGAGAAAGGTAGGCTTGCGATGCTCTGCCATCTTGTCTCGCAAACCTACAACTTGTGGAACAACAGTTGAAGTTCTTAGGTTTGAAGCCCGAGACCAGACGTGTAGGATTCACCAATTTAGAATCTGCATACGGCGTTTTATTGTGGATAGGTCAGCATTCAGAAGCAAAGAGATAGGTCAGTGTCTGATATGATGTAGCAACTACCCACGAGGTAGTCAAAGCGGGATCATTTCCTTCTCATCCGTCAGCGCAAGCAGCAGAGCTGATTGCCTTCAATGAGGCATGTAAATTGACCGAAGGCAGAATTTTTACATCGACAGCAGATATGCATTCGGGGTTGTACATAATTTTGGATCCTTGTGGAAATACAAGGGCTTTCTGACCTCCACTGGAAAGCCAATCACATAACATGGCCTGATCTCTGACCTCCTGAAAGCAGTCCGATTGCCTAAATCAATCACTGTGTGTCCATGTAAAGCCCACAGGAAAAATTATGATTCAATTTCTCAAGGCAATGAAAATGTAGACTCAGCGGCAAGGACGGCAGTCAATCAGCCGCCAAATGATCAGTTTGACATGTGTATGTCAAATATTTGTAATCCAAAGCAGACTTATGGGACTTACAGTCACAGGCCACAACGAAGGAGAAGCGTGAATGGACAAGGGCAGGGTGCAGAATGAGGGAATGGGTGCAGTGTGGCCCCAATGGTAAACCCTGTCTACCACGATCTTTATTCCCTTTCTATGCCAAAGTAACACACGGTAAGGACAATGTGTCAAAAGTGGGGATGTACGACAATATTTCAACACGCTGGTACAGAAAGGGATTTACTCATTACTCATAAAAAATGTGAATAATGTGTTATCTATGCCACTAATAATGTGGGGAGGGGAATACAAAAGAATCAGGCAGAACACCCCCAATCCCAAAGACCCTTTGAACATTTACAGATGGATTTTATTGAACTAACACCCAGCGAAGGGAAAAGGCATTGTCTGGTAATAGTTGATGTTTTCCCAAGGTGGTGGAAGTGCTCCAACGTCTAAACAGGATGCCAGTGCGGTAGCCAAGGCTTTGCTAATTGAAATAATTCCGAGATGGGTCATCCCTGAAAGGCTAAGCAGGGACAATGGAAAGCCATTTATAAATATTGCCGTACAGCAGATCAGTAATTACTTGGGAATAAAGGTGAGGCAACATTGTGCCTATCACCCAGCGAGCGGTGGGGCAGTTGAAAGAGAGAAAACTACCCTTAAAAATAAATTGGCAAAATGTTGTGAGGAATTAGAAGTGCCATGGACAAAGACATTTCCAATTGTGCTAATGTATATGAAGGAGAGGAAGAGTAAATCTTAGAACGTTTGAGATTTTGTTTGGAAGGTGGCCCAATACAGGAATTGGCCCAAGACCGATTGTAAGACAGATAATAGACCACTGTGAGGACGAGATGTTATGTTACGGTATAAAACTCTCCACACTTCTGTCTCAAATACAGAATCAAAAGAAGGGCAGCACTACCCCAACCAGCAGAAGGGAAGATGCACAATCTAGAAACTGAAGACTGGATAGTGGTGAAAGACTTCAGGAGCAAAAGCCTGAAGGCCAACAGCTGGCTGGGACCGTTCCAAGGGCTCCCTACAACACAGACAGCTGTTAAGATCGCCGAAAGAGCCACGTTGATACACGCCAGCCATTGCAAACGTGTAGCTGACATTGAGGAGACATTGGACAACACCGGATCCAAATAAGTGTAAGTAGTGATTAGAAGACTCATAAAAATATGGGGCTGCATGGCAGGACGACTCGTGAAGGCAGGGGTGTCTGAGATACAACCGCAGACGGTAATCTTAACCAAGGATGCTAAGTTGACCTTTACATGCCCGTTTGGTAACCAGGATGACTATAAATAATTCAATAAATATTTACGCAGAGATCCTTGTGTACCCAGTTACTGGCACTTAGTAGTATCCACCACGGCTACAGGTACACCTGACACGGGATATCGGTTTCCTGTTATCAAAGAAGGAGGTGCCATGGCAAGGGTAATAATAACCAAGATTCAGAAGAGCGATGAGGAAGCCTGGTGGTGTGGAATAGATAGACCCTTCTCCGATATCTATAGACAGGTGAATATAGTGGTACAGCCTCGCACCCACCCCACCCGAGATGCAGTGCAGAAGGTCCTCCAAGAAATAGTAGCTCCTGGACTCGAAAAGATGAATATCCAATAACCCTCACTGCAGATGGGCGGAAAGGCCTTTTCCAAGCTGACAGAAATGGAAGAAAGAAAGAAACTGATGTGCAGCTAAAATGATCCCAAATGAAAAAAGTAAAAGTGGATTCATTGAGAAAACTTATAGCGCCATATTTCACTTTCCGTGGAAGTCTACTGTTAAGGACTCAGTGCTCTCACTGCTGTAGCAATGGGGGATTTCCTCTGACCGTTTATGTTGTTGACAACCTTCCCAAAGCAGGGAATGTTGTATGGAACTGGCAATTAATCGAGTATTGTCACAAACAGGATTCAGACTAGCATAAAACAAAGAAGTGCAAATCCTGGAAATCTGAATCAACAACAGGAATTGACAGAGAAACTCTGCAGGCATGACAGCATCTGTGGAGACAAAGAGATTTAATGTTTCATATCACAGATTCAGGCTACTTATGCTTTTTATTGTTTTATTGCCTGGGTAATTGTCAATTTCACTTCACGAAACAGCATGTCTACCAGAATCTCTCATTAGCTGACAGACGACATCTGTAAAAATGCAAAATTCCTTTATAAGCTGTAATGTTGTTGCTGTTGCTCTGAGTTGGTGAAAGGCTGGCCTTCATTACCTTTTTCTTCGCCTTTATGTCGATGAGCAGCCATGGTGAATGGAGAATTTCTGTTTGCCTCCCTTTGTCTCTCTGTGCCATCTCACTCTCTTCTACATTCCCCCACTCTCTGTCTGTCAATATCCCTCATTTTTCATTTCTACTCTTGGAAAAGTGTTAAAATCGGAGCCTGGTCCGTGGCTTTCTCATCCCTCCCGGCCAGAGTGTGTAGAACTGGGCTCACAGTCTCCAAGTAATGTCTGTGTTACTTAGGTCTGAGATCAGGTGACATTTGTTCACACAAAACGTTATGAGCATTTACAATTCTAAATAGCATTCATAATAGACCAGAAAAAAAGCAGTTTCTCTCCAATAAAAGGATTTCTATGGTGCCTTTGCCGTTTGCCTAAAATCAATGAATGGTGACAGCAGACAATGAGAGCCATTATCTCATTGGATGCGTTATTACTACAACATTGTCCTGCAAGTCTGCAGTGTCTCCTGCATCTCTTCATTATTCCCAACAAACTTGAAAAGACGGACGGAGAATAATAGTAGAAGAGATAGACAAATCCTTGTCGAACAGAGTAAAAAGAACTCTGCGTTGAATTAGCAGGATAGAACATCGATTAATGGGTCCACATCAGGCGGTAGGGCTTGGTAGCACGAAATAACAACGGTCTGAGCTCAAACACAAGAAGCATGCTGATCCGTCACTTTCGCGATGTTGGATAAACAATACGGCTTTTACAAGAAGTTTAAACAATGAACTTTCAATGTACAGAACATTTGACAGCATTTGACACCATTAACGCCTGGTTATTACCATATGCTTTAACTGACGAAACCACAGACACTGTTCTTCAAATCAATAAGAGCATTTAATGAAGTATTTGATCACAGTTAATCGGACCACCTTTCTGTAATAAAGCTGCTCGATGAGAATTTATATCAACATCCGCTCGTGCAGAAAAGAAGTTCACAGCTGGTGACTGTCCACTGAAAATGTACAGGAAGAGGCAATCTCTTCTTGCTTTGATTTCAAACTGATGCCTTCACCTCTTTAACCTGACGGGATAAACAGTATGCGTTCATCCTCTCGGGGCCGATTTACCGCCTGAATATGCACAGAGGGAAACTCATACCAAGAGATCAGGGTAATGGTGGTGAATCTACCAGGAATGGTGTGTGAGTCGATGTTAACAGTGGGCAGTAAGGGCTAAACCATTAGCACTGACATTGATCCTTGTACCAACAGCCCCTCACTCACTTTCTGCCTCATTCATCCCAGTCATCATTGACTTTCAGTTTATCCTACTTTCCCTTCGAAACTTTACACTTGTTCCGGACCAGTTTCGGGTGTCCACTTGGAAACTGCAGCTTTTTCAAACGAAATTCAGGAGAATACACGTCACTCTTTGGGATAGGCTTCACTGCCCAACCATAATTACTCAAACGATTGAGATGGTAAGTTACTTTACTTCGTCCTCGAAGTGCTCAACACAGTGATACAGCCATGATGTCGAAAGGGAGGAAGTTCCAAGAATTAAACCCAGCGACATTGAATGAACAGCGTGATAGTTTCAGCTCAGAAAGGCGAGATCCTTAGAGGGGATTTGCAGTGACAATTTATTCGTGTATGTGCTGCCATGGCTGCCAGAGGATGTGGTGGTGGCTCGTACAATTGCAACATTCAAGAGGCATTTGAAATGGTATATGGGTAGGAAGGGTCTTGAGGGATATGGGCCGTGTGCTGGCAAGAGGGACCAAATTGGGTTGGGATTTCCGGTCAGCACGGAGAGGTTTGAACGAAGGGTCTGTTTCCCTGCAGTACATCTCTATGACTCTAAGATTCCAGCAATCAATCACTGGATTCCTTCTGGCAGAACCGGGTCTGTGCTCTCTGTGGAAGCAGAAAATGGTTTTCTTTCAGATTAGCCACAAGAAGAGAAATAAATCTTCATTTCCTGAATTGGAATTTTATCCAGGCCTAGGCGATTCAAACCCAGACTCTGAAGCAGGGACTCCACTGAAGTTCACAATAACCCTTTCGACCTAACCTGTACAAACTCTTGTGCCTATCGTTCTTTGTCCCCACATTTTGAAGCAACGGTACTTTCCGTGGGTGATGAAGGAGCTAACTACTGACTCGCAGAAAAACCATGTGGTCAGAGACCCGATCGATCTGTCATGTAGCGGGAAGTGCATTGTTCAGAACAGACGTGTTTGCTGTGTGGGCCTGAAACCGAGCTCGATCACACACAGATACGATGTAACAGCCGCCAGCAGATGTGGAGACGGTTGGGATGGTTTCATTCGCACTCTGGGAAAAAGACAGGATCCTAAATTCAGGGGAGCTAAGTGTCACAGATAGAAGGCTGAGAATTGGTTTGGGAACGATATGAGTCATGACCGAATGGCGGGCAGACCAGATGGGCTGAAAGCTCTAACTGTACTCTGATGCCTTCTGGTCTCTGGCCATCCAGTATCTAAGGAAATAGAAACAGAGTTAATCGTGCATTTCGAGATCCTCCTCTCATAACTCGGCGAGGTGAGAGATGAAACAGATCTGCGATTAAATTTTGAGACTGGGAGAATGTTTGGAGACGGAGTAATAAAAGAGAAACTGAGTGTAAAGTTGAGAGTCAGGAGATATTCAATAAAAAGGTAGACGGAGATGGACATGGAGAAATAAGTGTCACTGGTCTTGAAGACTTAACTCGGTTTTCCATTCCAAGATTCTACCAGTCCTGTTGAGATTTTCCCGCAATTTCTTTTGTTGGTACTGAAACAGAAGGGAGAAGTGTGATCCTGGACCAATCAGCTATGTCTGCTCTGTGGACGTTTGAATTCCCTGTTCGAACAAATCACTTCTGACCCACACAGAAATCTCACTATCCTGCATCACCCCCACCTCTGTTACTGACAATAAGCTGTTCATTCCGTAAACCCATATGGGTACAAACAGCATCATTTACCGAGTGAATTGGGAAAATTTCAGGGAGAGTTCCATTCGGTTTCCATCAGAGCATTCTCATTCAGTTAATTCAATACAGCACCATTTGACATGCAGCTGTCACTGTCATGTGGCCATTCGCATTCGACGTCTCTGGACATTTTGGTTGGGGCATGTTTGGAATGGTACCTCACGTTTTGGAAGGGACATCGTTTATAGCATATTCGGCCGAACTGATAACTTTGTCTCTTGCACCTGCAGTACATTGGAGACAGTTTTCTCTCAGAAACTAAGAGATGATCAAAAACGGAGGAAAAAATGTGTCAACAAAACCTGCCCCAGCGAGCGAATTCGCTCCTGCGACATTAATGGAGAGCGGCAAACCTATTAGCAAACAACAGCGCCCTGCGTGGGTCTCGACCCCACATCATTGAGATCAAAGGTCTCAAACTCTACCGACTGAGCGAACCAGGACAGGATTGGTGTTGGTTAATTTATGATTTCATACTGAGTTTAATTCAGCTGACACGGCAATTTTCAAAAATCTCGTTCATTCCTCCCCATTGAAAATAGCATTATTCAAGTCTTTCAATTCTCAGATTTATTCTTCAGACCATTACAATCCATTTAGGCCTTGCCCCGGGATTTACGATTCTCTGTTAATATGTTCATATTTTGACCCTGATCCTTAGGTCGCCGAACTGATTCCTAGACACTCTGGCAGACTGCAAATCAATCGGGTAAATACCTCAGGAAACCAAATAATTTCTGATTAGAGTGTAGGGAATCCCATCTGCTGAAGAGACAGAGTCCTCACAATCAACACTTGCTTTGTTCTACCTGCCTACAAAGTTTACCACTTCTAATATTCGAGACAGGAATTCTGATTATAAAATGTTTTAAAAACAGGAACAATCTTCTGAAGCCATTTGCAATTTGAATTAGAATTATTTACCCTTTCACACGGCAACAGCCATTCCTGAGGAAGGAGTTTCCATGAGCTGTGTCCCATGGCTGGGCAGGAAGCCGCTGATTGAAACTGCAGTGGCCCCTTTCTGGTGGCAGCAGGGGCTTGTAGAGAGTGGGGTCACATTCTGCTGCACGTGACCATCTTACTCACTATGGACTCAGGGTCAATCATGGGTGGATTCTCGTGGTTGTATTGTCAGTATATGGTCGGTCTCAATACTTGATGTGAAATATTTGAGGCTCTGTGCTCTTTTTGGGCTAGGACAACCAACATTTCAGCCAAATGCTCTGACCATTTGAGACACTGCAACCTGCTGCAAAATTGTGCGTGTACACATCCAAACGCACAGTTCTCGAGAGGATGTGGACAGCAGTAGTTCTCATTATTTTAAGATTCAGTTGCTCATGTTCCCGTGTTTATCGCAGAGAGGGTGAGAGACCCGAGGAGTAACAAACACACCCATAAAGCAATATCAGGACCTGTGTAGTTCTGTCATAAAAAGCTGCCTGCAGTTGTTCTATTGCAAAGTTGGGTTTCAAACCCACGACGCAATAGAGACTGGACCCTAACCTAGCACATTAAACCTCTCTGGAAGAGCACAGCAGTTCACGCAGCATCCGAGGAGCAGTAAAATCGACGTTTCAGGCAAAAGCCCTTCATCAGGAATACAGGGTTTCGCCCGAAACGTCGATTTTACTCCTCCTCTGATGCTGCCTGAACTGCTGCGCTCTTCAGCACCACTGATCCTGAATCTGGTCTCCAGCATCTGTATTCATTGTTTTTACCTACATTAAACCACTCGGCGACGCTCCCTGACGATAACTAAGTGCCAAACCTGCCAAGACTAATGTTTCAGCATCGCTTCACTTCAGGCAATTTCCCCTGGCACTTTCTATGAATACCTTCGCATAATTTAAAAAAAATATTTACAACAATTTGAAAGGTTTGTACGGTGTGGACATTAGTGAGAAGCTGAATATTCTTCGATAGTTTTCCCCGGAGCTTCAGGCCTGAGGGATGTCCTTGGAAAAGTTTACAAAATAATGAGGTAGACGAGCAGAGAACATAGTCAATCTACAATTTTTCAGAGGTCACGTGAGTTTAAAGCGAGATAGCATAGGTTTTATGTGAGAGCAGTACAATTTGAAAGGGAGACATTTTTGTGCGTGTGGAATAAATTGCCACATTTAGTGGCATCTAAATGGGTATACAGACAGGAAGTGTTCGGAGAGCTAAGGGACAAATATTGGCAAATATGTTCAGATTAGTTACGGTCATCTGTTCAGCAGGTGCAAGTTGGAGAAGAAGGCAATTCTGTGACACTCCAGTACCTGACAACAGTTTCAATAGACCACTTGCAAAAACGCATGCTGTTTGTTACTAAGTCAGCGTGTTTGAATTTTATTTTTTCTTGAGGCGTAATGTTTTGAAATGACACAGAGAGGAATGTTTTCCAGACATTTACAGACAATGACCATTCTCCTTGATACATTCCCAAGTTCTCCATCAAATAATCTCGTTGACTAAAAAAAACCTCACAAATCGTGTTGTCCCCTCAACTCTCCAGTGAATCCAAAAACTGACAGCTCTTAACGTGGACCAGGTGCAAAACTCAAAAGGCAGAGTCATTATCAGACACACAAACTCATTACTTCTGTCTGTGAGGCAGTGCGAGACGTGTATGTCCAGAACTGCTCACACAAATAGCACCGAAACAGTTCCAAACGGAGCTTGCCGACATTCTGGAGATTTAGTGCATTGCCAAGTAACAGAAAGTGCTCAAGTAACATAAAACATAACAGAAAACTGTACCATGCAAAGTGAATATTACCAATTATATTCTCGATTAAATTAGGTCAACAATGCGCTGGTGCCTCCATCTGATCGAGCAAGCCAATCTACAGCCTCCCTCACCAGGACAGTAATGAAGGAAATGAGAGAAATATAACAAAGTTTTACGTTGCGATTGCCCAACTTTTAGCCACAACAACAAAAAACGAGGGAGCAGATTCAGTGCAGGATCTGGCTTCACAACAGCGGTGAAATAACGACGTCCACTCACTTTCAGGGAAAACTGTGAACAACTCACATTGTCCAGAATATGAATACACAGCGCGGGCTGTTTAGTTCCCATATTCTACTGCTGTCCCGACATTCATACGAAAATGTACCTTTCAAAGAGAGCGTTTGTAGCTGTGGAATGACAGTGGCAGCCGTTTCCCCTCGCTCTTACTGCCGCCCTTGGTAGTGTAGGGGCCGATATTCTCATCTTACACGCGGTAGTTGAGTGTGCAATTCTCTGTTGTGGAAAAGCGGAGTGTTTTGGAGCAGAAAGATGTGAAGTTCGGATGCTTCTGGAGTTCTTGTTGAAAAGTTCGGTGACGCGAGGAAGATGGTTTGCAGACTTTTCCTCGCCTGTCTGGGTGACATTCTCAGCGCTACAGAGGTTCATGTGAAGCGCTGCTCTCATGTTTTGGTACGAATTCATTTGGTTTCATTCCTGCTGCTTCCGTTTGTTGGGGTTGCAGATTGGGTCCAACGGATGGAATCCGTGGATGAGTGCCCTGCTTCCAGGAATTGTCTGGCTGTCTTCTGCTTGCCCTGTCCGATTATTGTTGTACTATTCTAGTCGAATGTGTGGCCCTTGCCGTTTGTACGTATTGCTACTAGGGACTGCTGGACTGACGCCCACACAAATTCTTTGCCAAGAACCAATATCCACACACTTTCATTCGCAAATGCATGGCACACAAAGTTCGCAACGAGGATATGCTTTGAGGTAATTTTTAAATCATGCTTCCCTGTATTAAAAACAAATTCTGGAAAACGATATCCAGACTCCTCCGAACACTCGGACTTATGACAGCACAGAAACCGAGAGCCTCACTCAGACAACAACTCACGAGAAAACAAGGCCCAATCCGCATCATGTGCAGGTCAAACGTGGTTGACGACATTCCCCGCAGGGACTGCACGAAACACGACATAGGAGAAAGAGGCTGACATCTAGAGAGCTGCATTCATAATTTCTCCTGGACTGTAAACACCTCGGACAGCTGTTCCTTGCAGTTATGCACAGAATATTGAATGTCTCTGATTCCAAGGCTTGGAACTCGGATGATATGACCGTCTGAAGCACTGGTTCCTTCCTTGTGTGAGGTAACTCCTGATGGAACACATGTACCACTCTATTGCTCATTGAGAAATATATCCAAAATAGGAGCTCAGAGCAGCATTTCTGTTGTCTTTCTGGTGCTGTCCCTGACATGCCCTGTGGCACTACACTTATTCTGTGATTCCTGAGGGTTTGGCACATGATTCCACGATCGCATTATGGGCAGTAATCTGCATTTTCGCTTCAATAACGGGTGTGTGAAGCGGAGGTCCACCATTCTCTCTTCAATTTTTCTCTTCTTTTGCGCAACTGCAATACAGTAAAGGATCAATTAATATTGTAAGATGATATACAGAGGCCTGTGAAATATCGAAGTTTTAATGACATTTATGCAATGGTTAGAGATTACCTCGATTCAGTAAATAAGGACGTAAAGTCTGTTTGGCTGGAGTTGAGGAACAGTGAGGAATGAACTCACAAGCATGTGTAGTTTACAAGCCCACTCGCAGTAACCACAAAGCGAAATAAATCGTACAAGGAAAAAATATTGTGTGTGAGTGACGAAAATGGCAATAGTCATGTGTGATCTTAACTTCCCATCTAAAACTCTCGGTTCCATTGTAAAAACGTTTGGAGAACAATAATCAAAAAAATCCCACATGTCCCATAAAACATCACGAGGGATATCTTGGTAATTGATTACTCTACTGGTGACTTAATTTCCCTATTTTCTTGAAAACCATCTCTTTAATTGTGAGCATCAGAAAAGGCTTTCTTTTGGCAGCAAGAAATAAATATGTGATTAACCTTTGTTCGTTTCATGTATAAGAACACTGAGACTCCTCTGCACTGCACATCTTTTGCGTTTCTATCGATTTTAATAGTAGCGTGTCTTTTGATTCTTCCCAACAAAGTATATGAACTCGCATTCCCGACATGAAACTGCATCTGCCAAGAATGCTCTAATTGTTGGACGGAATCCTGAGGAACAGAATGTACATGTATTTGGAAAGACAAGGATTGATTCGGGACAGTTAACATGGCTTTGTGCGTGGGAAGTCATGTCTCACAAACTTGAATGAATTTTTTGAAGTAACAAAGAAGATTGATGAGGACGAAGCAGTAAATGTGATCTATATGGACTTCAGTAAGGCGTTCAACAATGTTCCCCATGGGAGACTGATTGGCAAGGTTAGACCTCATGTAACAGCAGTGGACCTAACACCGACCCTTGTGGTACGTCGCCAGTACCTGGACACCAAGAAGAACATGTTCCATCAACTATAACAATGTTTTCTATTGGCAAGCCAATTAATGATCAAAGCTGCCATCTCTCCCACAATTCCATTCCATCGCATTTTATATAATAGTCTATTGTGGGGAACCTTATCGAACAACTTGCTGAAACCCATATCCACCACATCAACCGGTTTACTGTCATCTCCCTGTTTGGTCACTTTGTCAAAAAAGTCAATAAGATTCGTTAGGCAAGGCCTACCCATCACAAAACCGTGCTGACTGTCCCTGATCAGATTTTTCTTTTCTAGATGGTCATAAATCCTATCTATAATAACCTTTTCCAACACGTTACTAACAACTGCAGTGAGACTCACTGGTCTGTAATTAGCAGGGTTGTCTCTACGACACGTTTTGAACACGGGAACAACGTATGCTATGCTCCATTGCACAGGCACTATTCCTGTAGATAACGATGATTTGACGATCGATGCCAAATGCTCATCAATCTCTTCCCTTGCTTCCCAGAGGATACGAGGACAGATCCCATCCCCAGGGGACTTGTCTGTTATCACATTCTGCAGTATTTCTATCACCTAATCCTTGTGAACCTCAATCTCTAGTACTCTGGACGCAAGTATCTCAGTATCTTCCTCTCCTTTCATACCTTTGCTGTCATTTGTAAGGTGCGAGAAAAGCACAAAGGTAGGAAAAGATATTTGCAGGCAAACTGAGTCAAAATTATTTATTGAAAGGAAAATCACACTTGGCAATTTGCCATATCTCTTTGCGAACATGACCAGCAGAAGTAAGCAAGGGAGCTATTGATCTGAGTATTCTCGGACCTGAAGCAAACAAAGGTGAGTGACATATTCATTTCTTTTTCTGGCGAACGAAATGATCTTTCCTGATGGTTACAATGAAAGAGATGGTTCCCAATAAAAGACAGAGATTAATTCGCATGTAGATATATTTCAATGTGACACGATTCATTTTCAGTCCCTAATTACCCCAGAGATGGAGGAGGTGAGTTACTTTTCTTCACTCTTCAACTCCTCAGCACGGAGGTACAAACATGAAACCGCTAGAGATGGACTTCTTGAATTGGGAACCAGAGACACTGAAGAAACTAGGCAAAAGTGAGGACTGCAGATGCTGGAAACCTGACTTTAGATCAGAGTGATGCTGGAAAAGCACAGCAGGTCAGGCTGCATCCGAGGAGCAGGAGAGTCGACGTTTCTGTTGCCAGTCATGCTCCGCTGCACAAACAATTTTCGTTTTTGGCTCAGATTTCCAGCACCTGCAGCTATTTGTTTTATGTTAACCTTCATAATGTTTTGGACAAAACCAATGACCTGGCAACATCGGAAAATCGGCAGAAGTACTGGTACACCGATAAGTTTGCTGAACAATACAACCATTCCATGAGCGGGAATATGATCCGGGCCACGGTGCTGAGAGTACCGAATCCTCACAAGTAAATAACAAGACAAGGCGATAGATACTATCGTATTTGGTGTAAATAAAACACCCTGTCTGAACATTTTCGTTGCAGATTTTTTTCAAATTGTCTTCGAAAATTTACAAAGTGGGAAAAGGCCATTCCGCCCGTGTGCATTGCGGCTAATCAGAGAGCCATGTATTCCAGTCGCAGTTTCGAACTTTGGCCCAAAGCCTCGTGTGTTCTAATGTTTCCAGGTCAAATGTCAATGAGGTTATCCTATGTTCTTACATTGCACAATAATGGGACAGAAGTATAACGAATTGTAACTCTTTTGAGGAACTCATGCTCATTTTCACCCACAGAGGGAGACACACCAGAAGATACCGCCAAACTGACGGAGGTGTCCGTTGTGGAGAGCTGGAATTTGAAATCGACAATAGGACAAATGCAAGATTTACATGCGGAAGCACAGAGGAGATGTCCCGAGAGAACTTTACAGGGGAGAGTCAACGTATATCACGGTTAAAGCGAAACATCCCCCCTCGAGCCAGGTAGGACTCGAACCTACAATCTTCTGATCCGAAGTCAGACGCGTTATCCATTACGCCACTGGCCCAAGAGACAAACCTGCACTTGGCAGAATGTCGATATGTAATGCCATGGACTTTCACGGAATCAGAATTAAAAAGGTGAACAAGCACCGAAGACAATCACCAACATTGCTTCACTTCGAAGTTTCCAATTTGTGAAGCAGTGCCTTTCACTGGCAAAGGAGAGACATTTGTCCTCAGCTGCCTGCTTCAGAGTCGCCTCCTTCTCTGCTGGAAGTTTCCATCGTTTTATTCACAGTCACGACGCGATTTCATGATCCACTCCAGTGAAAAAGTGTCATGGTGTCGTCCAAACAAGACCCTGCAGAAACTCGGCGAGAAACCTCGGGTCATTTCGAGCTCAGGATGTGGAATTAGACGAGATGCGTGACACCTTTTATTGGCGCTGCCACTTCACTGAAATTAGCGGCTCAAAACGAGCCGTTGTAAGCATCAGCTTGATTTGTACCTTCCTGCAGTGCATTTACTCAACAAAATCAGATCGCTCCCATCCGGCCCAGCTGACTTATCTATTTTCACACTCTGCAGTATTTCTAATATCTCTTTCTTGTGAACCTCAGTCTCTTCTCGTCTAGACGCAAGTAGCTCTGTATCTTCCTCGCCAACATTTTCATTTTCTATAGCGAACACTGTCGAAAAATATTTATTTAGTGCTTCCCCTATCTCCTCTGACTCCACACACAACTTCCCACTATTATCCTTGATTGTCACAAATTTAACTCTCGTCATTCTTTTATTCCTGACATACCTATGGAAAGCCTTAGGGTTAACACTGATCCTATCTGCCAACAACTTCTCATGACTCCTCCTGGCTCTTCTCAGCTCTCTTTTTAGGTCTCTCCTGATATCGTCGGAACCCTCGAGCGCTCTAACTGAGTTTTCACATTTTGTCCTAACATAAGACTTCTTGTTCTTCTTGACCAGGGATTCCACTTCCTTAGTAAACCATGGCTCACGCATTCTATATCTTCCTCCCTGCCTGACAGGTACATACTTATCTAGGACACACAGGAGCTTTTCCTTGAATAAGCTCCACATTTTAATGTGCTCACCCCCTGCAGTTTCCTACCCCATTCTACGCTTCCTAAATCTTACCTCATTGCATCGTAATTTCCCTTCCACCAGCTGAAACTCTTGCTCCGTGGAGTACACCTATCCCTTTCAATCACGAAAGTAAACCTGAGAGAATTGGGATCGCTGTCTCCAAAGTGCTCACCTACTTCCGAATCTAAAATCTGGCCAGGCTCGTTACCCAGTACTAAATCGAAAGTGGCTTCGTCCCTTGAAGGCATGTGTACGTACTGTGTCAGGAAGCCCTCCTGCACACACTGGGCAAAAAATGACTCATCTATAGTACTCGTACTGTAGTGATCCCAGTAAATATTTGGATATTGTCTTGAGTGTTCCAGAGTTTTTCATTGTCCCAGAGTCCAGATGAAGTTTGCATTCCTCATGTACGTGAGCGAGAATGATTTCAATGTCTCAGATCAGTTCCTGTCCCGAGAACATCAGAGTCAATGTCCCGTCCTCTACTCGGTCCGACAGTTCACACTTCTTCATTCTCCTCTGATTCCATTTCCCAAAGAGTTTCTCAAGATTTACAAAGCTGGAGCCTAAATTATATGGTTTGCTTCCTAAACATTTTTTCAACTGCCAACGGACAATATTTTCACAGTATCTCTTCACAATCCTCTGGCTTGCACCATGTCCAGGGATGAGAAGTCCCGTTTGGTGGAGAGATTCCCGAGGCTGATGAGTTTCACTTTGGAACAATGATGGTTAAGTGGCGATTTCCTGCGGTTGTTTCTAATGATGGGAGAGGGAGCGGTGGGGAATGAGCACTTTGACGAGCAGGAGGAAGTGTTGCCAATGACCCGAGTCAGAGAACAGTGCACAGGGATGAAAGGAATCTAATGAAAAGCAGCACTTCTGCTCAGGATGTTCAATAACAGCTGCAAAACCCGATGTGTCGAGCAGTGTATCTGGAAAGAGAAACAGAGATAATGTTTTAAATATGGAACATTTCTGATGTAGAACTCGAGTTTCCCAAGTCTAATCAAATTACCGGCCTGGTTCACAAAATAGTTTTTCTGAACTTTGAGCGAAAATTGTACCAGCAGGAAAGCATTCATAACGTAGTCAGCAGGATTCCAACCTACGTGGGGAAACCCCAATGGATTTCTAATCCATCGCCTGAACCACTCGGCCATGACTACAGACGGCTCAGGTGCGTTGAGCATTGACCTAATCAGCCGTGATCTCATTGAAAGCTACCGTTGACTTGATGAGCAAAATGCTCCCATCTCCTTTCATACCTTTGCTGTCATTTGTAAGCTGCGAGACACCAATGTAAAAGAAGAAAAGCACAAAGGTAGGAAAAGATATTTGCAGGCAAACTGAGTCAAAATTATTTATTGAAAGGAAAATCACACTTGGCAATTTGCCATATCTCTTTGCGAACATGACCAGCAGAAGTAAGCAAGGGAGCTATTGATCTGAGTATTCTCGGACCTGAAGCAAACAAAGGTTAGTGACATATTCATTTCTTTTTCTGGCGAACGAAATGATCTTTCCTGATGGTTACAATGAAAGAGATGGTTCCCAATAAAAGACAGAGATTAATTCGCATGTAGATATATTTCAATGTGACACGATTCATTTTCAGTCCCTAATTACCCCAGAGATGGAGGAGGTGAGTTACTTTTCTTCACTCTTCAACTCCTCAGCACGGAGGTACAAACATGAAACCGCTAGAGATGGACTTCTTGAATTGGGAACCAGAGACACTGAAGAAACTAGGCAAAAGTGAGGACTGCAGATGCTGGAAACCTGACTTTAGATCAGAGTGATGCTGGAAAAGCACAGCAGGTCAGGCTGCATCCGAGGAGCAGGAGAGTCGACGTTTCTGTTGCCAGTTATGCTCCGCTGCACAAACAATTTTCGTTTTTGGCTCAGATTTCCAGCACCTGCAGCTATTTGTTTTATGTTAACCTTCATAATGTTTTGGACAAAACCAATGACCTGCCAACATCGGAAAATCGGCAGAAGTACTGGTACACCGATAAGTTTGCTGAACAATACAACCATTCCATGAGCGGGAATACGATCCGGGCCACGGTGCTGAGAGTACCGAATCCTCACAAGTAAATAACAAGACAAGGCGATAGATACTATCGTATTTGGTGTAAATAAAACACCCTGTCTGAACATTTTCGTTGCAGATTTTTTTCAAATTGTCTTCGAAGATTTACAAAGTGGGAAAAGGCCATTCCGCCCGTGTGCATTGCGGATAATCAGAGAGCCATGTATTCCAGTCGCAGTTTCGAACTTTGTCCCAAAGTCTCGTGTGTTCTAATGTTTCCAGGTCAAATGTCAATGAGGTTATCCTATGTTCTTACATGGCACAATAATGGGACAGAAGTACAACGAATTGGAACTCTTTTGAGGAACTCATGCTCATTTTCACCCACAGAGGGAGACACACCAGAAAATACCGCCAAACTGACGGAGGTGTCCGTTGTGGAGAGCTGGAATTTGAAATGGACAATAGGACAAATGCAAGCTTTACATGCGGAAGCACAGAGGAGATGTCCCGAGAGAACTTTACAGGGGAGAGTCAACGTATATCACGGTTAAAGCGAAACACCCCCCCTCGAGCCAGGTAGGACTCGAAACTACAATCTTCTGATTCGAAGTCAGACGCGTTATCCATTACGCCACTGGCCCAAGAGACAAACCTGCACTTGGCAGAATGTCGATATGTAATGCCATGGACTTTCACGGAATCAGAATTAAAAAGGTGAACAAGCACCGAAGATAATCACCAACATTGCTTCACTTCGAAGTTTCCAATTTGTGAAGCAGTGCCTTTCACTGGCAAAGGAGAGACATTTGTCCTCAGCTGCCTGCTTCAGGGTCGCCTCCTTCTCTGCTGGAAGTTTCCATCGTTTTATTCACAGTCACGATGCGATTTCATGATCCACTCCAGTGAAAAAGTGTCATGGTGTCGTCCAAACAAGACCCTGCAGAAACTCGGCGAGAAACCTCGGGTCATTTCGAGCTCAGGATGTGGAATTAGACGAGATGCGTGACACCTTTTACTGGCGCTGCCACTTCACTGAAATTAGCGGCTCAAAACGAGCCGTTGTAAGCATCAGCTTGATTTGTACCTTCCTGCAGTGCATTTGCTAAACAAAATCAGATCGCTCCCATCCGGCCCAGCTGACTTATCTATTTTCACACTCTGCAGTATTTCTAATATCTCTTTCTTGTGAACCTCAATCTCTTCTCGTCTAGACGCAAGTAGCTCTGTATCTTCCTCGCCAACATTTTCATTTTCTATAGCGAACACTGTCGAAAAATATTTATTTAGTGCTTCCCCTATCTCCTCTGACTCCACACACAACTTCCCACTATTATCCTTGATTGTCACAAATTTAACTCTCGTCATTCTTTTATTCCTGACATACCTATGGAAAGCCTTAGGGTTAACTTTGATCCTATCTGCCAACAACTTCTCATGACTCCTCCTGGCTCTTCTCAGCTCTCTTTTTAGGTCTCTCCTGATATCGTCGGAACCCTCGAGCGCTCTAACTGAGTTTTCACATTTTGTCCTAACATAAGACTTCTTGTTCTTCTTGACCAGGGATTCCACTTCCTTAGTAAACCACGGCTCACGCGTTCTATATCTTCCTCCCTGCCTGACAGGTACATACTTATCTCGGACACACAGGAGCTTTTCCTTGAATAAGCTCCACATTTTAATGTGCTCACCCCCTGCAGTTTCCTACCCCATTCTACGCTTCCTAAATCTTACCTCATTGCATCGTAATTTCCCTTCCACCAGCTGAAACTCTTGCTCCGTGGAGTACACCTATCCCTTTCAATCACGAAAGTAAACCTGAGAGAATTGGGATCGCTGTCTCCAAAGTGCTCACCTACTTCCGAATCTAAAATCTGGCCAGGCTCGTTACCCAGTACTAAATCGAAAGTGGCTTCGTCCCTTGAAGGCATGTGTACGTACTGTGTCAGGAAGCCCTCCTGCACACACTGGGCAAAAAATGACTCATCTATAGTACTCGTACTGTAGTGATCCCAGTAAATATTTGGACATTGTCTTGAGTGTTCCAGAGTTTTTCATTGTCCCAGAGTCCAGATGAAGTTTGCATTCCTCACGTACGTGAGCGAGAATGATTTCAATGTCTCAGATCAGTTCCTGTCCCGAGAACATCAGATTCAATGTCCCGTCCTCTACTCGGTCCGACAGTTCACACTTCTTCATTCTCCTCTGATTCCATTTCCCAAAGAGTTTCTCAAGATTCCATTTCCCAAAGAGTTTCGAGGAATAGGGAGAGAGAACACTTAAATGCGTGGCTTCAGGGATGGTGCTGGAGGGAGGGGTTCCAGTTTTTGGATAACTGGGGTTCTTTCTGGGGACGGTGGGATCTCTATAAACATGATGGTCTACACCTGAACCTGAGGGGAACCAGTATCCTTGGGGGGAGGTTTGCTAGTGCTCTTGGGGGGGGTTTAAACTAACTCGGCAGGGGCATGGGAACCCAGATTGTAGCTTCAGGGTGCAGGGCCTGGAGTGTAGGGAGGTGAGGAACATGGCATCAATTTCCAAGGAGGGTGCCTGTAAACAGGGAAGTGGCTTGAAGTGTGTATACTTCAATGCAAGAAGTATACGAAATAAGGTAGGTGAACTTGCAGCGTGGGTTGGTACCTGGGACTTCGATGTTGTGGCTATTACGGAGACATGGCTAGAACAGGGACAGGATTGGCTGTTGCAGGTTCCGGGATTTAAATGTTTTAGTAGGGTCAGAGGTGGGGGTAAAAGAGGGGGAGGTGTGGCATTGCTTGTCAAAGATAGTATTACAGCGGTGGAAAGGACGATGGATGAGGACTTGCCATCTGAGGTAGTTTGGGCTGAGGTTAGGAATAGGAAAGTTGAGGTCACCCTGTTAGGAGTCTTTTACAGGCCTCCTAATAGTCCTAGAATCATTGAAGAAAGGATTGGGAAGGTGATTCAGGAGATGAGTGACAGTAATAGGGTGGTTGTTATGGGGGACTTTAACTTTCCTGATATTGATTGGGAAAGCTATAGCTCAAGTTCGTTAGATGGGTCAGTGTTTGTTCAATGTGTGCAGGAGAGTTTCCTGACACAATATGTTGACAGGCCAACAAGAGGTGAGGCCATACTGGATTTGGTTCTGGGTAACGAACCAGGCCAGGTGTTAGAATTAAAGGTAGGTGAGCACTTTGGGGATAGTGACCATAATTCGGTGATTTTTACACTCGTGATGGAGAGGGATAAGTGTGTACTACAGGGCAAGAGTTACAGTTGGGGTAAGGGAAATTATGATGCGGTGAGGCATGACTTCGGATGTGTGGCTTGGAAAAGTAGACTCCAAGGCAAGAGTGTAAAGGATATGTGGAACTTGTTCAAGGGGCAACTATTGAGTGTCCTTGATAATTATGTACCTGTCAGGCAGGAAGGTAAGGGTCGTGCGAGGGAGCCGTGGTTGAATAAGGAATTGGAATCCCTTGTTAAATGGAAGAGGGCGGCCTATCTCAAGATGAGACGTGAAGGTTCAATTGGGGCGATTGAGAGTTATAGGGTAGCCAGGAAGGACCTGAAGAGAGAGCTAAAAGCAGCAAGGAGGGGACATGAAAGGTCCTTAGTCGATAGGATTAGGGAAAACCCTAAGGCTTTCTATAGGTATGTTAGGAATAAAAGAATGACTAGGGTAGGAATAGGTCCAGTCAAGGATAGTAGTGGGAAGTTGCGTGTGGAGGCGGAAGAGATTGGGGAGACACTGAATGAATACTTTTCTTCAGTATTTACTCAGGAACAGGGCATTGTTGTAGATGAGAATACTGAGTCACAAATAAGTAGAATGGATGGCTTTGAGGTATGTAGAGAAGAGGTGTTGGAAATCCTGGAAAAGGTGAAAATTGATAAGTCCCCTGGGCCTGATGGCATTTATCCTAGGATTCTCTGGGAAGCAAGGGAGGAGATTGCAGAGCCATTGGCCTTGATTTTTATGTCCTCTTTGTCTTCAGGAGTAGTCCCAGAAGACTGGAGGATAGCAAATGTGGTTCCCTTGTTCAAAAAGGGGAGTAGGGATAGCCCTAGTAACTATAGGCCGGTGAGTCTCACTTCTGTTGTGGGCAAAGTCTTAGAGAGAATTGTAAGGGATAGGATTTATGCACATCTGGATAGGAATAATGTGATCAAGGATAGTCAGCATGGTTTTGTGAAGGGCAGGTCGTGCCTCACAAACCTTATTGAATTCTTTGAAAAGGTGACGAAGGAGGTTGATGAGGGGAAAGCGGTAGATGTGGTATATATGGATTTTAGTAAGGCGTTTGATAAGGTTCCCCATGGTAGGCTACTGCAGAAAATACGGAGATATGGCATTGAGGGTGAATTGGAGGTTTGGATTAGGAATTGGCTGGATGGAAGAAGACAGAGGGTAGTAGTTGATGGCAAAGTTTCTTCATGGAGTGCCGTCACTAGCGGTGTTCCGCAAGGATCTGTTTTGGGACCATTGCTGTTTGTCATTTTTATAAATGACCTGGAAGAGGGGTTAGAAGGTTGGGTGAGCAAGTTTGCGGATGATACGAAAGTCGGAGGAGTTGTTGACAGTGAGGAAGCATGTGGCAGGTTACAGCAGGATATAGAGAAGCTGCAGAGCTGGGCAGAAAGGTGGCAGATGGAATTCAATGTAGCTAAGTGCGAGGTGATTCACTTTGGGAAGAATAACAAAAAGATGGGGTACTGGGCTAATGGTCGGATACTTGGTAGTGTGGATGAACAGAGGGATCTTGGTGTCCATGTACACAGATCTCTGAAAGTTGCCACCCAGGTAAATAGTGCGGTGAGGAAGGCATATGGCGTACTGGCTTTTATTGGTAGAGGAATTGAGTTCCGGAGTCCTGAGGTCATGATGCAGTTGTATAAGACTCTGGTACGGCCGCATCTGGAATATTGTGTGCAGTTTTGGTCGCCATACTATAGGAAGGATGTGGAGGCATTGGAACGGGTGCAGAGGAGGTTTACCAGGATGTTGCCTGGTATGGAAGGAAAATCGTATGAGGAAAGACTGAGGCACTTGGGGCTGTTTTCACTAGAGAAAAGAAGGTTTAGGGGTGACTTGATTGAGGTGTACAAGATGATTAGGGGGTTAGATAGGGTAGACAGTATGAACCTTTTCCCGCGTATGGAGTCGGGTATTACAAGGGGGCATAGCTTTAAATTAAGGGGGGGTAGATATAGGACTGATGTTCGGGGTAGGTTCTTCACTCAGCGAGTCGTTAGTTCATGGAATGCCCTGCCAGTAACAGTGGTGGACTCTCCCTCTTTATGGGCATTTAAGAGGGCATTGGATAGGTATATGGAGGATAGTGGGTTAGTGTCGTTTAGGTGGGCTTGGATCGGCGCAACATCGAGGGCCCAAGGGCCTGTACTGCGCTGTATTCTTCTATGTTCTATGTTCTATTTATAAAGCTGGAGCCTAAATTATATGGTTTGCTTCCTAAACATTTTTCCAACTGCCAACTGACAATATTTTCACAGTATCTCTTCACAATCCTCTGGCTTGCACCATGTCCAGGGATGAGAAGTCCCGTTTGGTGGAGAGATTCCCGAGGCTGATAAGTTTCACTTTGGAACAAAGATGGTTAAGTGGCGATTTCCTGCGGTTGTTTCTAATGATGGGAGAGGGAGCGGTGGGGAATGAGCACTTTGACGAGCAGGAGGAAGTGTTGCCAATGACCCGAGTCAGAGAACAGTGGACAGGGATGAAAGGAATCTAATGAAAAGCAGCACTTCTGCTCAGGACGTTCAATAACAGCTGCAGAAACCCGATGTGTCGAGCAGTGTATCTGGAAAGAGAAACAGAGATAATGTTTTAAATATGGAACATTTCTGATGAAGAACTCGAGTTTCCCAAGTCTAATCAAATTACCGGCCTGGTTCACAAAATAGTTTTTCTGAACTTTGAGCGAAAATTGCACCAGCAGGAAAGCATTCATAACGTAGTCAGCAGGATTCGAACCTACTGGGGGATACTCCAATCGATTTCAAAATCCATCGCCTTAACCACTCGGCCATGACTACAGACAGCTCAGGTCGGTTGAGCATTGACCAAATCAGCGTGGGGAAACTCCAATGGATTTCTAATCCATCGCCTTCACCCCTCGGCCATGACAACAGACAGCTCAGAGCGGTTGAGCATTGACCAAATCAGCCGTGATCTCATTGAAAGCTACCGTTGACTTGATGAGCGAAATGCTTCCATCTCTTTTCATACCTTTGCAGTCATTTGTAAGTTGCGAGACACCAATGTAAAAGAAGAAAAGCACAAAGGTAGGAAAAGATATTTGCAGGCAAACTGAGTCAAAATATTTGTTGAAAGGAAAATCACATTTGGCAATTTGCTAGACCTCTTTGCTAACATGACCAGCAGAGGTAAGCAATGATCTGAGTATTCTTGGACCTGAAGTGATGCTGGAAAAGCACAGCAGGTCAGGCAGCATCCGAGGAGCAGGAAAGTCGACGTTTCTGTTGCCAGTCTTGCTGCGTTCCGCAAACAATTTTCGTTTTTGTCTCAGGTTTCCAGCACCTGCAGCTATTTCTTTTATGTTAACCTTCATAATGTTTTGGACAAAACCAATGACCTGCCAGCATCGGAAAATCGGCAGAAGTACTGGTACACCGATATGTTTGCTGAACAATACAACCATTCCATGAGCGGTAATACGATCCGGGCCACGGTGCTGAGAGTACCGAATCCTCACAAGTAAATCCTCACAAGAACATTTTCGTTGCAGATTATTTTCAACTTGTCTTCGAAGGTTCACAAAGTGGGAAAAGGCCATTCCGCCCTTTGTGCATTGCGGCTAATCAGAGAGCCATTTTTCTAGTCGCAGTTTCCAACTTTGGCCCAAAGTTTGATCATGGTGTCATGCAGAAACTCAGCGAGTTCACTCAGACATTTTTGTGTGTGCAGAATGATTTGCCACATTTAAGGCAAATTCAATGGCATCCGAATGGGTATATAGACAGGAAGCGTTCGGAGAGATAAGGAACACATTTTGGCAAATATGGTTCAATTAATTTCGGTTATCGTTTCAGCAGGGACGGGTTCGATAGTAGGGTCTTTTTCCGTGCTCGGCATCTTTGTTCTGCTCCCGCAGCTGACACCAGTTTTAATGCACCATTTGGAAAAAAAAAACATGCACTCTGTTTGTTACGCAGTCAGCGCGTTTGCCTATATTTCTGAAAGGTGGATGGGACAAGTTGACCCAGCAATGAGGGTCTTTCCGGACTTTTTCTGCCAATGACCGTTCGTTTGGCACCTTCCCAGTTTTGCCATCAAAGAGTTTGGCTGAAGAATAATACCGCACGGATAATGTTAGCCCCGTCAGCTCTCCAACGAATCCAGAAACTGACAACTCTTCATGTGGAACAGAAGCAAAACAGAAAGTGTGGACAATTGCCAGGCACACCGAAGCATGCATGCTGCTTTTGTTGCAGTGCAAGCCGATTATGTCATGAACTGCTCAGAGAAACGGCAGCGAGGCAATTCCGGACATACTGGAGATTTAGTGCATTGCCAAGTCACAGGAAGTGCTCAACAAACATAAAACAAAACGGAACAGCAATAATCCATGAAAAATGAAGTTTACCAATTGCACTCGTGATGAAATTAGGTCAACAATGCGCTGATGACTCCATCTGATCGAGAGGACCAATCACCAGCTCCCTTCACCAGGACAGTAATGAAGGAAATGCGAGAAATACAAAAAACATTGCTCATCGCGATTGCCAACCTTTTTGCCACTGCAACAACAAAAACGGCGAGCAGATACAATGCAGAATCTGGTTTCATATCAGCAATGAAGTTGTAATATCCATTCACTTTCAGTGAAAACGGTGAACAATGGAAATTGTCTGAAATATAAATACCCAGCGCAGGCTGCTTGGTTCCCCGATTATCCTGCTGCACAGACTTTCATATTTAAAGGTACCTTTCAAAGAGAGTGTTTGTGGCTGTCCATATGACAATGGAAATTGTTGCCCTCGCTCTCACTGCCATTATTGATTATGTTGGGTTTGGCATCCTCACCTTGCACGCGGGAGTTCAATGTGAACTCTGCTGTGAAAAATCGGAGTGCTTTGGAGCAGAAAGATGTGAAGCTCGTTGGCTTCATGGAGATGTTGTTGGAATGTTTTGCGGTGCTGGGAAGCGGGATCCTCACAGTTCTGGGTAACATCCTCAGGGTTGCAGAGCCTGTTGTGAAGCCTACTATCCTGTGGCGGTTGGAATTGATTTAGTTTCATTGCCGCTGGGTCCGGTTGTTGGTGTTGCAGATTGGATCCTGATCAATGTGTTTATTGATGGAATCCATGGATGGGTGCCCTGCTTCTAGAAAATCTCTGGCTGCTTTCTGATTGCCATTTTCTAGTACTATTGTGCTGCTCTCGAGGATGCATGCTGTCTGTACGTATAGCTACTCGGGACAGCTGGCCGTGGCAATTAGTGACGGCCACATAAATTCTTTGCCAAGAATATGTATCCCACAACTACATTCCCAGATGTCTGGCACACTAAATTGTCAACTAGGATATGCCATAAAGCAATTGAAACACCCATGCTTCCCTTTTTTAAAATAAATTTCTGAAAACTGATAGCCAGACATCTCTGAACACACGGATTTAGGACAGCACATAAACCAACAGCCTCGCTGAGGGAAAGCTCACCAGAAAACAATATCCAATGCCCATCTTGTGCAGGACAAATGTGGTTGTCAAGATTCCACGCAGGGACTGCAAAAAATACTATATCGGAGAAACAGTCAGACAAATAGCGAGCTGCAATAATGAACTTCAGCCAGCCCGTATACGCCACGGGCAGATGTTCTTGTAGTTGTATGTAGGGCATTGAGTGTTTCTGATTCAGGGGCTTGGACCGTCTGCAGCACTGGTTAATTCCTTGTGTTGTAATTACTGTTGGAACATATGTAAAACTCGATTGCTCATTGAGATGTACACCCAAAATATTAGCCGAGAGAAGTATTTTGGTAGTTTTTCTGGTGCTGTTCCTGTCATGCCCTCTGGAACTGGACTTATTGTGTGCTTCCTGACGATTCGGTGCATGCTTCCGTGATCGTATTTTGGGCAGAAACCTGCGTTTTAGCTTCAATAACGTGCGTTTGCAAACCTGGTACACCTCCCTGTATTTTGTTACCTTTTATTGTGTGCAATTGCAACCCGACAAATTATTAATTTACATTGGAAGGTGACAAAGAGAGGCGTGTGAAATGCCAAGGTATTAGTGACATTTATCAATTGGTTGCATATTACTTTTATTCAGGAGATAAGGATGTAAAACGTGTTTGTGTAGAAATGAGGAACGGTGAGGAAAGAAGTCATCCACAGGTGTAGTTTCCAAGTGCACTCGCAGTAACCACTACGTACAAGAAAAAAAACTACATGTGAGTGATAAAAGATGGCCATAGTTACGGGTGATCTTAGTTACCCATCTCCCACTCACGGTTCAATGGTAAGAAAAAAGGTTGGATGACAATAATCAATAAATCATATCTGTCCCAGAGAACAACGCGAGCCATATTTTGGTCATCGATTAGTTTACAGCTGACTTAGTATCTGTCTTTTCTTGGAAACCATCTCCTTTGTTGTGACCATCAGGAAAAATATTACTTTGACATAAATAAAATGAAGATTATGTCACTACTCTTTGTTTGTTTCATGCCCAAGTACAATGAGACGACCTTGATCAACTCTGCTAGTCATGCTAGCAAAGAAATCTGGAAACATGCCAAGTGTGATTTTTCTCTCAATAAATAATTTTGATTCAGTTTGACTGAAACCACCTCTCCCTAAAGTTGTGCTTTTCTTCTTTTAAAATGGTGTCCGGTATCTTCCAAATGACGGCAAAGATACGAGAGCAGATGGAAGCAATTTAGCCTATCAAGTCTGCGACAAAATTCAATGAAATCATGGCTGGTTTGGTTAATTCTCAACCCCCGTTTTTATCCTCATCTCCGTGATGCTCCATGTCTGTCTATCACAGCCTTGAATACACCTCGCCTTCACAGCCCTCTGTTGTTAGGAAACCTACGGATTTGCTACCATCTGAAAGAGTGAATATCCTCCTTATCATTTTCTTAAATGTTCGATCCCTTCAGCTGTGAGAACGCACTCTCGTCCCAATTTCTCGGGGTGTACATCAGAGCAGAATAAGTCCCTGAAGGTAGGTCTGCACTCTCCAGTGCCGCTCCGTGTATTTGAAACATTTTCATATTTTGACCTCTGATTAAAAATAGTAGACCTCATTTGCACATCAGATTGGCCAGTGGTGAATTTTTTCAAGAAGACTTCAATGAGCGTAATTCTACTGGCAGTGAATAGGGCTAGACAAATTAGATTACTTACAGTGGGGAAACGCCCTTTGGACCAACAAGTCCACACCGCCGCGCCGAAGGACAACCCACCCATACCCCTACATTTACCCCTTACTTAACACTACGGGCAATTTAGCACGGCCAATTCGCCTGACCTGACCTGCACATCGTTGGACTGTGGGAGGAAACCGGAACACCCGGAGGAAACACACACAGACACGGTGAGTGCGTGCAAACTCCACACAGTCAGTCGCCTGAGGCGGCAATTGAACGCGGGTCTCTGGCGCTGTCAGCCAGCAGTATTAACCACTGTGCCACCATGCCGCACTAATGCGAGGACATTTTTCTTTCGCGATCCAGTGCTGTGTTCATTCACCGCTCTGCGCATGAAAATGGTTCTTACCCATCCACTTTATCTCTCATCAATATGTGTGCAATTCAAATTGATGAGGCCATGACTACACGCGCGCAATGCTGTCTTAGTATGTCTTATGTAATGGAAAGTTCCAACCTGAAACACCAGGATTCGGCTTTTCTTGGCACCCCAGCATCCTCCTCCTTTCGAAATAAAGAGAGTCTGACAGTGAATACTGGGGTTCCAGGAAAAGCCAAATCCTGGTGTTTCAGGTTGGAACTTTCCATTACATAAGACATACTAAGACAGCATTGCACGCGTGTCGTCATGGCCGCGTGATACAGGTGATTGATTAGAAATCCATTGGGGCTTCCCTCCGCAGGTTCGAATTCTGCTGGCTCCGTTTTCAGTGATGTCATGCAGGACGAGTTTTCACTCACAGTTCAGAAATCTCGTCTCAACACACAAGACCAGTCAGTTGATTAGACTTAGCAAACTCAAGTTATTAATCAAAAATGCAACACACTTAAAACATTATCTCCGTTTCTCTTTTCACACTTACTGCCAGACCCATTGAGGTTTTGCAGTATTCTTTGAATGTACTGTGCAGAAGTGCTGCTTTTGAATAGATTCCTTTTACCGCAGTCCTCCGTTCACTAACTCTGGTCAGTGGCAACACTTCACCCCGCTCGTCGAAGAGCCAATCCCCACCACTAATTTTCCCATCATTATAAATTGCCGCAGGAAATTGCTGACAAACCATCTTTGCTCCAAAGCGAAACTCACCAACCTCGGGAATCCCTCCAAAAAACGTGACTTCTCATCCCTGGACATGGTGAAATACAGACGATTGTGAACAGAATTTGGGAAAATATTGTCACTTGTCAGGTGAAAAAGTGTTAAGAAGGCAAAACACGTCACCCAGTCTCCAGCTTTGTCAATCTTCAGAAACTCTTTGGGAAAAGGACTCAGAGGAGAATGAAGAAGGGTGAATAGTCAGACTGATCGGAATCAGTCAGGACAACTTTCCATTCTTTAAGAGGACGGGACATTGATTCTGATGTTCTCAGGACAAGAACTGATTGGAGACATTGAAGTAATTCTCGGTCCTGTACATGAAGAATACAAACCTTGTATGGACACTGGGACAACGAAAATACCCGATACCACACAAGATACTGAGAGGTTCGAAGAGAGATGTTCCCGACTGGAGCAGAGCTGGTTCCCAGTGACATGGGTGTGTCTGTTGTGGATGGGATCAGACTGTTCCCATGTCGCCATTATGAATGTCCCAGTCCTTATTTCGGAAAAGTAAAATTGATAGAGGACAGTTGTCGTTCTAGGAATGGCAGCCTGAAGTGGTAGGTCAAACACAGACTGCTTTCGAGGATCGTCCAAGGTGTTAGGTTGGAAGTATCAGCTCATTCGACTGTTAACTGAAATGTTACTGGTTCAATAGCCCCGGGGCGACAGCGATTGATGTTCATAATACATCTGTTTTCTGTGCAGCACCGTTTCATGTTTCTAATGGGGTCAGGAAAATGTTTTCGAAACAGAACGATAAAAAAAAAGTTTCTGCATTGCTTTAATGGTTAATGTAAAGAACTGTGCATTCTGGGAATCTGAAGCAAAAACAGAAACTGCTGTCAAAACTAACCAGTTTGGCAGTGCCTGTGGGAGATTACCGAGTTCTGATGAAGTTTTGAAATATTTGTCTCTGATTCTCTCTGAATAGACGCTGTAAGATCTGCTGAGATTCTCCTGGTATTTCTGTTCGTGGTTTTAACTGAATGCCTATTCCATTTATAAGGATGATACAACCAAACCCATCTCAAACCAAAATTAAGAAATAACACCTCAGCATCTCACTCCACCGCAAGCCCAAGAAGAACGACACGATACTGCACTTCTCCAGCTTCCACCCTAAATATATTAAAGAAGCCATACCGTAAGGACAAGGGCTTCAACTGCACAGGAACCGTTCAGATGAGGAATAATGCGATAGACACCTAAAGATTTTGAAGGATATCTTCATGATGATGGGGTACATGTTGAACTGATTGATCGCCAATTCCGGTGTGCCACAGTGAAAATCTGCTGTGAACTCGTCAGAAGACAGACAGAGAATGCAACTAATAGAGTATCTTTCATCGTCAGTACTTTCCTGGAGTTCAGCACGTTCTTCACAGGATTCAGCATGTCACCGATGATGATGAGCATCTCACTAAGAACATCCCCATGGCTTCAATTCTCACCTTCAAACACCCAGCAAAATTATAACATACGACCGTTTACAGTAAACTACTCAACCTTCACATAGCATTAACCACGACACCACAGCACCATGCCTTCGCAACCTTTGCAAGACATGGACACTACCATGACCCGTTGGTACACCACCCACCACGTACACGACAGGTACTCATGTGACTCAGGCAATGTTGTTTGTCACATATGCAGCAGGCAATGATACAACAAGATACCACAAGATACTCAGTAATGGTATATTGGCGAGACCATGCAGATGGTGTGCCAATGGATGAATGGTAACGGCATAACAATTGCCAGACAGGATTATTCACACCCAGTCGGGGAAGAGTTCAGCAATCAAGGACATTTGGTTTTCAACCTTCGACTAAATGTCGGCCAAGGTGGCTTTCGAGATACACAACAACGCAAAATCGCCAAACAGAATCGGGTCGCCAACTGCCTTCGTTTTGGTGATGGCATCAACCATGATATTCGGTTAATGTCACACCACATGTAACCCACCACACTGTTCTGTATCTGTGAAATCTTCCTTAATTGTTCTGTTTTCACACCATCACCGTGACAAGTTGTTATTTTCCTTCTACCTTAATCACTTTGTTCAATATTGGCTAACTGATAATTTGGGTCAGTCTCGCGGCATGTCACTCTGCCAAAGAAAAATAAGAAAACTGGGAATTTATTAAACCAGGAGCAAGGGCAAGGGTTACTGGGCGGAGTGCGGGAACGAGACTGGGGCATCGTGGCGAAGGGGGGCAGGTGTTTCGCTGCTCTGGGGACATCTGTGGAGGAACATGAGAGTTAATGTTTCGGAGCTGGTGTCCCTTCCTCTGGTGTTTTTGTTGTGGAGCGGTTTTCCAGTTGCTTCTGTTTCTGTTCCATGTCATTCCAGTGCCTTGATTTGTCTCCAGTACAACTTTATTATAACGGTTTGTAATTATCTCTCTGTCTCACTTTGTTGGATCATCGGTCAACCATTCTATTGGCACTCAGTTATTGACACATTACTCACACTGTCGGACACTCTTGTTCACTTCTCGAGATTACGTCTTTGACACTCCGCTCCCACAATTTGCCTGATATTTTGATCTGTCTGCCCTTGATCTCTTTTCCCTAAATTCAGTGCTCTGTGTTATTCCCTCCCATTTCACCTAATGAAAGGGCTCTGGTCCGAAATCTTGTTATTTCAAATAAACATGTGCATCTATAACCTGGTGTGATTTCTGAATTGGTCCATCGCAGTCCAAAACCGCAACCTCCACAGCAGCTACACGGAAATACCACTACACGCACTTTCCCCTCCACACTATGTTCAAGCTCATTTACTCCTGTTGCCGCATGTAATTCTGAAATTGTTGTTGTTTGTGATGAAAACTTAAGGTTCAAGCGGTTCTCTTGGAATGTATGTACTTTGGAATGTGGTTCAATTTCAAAGAAAAACATACTTCAAGGGACGATATATGCTTCAAAGCTTTGCCTGAGTTGTTTAAATATCTTTTATCTTGAACCCAGTGAGCTGACGGAAGAATAAACATACTTTGCACTTCTACCACACGGTGCCAGGGAGCCAGTTCAATTCCAGCCTGTGGCGACTGTCTGTATGGTGCTTGTACTCCTCCCATGTGTGCGTGAGTTTTCATCTCACATTATGAAAGCTGTGTAGTTTCGGTGGATTGCCAAATGGAAAATTACCCAACTTGTCCATGTATATGGACTTCAGGTTATTTCGCTGTGAGAAACTTGAAGGGGATCGATTAGGAAGTGGTTTTTGTTGGGATAATCTTCACTGCTTTGGTGTGGGCTTGATAGACCGAACGGCCTACTTCCACACAATTGGGATTTTACGAAAATTATTGCGATCGTGCGATTTTCTAGACAGTCCGAAAGATAAATAATGTTTCTAGGTGTCGTTTTGAATGTCTGCAAACGATATTCCAATTCTCACACAGGAGCTACACCTCGAAGTCTGCACTTATGCAATTTAAAGTTGTGCATTCAGTGTTCACGCTTCGGAAATCACAGCTTTTTACCATTAAGATCAAATCTTGTGTTTTTTAATCTATATCATAAACAGTCGAATTAGTCTCATTTATCTACATTTAATGCATGTACTTCAAACTGATGGGAATGGTAACTTCTCAGATTCAGGTTCATTTTGATGGTGGATAGGTAGATGACGACCACTGTTCCCATCATCCCAAGTGGATTTGCAAGGCATCGATCACCAACGCTGAGCCGTGCTGCTCCCTGGGAGAGAGTGAAGCGCGCGGTGATGGCCTGTTCGGTGACATCATACATGTATTTGTCTCCACTTAGTTTCTATGGAGTAGGACTGACAATGAGGGAAAGTTCGAAGGCAAGAGCTGATTCTGGGAGGGGAAGACTCCTGAAGAGGTTTTGGCAGTATCTGAGAGACTTTCCAAATTTCAAACAGGCAAAGTCATTGAATAAAATCTCTGGGGATGCCTTCTAACAGGATAATGGTGTAACCGAAAATATATAACATAGCCTAAATGAAGATAAATACCGCAGTCTTAGCAGGACAAATGGTAAGAAGAACATATTTGATTGAGGACTTCCTGCTGCAGTCTTTAAGTAGCGCAGCTGAGTCAGCTGCTCATAAATGATGATAAAACATCTATCCTTTAACTGATCACCTTCAGCCACGTGCTGGAGTATGTCTAGTCTACATATGTCTACCTTTTGCTGCAAAATGGCTATGGAGACGTGTATGTCTTTGATATCAGGCTTATTCGGAAGAATGGCTCCACTAAGGTTTGAAGTTAGCTTTCGTGATTCGTTGGTTAGCACTGCTGCCTTACAGCATGAAGGACCTGGATTCGATTCCAGCCTCAGGCGACCATTTAGAGTTCGCATATTCTCCCTGTGCCTGCATGGGTTTCTTCGGGTTGCTCCAGTTTCCTACTACAGTCCAAAGATATGAAGGTTAGATAAATTGGATATGCTAAATTGTACCTCGTTCTCCAGAATGTGTTGGTCAGGAGCAGTGCAAAGTAATAGGGAAGGGAAATTGCTGTGGGTTGAATACTCCTTAGAGGTTGCGTGTGAACTTGTTGGGCCCAATGACCTGTTTCCACACTGTAGGGATGGTATGATTCTATTTCATTACGTCGGTACTTTAACAGCGTAAGGCATGGTACAACTCAGCAGCTTGCTGGTAAAATGGTGAATGCATCACCAAATTCAACATTTCTATTCATGGCAAGTTGCTGACTCAGCCTATCTCAAAAGACTGATAACATGAATCTGCAGCAAGAACACAGGGACACATATTTCCAAACTGCTCCTCTTAACTCTCTAGCTTAAGCGTTACATTTTTTGAAGGTTTTCTCACCTCCCAGTAAGTGTTGGCCTTCTAACAATTGAGTTTGACAAAGGTTATTTGAACAGTTCATTAAACTATTTGGATGTTTTGAAGTGGGGGAGGAGGGCAACCCTCTGATCTACTGGTTCAGTGAAGGACTGACTGAAGGAATACCTATCCAATTGTGATGATTAGTAGCTTGGAAGGGAACATGCAGATTATTATATTCTCATTCGTTTACTTCCTTTGTCTTTAGGACGAAAGTAGTACTAGAGCTGGAGTGTGCTGTCAAATGGAAATTGTTGATGAATCACAAAGCTGCGACAGTGGTGAATGGTTTGAAATTATACATATAGTGCCAATCGAACTGGCTCAATGGCCATGGAATGGAACGCTCTGAAGAAACTCAGCCGACCTGGTAGCAACTGTGAAAATTGTCAGAGAAGTAATGTTTCTTGTCCTACATGTCCTCTCTTCAGTCCTGTTCTGAAGAAGAGTCATTTTGGCCTCAAAAAGTTAACTGTATTTCTCTCCAAGTATGCTGTTAGAGTTGCTGAACTTCTCCAGCACTTTCTGCTTTCATTTCAGTTATTAAATGTCGGCAGCATTATCCTTTTGGACGAATGTTTCATAATGGCGCTGTCCAACATCTTGAGGTATGTTGTCGATATATTTGTTCAGTCAATCGGGGAGTATTCCATCACACACTTGACGTGAGCCTTCTCGGTATTAGAGAAGCGATTGGAGTCAGAAAGCCCATGACTGATGGCAGTTTTCTTGCCATCTGGCCTGCTCTTGTAGCCACATTATTTATGTAGGGAGGACAGTTCATTTTAGGGTTAATAGTAACTCCCACATTGTTGATCGTTGAAGACTAGGTAATGGCAACACCATTGAATTTCCAGAGGTGTTGATTAGATTATCTTAATCAGGATGTGTGAAATTCATATCACTTGTCTTCCCAGGCCTTCACATTGCCAGAATTCTGCTGCATTGTGAAATGAAATGCTTCAGGAGTTGAGGTAGTAAGAATGCGGCTGAACTCTGGACATTTATTAACGAACAGAACCTTGAATAATTCCTGAAGTGAGGTCCTGGAGTTTAGATAACTGACCCGCAACAACCAATCCAGTTTCTGTGCGTCTGGAGTCACATGTATCTTGGAGCAAATAAGAATAGCAGCTTTACTTCCCTAAGGGGTAGAGGCGATTCGGAAGGGATTTTCCATGGTCAGTTGTAATGGGTTAAAGGCATTAGACATAGAATTTCAACTTAGAATTCATAACATCTATCGTTGCAGGGTTTGAATTAGGTCTCTGATATCAATTCTGGAATATCTTCACGTGAGCTGATTATCATGTACTGATGAGCAATGCTTCTCCAAAACTGGGATTAAGCTTGCTATTAAGCTTCTTCATTTCTCAGAAATTTGAATTTAAAAAAATGTGAGCAATGCTACAGTCTCAGTCTCCACAAGCTGCTTACACACAGTTCCATGCAACACTTTTGGTGATACATCAACTCAGATTTTCAAACAAGGAGCTTGTCAGTTGCCTGAAGGGAGAGATAACGTCGCACAGAAAACTGCATCAAACAATTCAAACACGTGGAGAAGGTGATCCTCACTATCCTGGTCTTCATTGGCGTTCCTTATAAGGCATTATGACAATTTTACTTGTTTTAGTCTACTGTTGATCTGCTCTTTGATTTTAACTTTTGCACAATAAAGTCTCCAATTCACTGACAGGTTTCCTTATTTAGACATAGGAAGTGCGATATCAGTTCACTGAGCAGTAGTCTCCTTACAATTCTCCAGCGATAGAGACTCCCGATGTCACTGCAAATGCAGAACTTCCTAATCTCTGTGTTCTGTCATCCGTTCCGGTTTCCTACCGTTTGTAGGTATGATAAGAAATCAGACAAGTCAGTTGCAAAGAATGGTAAACGGAAGTGAAACATTAACTCTTGCTATCCCACAGATGATGTAAGACATGCTGAGCCATTTCTGTTTCTGATATACAAATGAAGCCTGTTTTTGCGACAACTTTGAATGTTAAGTGGTGACCTGAGAAAAGTAATGCAAGACACTAAAATGAAGCGATAAACTGTTTCAGATCGCTATGGATTCTGCAATGAGTCTGAAAATGAGGTTCAGATTATTCAGGACAGATGTTAGTGAGCACTTCTACACACAATATTTGGGAGAGGTTTGGAACTCACTTCCACAAACGATGGCAGATGCAGGGTTTTTATTTTGGTTGCCAGAATCAATCCTGTGATTGTTTACATCTATCTCTAAGGACAATAGCAGCAGAAACAAGAGAAAACTGTGACCACAAATCACCTATTAAGGATCTTGCCTTTCTGAGTTGGAAGTATCTGGCTATTCCTAAATCCCTGGAACTCCCTCGCTAACAGCATCTTGGCTGTACCTCTATGTTAAGTTCTCTCTAGTTTCTGTACAGTAGCTCATCATCTCAATCACTGGAGTAATTAGGGATGGGCAGTGAATCCAATGCCATTGAGTGGCGTCTATATGCCACGAATGAGTTTCGAACATCTGCAGGTTCTACGTGGATGCCCGCAAGCGATCGGCAGAAGGGAGAAGTGGAGCAGGGCGTTTGAGTAAAGTGAAAGGCAATGATGACTGGAGGGCGTGAGGCTGTAAGTGAGAGAGGAATTGGTGATGCAAGGCTCACTGTTGGTATGAATGGGTCAGCCTATATTGGCCACTGTTTACACTGACTTACACAACACTGCTGATCAATTCACCACAATGATACTGTTCTCTTGGCGTTGTATTTCCTCTGTGCATATTAACGTGGTTAATGGGCCCCGAGAGGATGAACGTATCTTCTTTATCCTGTCGACTTAAACATATGAATATATCAGTTTGAAATGAATGCAATACGAGATTGGCTCGTTCTGAGCATTTATAATGGAGAATGTCCAGGTGTGAACGTTTCTTTTGTGTATCAGCGGAGGTTAGTTTAAACTCTTATGGAGCAACTTTCATAAAGTAACAAATGTCCAAGTTACTGTGATTGAACAGCTAATTAAATACACATATGGATATGAACAGCATTGTCTGCGCTGACACCGTTGATGAATTAATTAAAGCGCCTGGTAATAACGAGACGAGTATGGTGTCAAATCCTGGTTTGCATGTCCTGTACATTGAAAGATCGTTGCTTAAACTTCTTTAAAATGTTGTATTGTTGATCCACCATACCGAACGAGCATGCTTCTTGTGTTTGAGCTCAGCGCATTTTTATTTCGTGTTACCACGTCCTGCCGCCTGCTGTGGCCCCATCAGTCAATACTAGATCCTGCTAATTCAACTGAAAGATTTTTTACTATGTTCCACAAAGACGTTTCAGTTAACAGTTGAATGCGCTGAAACTTCCAACCTAACAAATTCGACGATCCTCTAAAGCGGTCCGTGACTGAATTCCAAATTCAATGTGCCATTCCCTGAACGATTACTGTCCTCTATCTGTTTTACTTTTACAAATGAAAGACTGAACCATTCATTATGGAGACATTTTAACAGTCTGATACCCCCACGACAGACACACCCATGTCACTGGGAACCAGCTCACCTCCATCAGGGATAATCTCCCTTTTTGCCTCTCAGTGTCTTGTGTGTTCTAGAGATTTTCATTGTCGCAGAGTCCAGATGAAGTTTCTATTCCCCATGTACAGGGGTGAGAATTTTTTCAATGTCTCAGACCAGTTCTTGTCCCGACAACATCAGAGTCAATATTCTGGTCTCTGCTCGGTCCGACAGTTTACCCTTCCGCATTCTCCTCTGATTCCACTTCCTAAAGAGTTTCTCAAGATTTCCAAAGCTGGTGCCTGGATTGATTCGGCTCCTTAACATTTTTCCAACTGCCAATTGACAATGTTTTCACAGTAAAGCTTCAGAAACCTCTGGCCTGCACCATGTCCAGTGATGAGAAGTCACGTTTGGTCGTGAGATTCCCGAGGCTGGTGAGTTTCACTTTGGAACAAAGATGGTTAAGTGGCAATTTCCTGCGGTTGTTTGTAATGATGGGAGAGGGAGCGGTGGGGAATGAGCACTTTGACGAGCAGGAGGAAGTGTTGCCATTGACCCGAATCCGTGAACAGAGGCCACGGATTAAAGGAATCTAATGAAAAGCAGCACTTCTGCTCAGGACGTTCAATAACAACTGCAGAAACTCGATGTGTCGAGCAGTGTATCTGGAAAGAGAAACAGAGATAATGTTTTAAATATGGAACATTTCTGATGAAGAACTCGAGTTCCAAAGTCGAATTAAATTACCGGCCTGGTTTGCAAAATAGGTTTTTTGAACTTTGAGCGAAACCTCGCCAAGCAGCAAGTCATTCATAGCGGAGTCTGCTGGATTCGGACCTATGCGGGAAACCTGAATGGATTTTTAACCTATCACCTTAACCACTCGGCCATGAGTACTGGCTGAAAAGCAGAGTTGAGCATTAACCAAATCAGCCATGATCTCATTGAAAGCTGTCGCTGAATTGATGGGCTAAATGCTTCCATCTCCTCTCCTAACTCTGCTGTCAATTGTAAGGTGCGAGACACCAATGTAAAAGAAGAAAAGCGCATAGTTAGGAAAAGATATTTGCAGCCAAACTGAGTCAAAATTATTGATTGAAAGGAAAATCACACTTGGCAATTTGCTAGATCTCTTTGCAAACATGACCAGCAGAGGTACTCAAGGGAGGTATTGATCTGAGTGTTCTTGGACATGAAACAATCCAAGGCTGGTGACATATTCATTTTTTCTGGTGAACGAACTGATCTTACCAGATGCTCACAATGAAAGAGATTTTTCCCAATAAAAGACGGCAAAGAAGTCCCATCTAACGCTGGCACCATCGTGAGCGCTGCTGTTTCACAATGCCACAGAGTCAGGGTCAATTCCCGCCTCAAGCAACTGAATGTGTGGAGTTTGCACATTCTCCCGTGGCTGCGTGCGCTTGCTCTGGTTTTCTCCCACATTCCAAAAATGTACCGGTTAGGTGAAATGGCCGTGCTAAATTGACGGAGTGAATGGAGAGGAATGCATTTGGGCTGGGGCGGGTCGGTGTGTAGTTGCTGGGCCGAAGGACCTGTTTCCACATTGTAAGTATTCTAATCTACAGTAATCAATGACCAAAGTATGGCGCACGTTGTTCGATGGGGCATATATGACTTGTTGATTGTTTTTCTTCAAAGTTTCTTTACAATTCAAATGGGAGTGGAAGAAGGGAAATGAATGTCTCCCATAATTCTTGCCTTCTTTTATCATTCACAGGCGGTATTTTTCCTGTACTTTTTTTTGCACTGTGGTTACTGTTAGTGTTCTTGTAAGCTACATCGGCTGGTTTCCCCTTTCCTCAATGTGCCTCATCTCTACCCAAACACATTTCCATCCTTATCTCTTGAATCAATGTAATCTCTAACCATTGCATAATTGCCACGGAAACTGGGCTTTGAACACGCCTGTGTATGTCATTTTTCAATATTAATTTATCGTTTACTGTGTTGCAATTGCACATGAGAAGACGAAAACACAATAGAGGCAGGTGGTCCTGGGTTTCAAACGCACGTAATTGCAGCTAAAACGCAGATTACTGCACACAAAGCGATTACGGAAGCATGCACCGAACCGTCAGGAAGCACACAATAAGTACAATGCTGGATGTCATGTCAGGAACAGGACCAGAAACACAACAGAAATACGTCTCTTGGGTACTATTTTGGACGTTTTTCTCAATCAGCTATCATGTTTTACATATGTTCCATCGTGAGTTACCTCACACAAGGAAGTAACCAGTGCTGCAGACGGTCATATAATCCGAGTCCCAAGTCCCGGAGTCAGAGAGATTCAGTGCCCTGTGTGTACCTACAAGGAACAGCTGTGCATGGGGTTTATCGGGTAACTGAACTGCATGAATGCAGCTCGATGGTCGTCTATCTGCTTCTCCTCTATAGTTTTCTGTGCAGTCCCTGCGTGCAATCTTGTCAACTACGTTTGTCTGGCTCAAGATGGGCATTGGTCGCTTGTCTCTGAGAGAGGCTGTTGGTTTATGTGTTGTCATAATTCCGAGTGTAAGGAGGAATCTGGTTGTCAGTTCCCAGAAACTGACTTTAATAAATGAAAGCGTGCTTTGTAACTTGCCGCGTGGCATATCCTCGTTGCGAAGTTTTTGCACTGCGAATCACGTTGCGGGACAATCCAATTTTGGCAAAGAATTTGTGTGGCAGTCACGAGTTGCCACGACCAGCTATCCCTAGTAGCAATACGGACAAATAGCAAGAACTGCAAATTCGATTAGAGCAGCACAAGTTTAATGTGACAGGGCAAACAGAAGGTAGCCAGAAGATTTCTGGGTGTAGGGCAATCACCCAAGGTACCTTTTCGTATGAAAGTCTGTGCATCAGTAGAATCTGTAACCCAAGTAGTCTATGTTGGTTATTCATATTCCAGACAACTTGTGTTGTTCCCCGTTTACTCTGAAAGTGCATAGACATAGTTATTTCACCGTTATTTCGAAAGAAGATCCTGCATTGAATCTGTTCGCCGCTTTTTGATGCTGTGGCGAAAAGGTGGGCAATCGCGATGTGAAACATTGCTATACCTTCATTTCCTTCATTACTGTCCTAGTGAGGGAGAAAGGTGATTGGCTCTCTCGATCAGATGGGGGCACCGGCGCATTGATGGCCTAATTTAATCACGGATATAATTGGAAATGTTCACTTTTAATGGTTCGTTGTTGTTCTTTTTTTTATATGATACTTGAGCACTTTCTGGGACTTGGCAATAAACTAAATCTCCAGTCGGTTTGATATTGCCTCGCTGTTATTTGTGCGAGCGGTTCATGTCAGAGACGATTCACAGTGCCTCACAGACAGCACTTAAGCTTCGGTGTGTCTGATCATGGTACTGCCTTTTCAGTTTTAATTCTGTTCCACGCTAAGAGCTCTCAGTTTTTGGATTCGCTGGAGAGCAAAGTGGGTAATGCGATATGGGAGGTATTTTTCTTCAGCCAAAATCTTTGATGGCGAACTTGGGAAAGTGTCAAGAAGAATGGTCATTGGAAGCAAATATCTGGAAAACCTTCATCTCTGGATCGGTTGGGCCCATCCATCCTCCAAACTAAATAGCCAAACTCGCTGACTGAGTAACAAACATCATGCGTTTTTTTTTGCAAATGGTGTATTCAAACCGTTGCCGGTGGCTGGAGCATCTCAAAGTTGTCGAGCATGGAAACAACTCCCGCGATCCAACTTGCCTTTGCTGAATAGATAACCGAAATTAATCCATACATATCTGCCAATAATTGTGCCTTATCTCTCCGAGGTCTTCCTGTCTATACACCCATTCAGATGCCTTTGAAATGTTGTGTGTGCACCAGACTCTGCCACCAAACAACAGTTCTGTGTGAAAAGCATGTGTCCCTCACATCCCTTTTAAATGTTTCCTCTCTCGTATTAAACGTTTGCTATGTAGATTTGAACTCGCGTGTCTTGTGAAAAAGTGCTCCCTGACTATTTACTTTGTCTGTCTTCCTCATGATTTTATAAGCTTCTGTGAGGCCATATCTAAGCAATGAAGCTCCTGGGAATCAGACGAAGCTTATTCAGTTTCGTTCTCATGTCCACGCAGTGCAAACCTTGCAAATCCTTGTAAAGGTTTTCGAAACTTACACTTGCAAGAAGTGTGTCCAGCTGCAGCACTTGTTTGACCGCGTGGTCACTCTGGAACTGCGGGTGGACTCACTGTGGAGCATCAGCAATTCTGGAGAGTTCTGTTGCCTCCCAGGTGCTCAGGCGAGGGATGTCACCCATTGGCTAAAGAGCATTCGAAAAGTGGATCGTGAACAGCCAGTTGTCTTGGTGCATACAGGCACCAACGAAAAAAAAACGAGATGAGGAATTGCAGGGAGAATTCAGGGAGCTAGGAGAGACATTAAAGAGGAGGACCTCAAAGGTAGTAATCTCGGGATTACTGCCGGTGCCATGTGACTGCCAGCGTAGAAATAAATTTTAAAAAGGCACGATGAACACGTGACCTGAGGAATGGTGCTGCAGGGCGGATTTCAGATTTGTTGGATTTTGCGACCAGTTCTGGGGAATGTGGGACTATGAGAAAATTGACGATGTACATCTGAACCAGACGGGAACGAATGTCCTTTCGGGAGTTTTTGCTACTGCTGTTGGGGAGGTTTTATACTAATGTGGCAGGGGGTTGGGAACCACACGATTAAGCAAGTCGGCAGTGAGGTGGAAACTGGAAACGCTTAGACTCAGGAAGATAGCATTAATAATGGGAAGAGTACACAGAGAGCAGATGAATGCAAAAGAACTGGTGGCCTGAAATGCATCTACTTTAATGCATGGAGTATAGACAGATGAACTTAGGGCTTAGGTTGGTGCCTGGGAATATGACGTTATTGCGATCACAGAGATTTAGTTGAAGGTAGGGCATGGTTGGCAACCAAATGTTCGAGGATATAGATGCTTCAGACGGGACAGGGAGGGAAGTAAAAGGGGAAGGAGTTGCATTGCTAGTCAGGGATGATATCAATAGTCCAACGAGGGAATAGACCATATTGGAACTGATATTGAGGAATAAGCCAGGGCTGGTGATAGCAGTTGCTGTGGGTGATTTATTTGGGAAGTGTCCAATATTCTGTAAGTTTTAGAATACTCATTGACAAAGATGAGAGTGGGCCAAAGCTAATTGTATCAAAATTATGCAGGAGGTCGGAAATGTGGATTGGACACAGCTATTTGTAGGAATGTCCACAGTTCACATGTGGCAGGCTTTCAAAGATAGGTTAAACATATTGCAGGATAGGCATGTCCCGATGAAGGCAAAGGATTTGGAAGGCAATATTCGTGAACTGTTGATGACAGTACAATTGTACGACTCGCCAAGAGGAACAGGGAAGCATACATAACGACTCGACAGCCAAGAACATAATGATCCCTGGAGGAACATGGGAAGAGTAGGACAAGTCTTAAACGAGGAATCAAGGGGGTTAAAAGGGGGTCATGAAACAACTTCACGCTAGCACAATTAAGGAGAATCCTAAAGCCTATTATTCATATATAAGAAGCAAGCAGGTAACCAGAGAAAGGATTGGTCCACTAAAGGAAAATGAAGGAAGGCTGTATGTCGAATCTGAGAGAGTGGGTATGATTCTGAATGATTATTTTGCATCAGTGTTCACTGAGGAGAGGAACATGATGAATGTTGAATCTCGAGTAAAACATTTGATTTGGGGAGAAAGTGAGGTCTGCAGATGCCGCGACTCCCTTGTCAGATCCACACCCCCCACCGACCCAACCTCCACTCCCGGCACCTTCCCTTGCAACCGCAGGAGGTGCAACACTTGCGCCCACACCTCCCCCCTCACTTCTCTCCAAGGCCCCAAAGGAAACTTCCATATCCACCACAGATTCACCTGCACCTCCACCCACATCATCTACTGCATCCGCTGCAGCCGGTGTGGCCTCCTCTATATTGGGGAGACAGGCCGCCTACTTGCGGAGCGATTCAGAGAGCACCTCTGGGCCACCCGGACGAACCAACCCAACCACCCTGTAGCACAGCATTTCAACTCCCCCTCCCACTCCACCGAGGATATGCAGGTCATTGGACTCATCCACCGCCAAACCACAACAACGCGACGGTCGGAGGAGGAGCGTCTTATCTTCCGACTGGGAACCCTCCAACCACAGGGGATGAACTTGGGCTTCACCAGTTTCTTCATCCCCCCTCCCCCCACCTTGTCTCAGCCGAATCCCTCCAGCCTGGCACCGCCTTCCTGACCTGCAGTCTTCTTCTTGACCTCTCCGCCTCCATCCTACTCCGACCTATCACCCTCACCTTGACCTCTTTCCACCTATCACATTTCCAAGTCCCTCCTCCAAGTCCCTCCTCCCTACCTTTTATCTTCTCCTGCTGAACACTCTCTGCTCATTCCTGAAGAAGGGCCTGTGCCCGAAACGTCGAATCTCCTGTTCCCTGGATGCTGCCTGACCTGCTGCGCTGTTCCAGCAATAAAGTTTCAACTAAAACATTTGATTAGTCTGGATCATGTTGCCATAAGTAGGGAAGCTGTGTTGGGCAGGCTAGGGGTAATTAATGTGGACAAATCCCCAGGAACGGATGGGATCTATCCCTGGTTCCTGAGTGAGGTGAGAGAGGAAATAGCTGGGGCCCTGACAGATATCTTCGTGGCATCCTTCAACACAGGTGAGGTTCTGGCCGACTGGAACGTTACTCATATTGTCCACTGTACAAGAAGGATAATAGGGATATTCCGGATAACTACAGAACAATGGGCCTAACATCAGTGTTGGGAAAGTTGCTGGAGAAGGTACTGAGGGATAGGATCTATTCATATTTATAAAATAATGTGCATATCAGTGAGAGGCACAGAGTTTTTCGGGGAAGTGCCCAAGTTGATAGATGAAGGAAAGGCTGTTGATGTCATATACATGCACTACAGTATGGAGTTATATAAGGTTCCCCATGGTAACCAAATACAGAACGTAAAGTAACATGGTGTGCAGGGTGTTCTAGACAGGTGGATAAAGAATTAGTTGAGCAATAGGAGACAGAGAATGGCAGTTGAATGGAGTTTCTGGAAATAGAGAAAGATGAGCAGTAGTGCTCCACAGGGGTCAGTGTTGAGGCCACTGTTGTTTGTGATATACATAAATAATCTGGAAGAGAGCACTGTTGGAATGATCAGAAAGTTTGCAGATGACACGAAGTTTTCTGGACGAGCAGAAAGTATAAGTGACTGTTTAAGAATACAGGAGGATAGAGATATACTGGAAAGTTGGGCGGAAAAGTGGGAGCTGGAGTTCAAAACAGACAACTGTGAGGTGACGCATTTCGGTCAGTCTAATTCTAGCTGGGGTTATACAATGAACGGAAGAGCTTTGGGAAAAAAAGGTGATGGACAGAGAGATCTGTGAGTGCAGGTCCATTATACACTGAAGGTTGCTGCACAGGTGGATAGAGTAGACAAGCAGGGATATAGTATGCTTGGCTTCATTGGATGGGGTATTGAATAAAATGGCTGGCAAGTCATGTTAAAATGGAACAATACATTGGTCTGGCCACACTTTGGATACTGTGCAAATTTCTGGTCGCCACATTACCAAAAGGATGTGGACGCTTTGGAGAGGGCGCGTAAAAGGTTTAAGCGGATGTTGCCTCGTATGGAAGGTGCAATCTAGGAAGAGAGGTTGAGTAGGTTAGGTTTGTTTTCATTAGAAAAAAGGAGTTTGAGGGGGACCTTTTTGAGGTTTACAAAATCATGAAGATACAGACAGGGTAGATAGAGAAAAGTTTTATTTCCCAGTTGAAGGATTAAATACCGAGAGGTCACGCTTTCAAGGTGAGAGGTGAAAAGTTTAAGAGGGATACACGCAGCAACTACTTGACACAGCGGGTGGTGGTTGTCTGGAACGCGTTCCCAGCAGAGACGGGAGCGGTAATCACGGTAGATACATTTAAGATGCGTCTGGACAGATGCATGAGTAGGTGGGGAGCAGAGGGACACAGATGCTTAGGAATTGGGTAACAGATTTAAACAGTAGATTTGGATCTGCTCAGGCTTGAATGGATGAAGGGCCTGTTCCTTGTCTGTACATTTTCTTTAGTCTTTCTTCTTAAATTATGCCAATTTCATTACAAAATTTACGAGGTCTAAGTGCCTGAAGTGAATCGATGCTGAAACACTAGTCAAAACAAATCTGAGTGATGGCTTTTGTGTGGTAGCGTGGTCGAGCGGTCTAATATGCTGGATTTTAAGCTTCAGTTTCTGTCGAATCGTGGCTTCAACTACCAGCATCGTAAGTGAGCTACTGTGTGGAGATGTATGTGAGCGCAGTGCGCATGCGTGGATGCCTTTTAATTTGAGTATTTGCAGCTCCTCAGTATGCTTACCCTCTCGGTGATAAAATCAGCGACCGTCTCTGAAAACAACGCAAGTTCCTGCTGTCCGACGTATCCTCATATCCCGTCGATAACATTGGTTTTGGATATCTGCGTTGCCAGTTTCTGTATCTCAAATGGTCAGTGCAGTTGGCTGAAATGTTGGTGGTTCGAGCCCACCCAGGGAATAAGCCTCAAATATTTCAGCACAAGCATTTACCCCGACCATATATTGACATTTCAACTGGGAAAACTCATCCATGATTCACCCCAAGTCCGCAGGGAGTGAGACGTTTACACGCAGCAGAATACGACATCACTTTCTCCAAGCTCCCGATGCCAACAGAAAGCGGCCACTGCAGCTTCAATCAGCGACTTTCTGCCAAGCCATGGGGAACAACTCGTGGAAACTCCTTCCTTAGTAACAGCTCTATCCGTGTGAAAGAAGCAAAACTTTCACTTTAAATTGGAAAGGGCTTCAGGACATTGGAATGTCGCTCCAGTCCTTGGAACATGTTATAAATAAAACTCCTGACTTGAAAATAAGAAGTGGTAAAGGTTTTAGATAGAAAGAACAAAGGAAGTTTTGATTCAGACGACTCTGTCTCGTCAGCAGATGGGAAATGCCCAACACTGTAAAAATGATTGGGTTTCCTTAGGTAATTTCCTGACTGATTTACTGTCTGCCAGAGTGATTGGAAATCAAATCAGCGACATAAAGGTGAGGTTAAAAATATGAAGATATTAAGGCTGAACCTTAAATCCCGGGACAAGTGTTAAATAGATTGTAATGCTTTGAAGGAATAACTGAAGTGAAAGGTGTGAATGATATTTTTGTGATGAGGAGGAATGAACTGGATCCTAAAAAATTGCTGATGAATTATGCTCGCAAAGTAATAGCAAACTAATCCACAGTGCACCGTGCTTGGTTAGCTCAGTCGGTGCAGTGTGAGATGCATAATCTGAGGGTGGTGGGTGCAAGTCTCACAATGGGCACTTTCACTGCTTAATACAATTCCGGCTCTCCGTTTCACATGCAGTATTGCAACCCTTCGCAGGGGAATGTTCTTGCTGCTTTCATTGTCCGCCTGCTTTTGATCACACGTCGGTTTCTGAGTGAACACTGTTTCCATTTTACTGGAGGCGCCAGAGACAACTTTATCAGTGCAGCCGAAAATACAATGAATGATGTCCGTTTCAAAACGTGAGGTTCCAAACCAACCGTGCACCACCCAAAGTGTTCAAAGGCACCGAAAGCGAATGGCCACTTGCTGGGGGTCTGACAGAAACGGATCAATGACACATGGGTCCTGAACCAATTTTCAGTGATTCAGATTGTTCTGATGGAAACCGAAGGGAACTCTCCCTCAACGTTTTGCAATTGTTCTTCTTATGTTTAACGTAATGAACAGTATATTGTCAGTAATGAGGGTGGAGGTGCGGCAGGATCGTGAGGTTTCAGTGTGGGACATAGACACAGTAAGTCAAATATTCCCAGAGAACGGGAGAACTGTTTGGTCCAGGATCAGTGCCATCTTCTGTTTCTAAACCAACAAATGAAATTACTGGAAAATCTCAGCAGGTCTGGTAGTATCTTGGAAATATAAATCGATTTAAGACTTCGGGACTATTGACACTTCTTTTCCATGTCTATCTCCACCTGCTTTTGAACACTCTTCCTTTTTATTGAATGTCCCCTGACTTCCAACTTTATATTCAGCTTCTCTTTTATTACTTCCTCTCCAACCATTTTCCCAGTCTCCAATTTTGTATCAGAACTGTTCCATCTTTCACATTGCCCAGGACTTCGAACTGAACAAATAACTCCGTTTCTATTTCCTTAGATATCAGATGGCCAGAGACTGGAAGGCAGTGTTGTTCCGAAAACTCATCCATGATTCACCCTGAGTCCACAGGGAGCAAGACGTTTACACGCAGCAGAATACGACGCCATGTTCTCCAATCCCCCGATGCCAACTGAAAGCGGCCACTGCAGCTGCAATTAGCGGCTTCCTGCTAAACCCTGGGACACAGCTCGTGGGAATTCCTTTCTCATTAACTACTCTTCCCATGGGAAAGGAACAAAACTTCCATTTTAAATTGGAAACGGCTTTAGGAGATTGGAAGGTTGTTCCTGTTCTTGGAACGTGGTATAAACAAAAATTCCTGTCTTGAAAATAAGAAGTGGTAAACGTTTTAGGCCGGAAGAACAAAGAAAATGTTGATTGTGAGGACTCTGTCTTGTCAGCAGATGGGAAATTCTCAATACTGTAAACAGAAATGGTTGGGTTTCCTAAGGTAATTTTCCGACTGATTTACTGTCTGACAGAGTGACTGGAAATCACTTCATGTGAAAATATTCGGGTTGAATCTTAAATGCCGGGACCAGTGTTAAATAGATTGTAATGTTTTGAAGAAATAAAAAAAGTGAAAGATGTGAATTATGTTCTTTGTGATTGAGAGAAATGAGCTGGATCTTTGCAAATTTCTGTGCCAGGTGAATTATGCTCAGAATGAAATAGCAAACTAATTCATCGTGTCCCAAGCCTGGATATCTCAGTTCGGTGCAATGTGAGGTGTTTAATCAGGGAGCCGTGCGTCCAAGGCCCATAATAGTCGTTTTCACTGTTTAATCGAGTCCCAGCTCTTTGTTCCACATGCAGAATTGCAAGCCAACGCTGGTGGAGCATTCTTGTTGCTTTTATAGACGCATATGTCCTCCTGCTTTGATCACATGTCGGTTACTGAGTGAAAACTGTCTGCACTTTCCTGGAAGCGCCAGAGACAAGTTTATCAGTGCAGCTGAAAATACTATGAATGATGTCCATTACAAAACATGAGATTCCACTACATCCGTGCACCAACCAAAGTGTTCAAAGACACAGAACGCGAATGGTCATTTGTTAGTGGTCTGACAGAGACGGCTTAATGTATCATGGATCCTGAACAAAAATTAACTGATTCAGAATGTGCTGATGGAACGGAACGGAGCTCTCCCTGTACATTTTGCAATTGTTCTTGTTGTGTGCTCATGTAAGTTTATGTAATGAACAGTTTATTGCCAGTAACGAGGGTGGGGGTGGGGAAGGATTCTGAGGTTTCAGTGTGGGACAGACCTGATCTGATCGAACGGGTAAGTCAAATATTCCCAGAACATGAGAGAGCTGATTGGTCCAGGATCACTCCCATCTTCTGTTTCAGAATCAACAAATGAAATTGCTGGAAAATCTCAGCAGGTCCGGTCGCATCTTGAAAATGAAAACCGAATGAGATTTCGGGACTGGGGACACTTCTTTTTCCATCTTCATGTCCCTCTGCCTTTCTACAAACTTCCTTTTTATTTAATATATCCTGACTTCAAACTTTATATTCAGCTTCACTTTTATTGCTTCCTCTCCAAACATTTTCCCAGTCTCTAAAATTGTATCATGCTTGTTCTATCTCTCACTTTGCCCAGGACTTCCAACTGAACAAATAACTCTGTTTCTATTTCCTTAGATACCAGATGGCCAGAGATTGGAAGACATAGGAGCGGTTAGCGCTTTCAGAATATCTAATCTGCTTCATCATTCGATCTTGGCTAATATCGTTCTTAACCCCATTCTCCAGTCCTCTACCTGAACACTTAATCCCCAGTCTTAGGATCCAGTCTTTTTCCCAGAGTGGGTCCTCATCCGTCCCAAAACCCTCCACATGTGTTGGCAGCTGTTACACCGTGTCTACGTGTCATCAATCTCAGTTTCACATCATGATCGATGGGGTTTTATTGCATTCTCATCAGCAAACCTTGTTTTGAATTTACTCACCAAATACTACTGTAGCGGTGAATAAAATATAAGTCCGAATACCTGCTGCGTGAAATTCATTTTAAAATTTCTATTAGCAGTGGTCCTTCATATGTGGTGATGTCTATATCACTGCTGGCCATCCTGTTTAAGAGTGCCGTTACATATGTTCCTCTGTCTTGGCGCTGCAGGGAAAATTGTCTGCGCCTTTTTAGCCAATATTTCCTGGATATTTCAACATGGTATTCTTTATTTTTTCAATCATGTCCTCTTTAAGGACACAGTTACCGAGCACTGATCCTTTTTGTAACAACAGTACCGCATTTGCTTGACATGCGAAGGTGGCCTGGATCAGTAACAAGGAGAACATTCATTTCCTTCTGTCACAGCGAACACTGGATTCATGATGTTAGTCTCTGTCAAATGCATCCGAAAATGTGCTCTGAAAGCTTCATTTGAACGTTGTCTGGCGTTTCTCAAGGTGTGTCAACCAAAACCAGAAATCCTCAATCATAGTTTGGAGCAGTTCACATATTCGAGTTTCGAAGCAGCAGACACGGATACAGTTCATTCAGTCAACAACAGGAATGAACAGATTTACAGGCACAGATGAACTATCGACTCTTGTTCTCATACTGTTACTAATATTACAGTGTGGCCTGAAGTCTAAGCCATATTGTAACTGAAAATTTGGAAATCACAGACAGGCTGCCGAATGACGCAGTATGTATTTTGTTTTCTTGTTCTCACAGAGTTCCAGGAAAGTATGACAGCGAGGGAGAGGAATGCAAGTCAAGTGCAGCTCTGGTGAAACACCTTCTGTCTGATTCAGTCATCAACAAGAAATGTGAATGCGACTAAAGCGGGAAACCTTTTCACAACTCGAACAAAGAGCAATCACGAACAGTGACCACCTCTTTGACATTTCAGATCGTCTTTGACCTTCCCTGAATATGTATAGAAACTAATTTTTGTACACCTCAAAGTGAGAAGTGTTTGATTTACCGACAATAAGTGAGTCGCATGTCCTTGATTGCCACATAGGTTTCCAACTCAGCTTGCAGCCAGGTGGCAGTTGCTCATGGCTCAGCTGGATAATGCACTATTATGGAGAAAGAAAAGGAAAGTTGGAATTCTTATTGGCTCTGGGTTTCGAATAATCTTGCTACGTGTTCTGCCATTCTCGGATTCCAGTACTAAATCAGTTTTTCAGTTCATCCGAGATGCAGGAGAGTCAGCGTTTCTGGCAGGAGCAGAATTCATCATCTCCAGTGATCACTTTATCTGAAGAGAGAAAATGAACAAAGTTTCACACAGCGACTAATCGGAATTGCATTCCGTTTCAGCATGGTAGCAGGTATGGGCTAGCAAATTCAAAGCCAGATTTGCTGATGAGAACAACAAGCACGACCGCTCAGATAGAGCAATTCCTTCCCACCGCTTATTCTGCAGAACTGGTGCAGTTGCTGTGAGTATGCTGCAGGGTATCATCAGGTACATGCTCTTGGGTTTCCGGTTTTGGACTGTGTGCTCGCGTGGCTGAGCAACCTGAGACTCTGATTTCAGATTCCAATTCTTAAGAAGGCTTGTGTTTGCATCCCTGCGCGGCCACGTGTGCTAATGGATTAAGCTGGCAACGTTTTGCAGGGATGAGTTTTGTTAAAGTTGAACATAAAAAAAAGCAGTCATTTCTTCTAACCCGGCTGTGATGTGGCACAGCAGAAAACAACCAACATGTCGGTGCCCATGTTTTCCCCTTCTGCTGCAGTTGTCACGTTCCCCTGCAGCTCGAAAGGCCACCAGCATAATATGCGACTCAAAAACAGGCTGGGCCAATCTTTCATATTCCAGACAATTTGCATTTTTCACCGTTTCTCTGAAAGTGAATGGAGATATTTATTTCCCTGTTTATGTGAAATTAGGTTCTACATTGAATCTGCTCGCAGTTTTCTGTTGTTGTTGCGAAAAGGACGGAAATTGCGATATAAAACTTGGTTACTTTTCCCTAATTTCCTTAATTTCTGTCCTGATGAGAGAGGCTGGTGATTGGTCCTCTCGATCCGGTGGAGACATCAGCCCAATTGTTAACCTCATCTAATCGAGACTGTTACTGGTAATCTTCACTTTTCATGGTTCATTGTTAGTCAGTTCTGATTCATGTTACTTGAGCACTTTCCTGGAAGTATTGGTGCACTAAGGCGTCAGTACGTTGAAAGCACGATTTGAAATTGCCTCGCTGCAATTTGTGTGAGCAGCTCATGACCCAAACGACTTGCTCTGCCTCACAGACAGCATTCATGAGTCGGTGTGTCTGAAAATAGGTTATCTTTGTCAGTTCTGCTTCTGTTCATGAGATGTCAGGTTTTGGTTTCGCTGGAGAGCTGCGCGGGCAACATTATTTGTGAGGTATTTTCCGCAGCCAAAACCTCCCACTGAGAAGTTGGGAATGTGTCAAGAAGAATGGTCATTGGCAGCCTCAGATCAGAAAAAAATGATTCGTTGCTGGTTTTCACCGAAGCAACCTGTGGGAGTTATCTCAAATGGGAGAGTACTCTCTTTGCATGCGAGAGATTGCAGGGTTGCTATCTGCGTTCTCCATCCCCTTTTAGGGCGGCACCGTGGCTCAGTGGTTAGCACTGCTGCCTCACAACACCAGTGTTCCACGTTTGATTCCTGTGCGTAGTTTGCACATTCTCCCTGCGTCTGTTTGGGTTTCTTCCCACACTCCAAAGACGTGCAGGACAGGTGAATTTGACATGCTAATTTGCCCATAATAATCAGTGCTTTAGTTCGAGGGAAATTGATCTGGGTGGGTTACTCTTTGGAGGGTCGGTGTGGACTAGTTGCGCTGAAGAGCCTGTTTCCATACTGTAGGGAATCTAATCTAACCATCTTCCAGAAATCTAGCCCAACGCACTGACCAAGTGATGAGTGCCTATTCAAACTGGTGATCGCCACTGCAGCATCTCAGAGGGGCTGACCCCTTAAACAACCGCTCTATTTGCCAAATTTTCACGTTTTTTCTTTTACAACTTTCCTGTCTGTATACAGATCCATATGCCTTTGAAATGTTGAGAGTATACCAGACTCCACCACTAAATCTGACAATTCATTCCAAACATGTAAACCTTTCTGTGTGAAAAAAACAATGTCCTTCAGATCCCTTTTAAATTTTACCATTCTCCCCTTAAAACATTGTTCCCTTGTTTTGAACTTGCCTGCGTTGGGAATAAATAGTCATTGACCATTTAGTCTACCGTCTCCTTCATATTGATATAAACCTCTGTAGGCCCATCCCTCAGCCCTCAAGCTCCAGGGAAAATTTTCACATCCTATTCAGCTTTACGCTACAGTCCAAACACTGTATGCCTTGCAACATCCTCATAAATATTATCAAACTTACGCCAAGTTCGCCATTGAAAGTGCGTGTGGGTAAGTGCCTGAAGTGAGCTGAAACACTAATCATGAAAAACGTGTTTGCGGGTGTTTTTGTGGCAGCGTGGCAGAGGTGTCGAAGGAGCTGTCTTTAAACTATAACCTAGATCCAGTCATTGATTTGAATTCCCACCACAACCAGAACCACAGGTGAAGTCGGGAACTCTGTTTTTCATGAAAAACCTATAAACATTGAGATGTCAGGATTTGATCCCATATTCGGCTGTCTTTTCACAGGAACTTTCACTAACTAAGGCTGAGGGACTGCCCAAGCTCAACGATTCAAAACTATGCGTGCATTTACTTGACTATTCGAACACAGGAACTCGGACTCATTTTTGTGTGTTTCACAGTTACTCGGTGTAAATTTAAAACAGCCTCTGGTTATGCAGAAGAGTTCAAAGCTGGATATTCTCCACTGAAAATGCACAGGAAGAGGCAATCTCTTATTACTTTTGTTGTAAACTGATAACTTAGACTGTTTAAACTGACAGAATAACGCGGATCCATCCATCCTCTTGGGCACCTTTAACCGCGTTAATATCCGCAAAGGTAAACTCACACTAAGAGGAATGGGCTCATTGCGGTGAATTGTTAAGGAGTGGTGTGTGAGTCAGAGTGAATAGTGATCAGTAAGTACTGACACTGACATTGAACGTTGCAACACCAGCTCCTAACTCACTTGCTGTCTCATGCCTCCCAGTCATCATTGCCTATCACATTTTCCTCTCGTCCGTTCCACTTCTCAACTTATTCCCGACAGCTTGCAAGTGTTCCCTTAGAAACTGCAGCTTTAGGAAACGTATTACTGGGATAAAGTCATTGCTCAATGTGATGGGATGCACCGTCAATCCCTAATTACTCGAGAGATTGAGATTATGAGTTACTCCGCATAACCCTGGGTGACCTCAGTAGCGGGGTACAGGCATAATGCCATGAGGCAAGGGTTGAGACGTCGTGACATTGAAGGAACAGCGAAATATTTTCAACTGGGAAACGCGAGAACCTTGGAGGGGTAATTGTTGTGATAGCTTTCGCTTGTATTTGCTGCCATTGTCCTTCCAGACAGATGCTGATCAATCACTGAATTGTTCTGGCAGGATCCGTGTGTGTGTTCTGGGTGCAGCCAGGATTTAGTTTTCATTCGGATAATTCACAAGAAGATAATTAAATCTACATCTCCGAACTGGGAATGAAAGCCTGTTCCTGGCAATGCAAACTCAGACTCGTATGCAGGGATGTCCAATGATACTGCAGTAGCCTCTGGGACCTGTACAAACTCTAGTGCCTGCTCTCACGTCATAATTGTCTTTGTCAGCAGTGTTTCTCTCTCCAAGTTTCCAAGTCGGTTCATATTATCACCCTTGGTTTCAATGTGAAGAAGGCAATGCTGTGATAATCTGATGTTGTTCAGCAGATATACTGCAGCAAGTTAAGTAAAGACTGATGCAAACACGAGCTCGTTTTGAGCTGCGCTGAGGTTTTGGCAGCAAGAAAGGCATCGTTCAACTCGCCTCATTCCGGGTGACGGGCTCGAAATGACCAGTGGTTTCTCGCTGAATTAGTTCAGGCTCTGGAATGTAACAAACTTCAAATATGAAAGTAAAGTGAAAGGAAATGGTTCACAGAGTGGGGAATTCCAAGTGAAACAGTGACGGTGATTATGTTTGCTGATTTTTCACCTTGTGAATGCTGTTCCCCTGATGTGGACGTTTACATTACCTATAGACAAACTGTCACAGCCAAACCTGGTTTTTTGGTTCAGTGACGGAATTGGTAACACGCCTGATGTCGAGTTAGGGGATTGTCGGTTCGCATTTAAAATCGCGAGGATGCAGCGTGCTCGTCAATTCCTGTTGTCTGTCAGGAACGGAAGGGTTTGGGTTTTCGAATTTGCAGTTTCTTTCGTCCACTTCAAATTCTAGCTCAGAGCAACGTCTCTCATTGTCTGTAGAACTGGCTTTGGTTTAACCAAAAGCTGCCTTTTGGCGGTTGAACTTGCATGTTGGAGCGGACAGCTGAAGTGAAGCACAAGGAGCTGGTCAAATCCTGAGAACTCTGCCACTCTCGGGGAATGTGTCTGTGTGTCTCTTTCTGTCGGAGACACGACGTGGGTAATAACACAGTGTGACTATGTCAAACTTCAATCCCATTGTTGTGTCATCTAAGATCAAAGCGAGAACCTCACTGCAATTTGCACTGGAAACATCAGAACACATAAGATTATGGACCAAAGCTGGAAACAGGGAATGGATAGACGAATGTCTTTAAACCAGACTGCACCATGGGCCAAATGGGCTTTCTCATTCTGCAAAACTTGACGACGAGTAGAAAATAATCTGCAGTGAAACTGATCAGAAATGAAAAGGAAAAGCCATTTCATTGAGAATAAGTGCAAGAGCGTCTGTCTTCATTCAGTGTAATGTCGTAGGTAGGATTTGGAACTAGAACTGCCATGGCATTAGTTCTATTTTCGGACAGGGAATGAATGTTTTATTGTGCAAATATATCGTGGTAGCAGTATTTCTGACCACTGGTCCGATCCTGGTAATTCTTGGTTTTGTGCCAGGTTATCAAAAATCAAAAAGATGCAGGTTTTGGAAAGCTGAACTAAAAACGAGAATTGATAGAGAAACCCACTACACCTGGCAACATCTGTGGAGAGAAACAGATTTTTTTTAGATGGACAGGAAACAGGTTAGTTATAGATTCCTAGATTATACTGTTGGGAAAATGATAATCTTACCTGTCGAATCAGGATATTTATCAAAATCACTCTTGAGCTTACAAACGTCGAATTTACAATCTTAAAAGGACTTAATCAGCTGTCATGCTACTTTCATTTTCCTGAGCTGGTGGAAGGCTATATTTTAATGGCAACATTTCCTTTTGCTTTCTGTTATTTAGCAGTCACGCCGAATGGAGAATTGTTTCTTTTAGTGTCTGCCTCAAAATGTGTCCTTGTTCTTTCTATATTTGTCTCTGTATCCTCCTGGGCCTTTTTTTACATTCTCTGGCTGTCCATATCCCTCATTTCCCATTTCTGCTCTGAAAAGCCTGACATTCAGAGACAGTTTGAGATTCGAACTGCTGAGAGGCTTTCTGACGCCTGGCTGGAGTCGGTCGAAGTAGTCTCACATTCTCTGGATAATGCGTCTGTCACTTCGACCTGAGGCAAGGAGACATTTCTTCCTCAAAATCTAAAGACCCTTTCGAAGTTAAAGTTGAATTCCTTATCCAACAGAAAAAGAAAGTAATTACATGATAGCTGAAGAAGAACAAGGATGCATTTACTGTTGGTGTACAATCAATGAATGGTGACAGCAGAGAATGAGGGTGATCATGTCGTGGTGTCTGTGCCATTACAACAACATTCCCCAGGAATGCTGCAGTGTCTCCTGCCTCACCACTTAATTTCCACAAATCTGGGAATGAAGGAATGAGAATAAGAGGATGAGAAGCAGAAGTGCTCGTGGAACTGCGGGAAGAATCTCCAGGTTAAAATAGTAGTTAAAAAGAGCAACATACACTACTGGATTTAAACCTGGAAAATGAAGACGGAACTCGAAATCAGAATATAAATCAATTCAAACACGACACTGAGTTTCTCGATCAGCAACACAATACTTGTGAGAAATAACGAGCTTTCAATAAAATGAGCAGGCACCAGTGTGATTGGAGATGCTTTCACCAGCTAAGCCACGGGGCGCCACGTTAAAAGCCAGATTTGTCGTCCATATGTGCAATGTCTGAACCACTTGATCACAGGAATTCGAAAACGCGTTTTCTGTATTAGCGTTGCTCAGTATGAATGGCAATCAAACTCTGCTTGTGCAAAAACAGACATTTCAATGCTGAGCATACCCCACTGAAACGGCACAGAAAAAGACAGTATCCTCTTGCATTGGCATTCAACAGATATTTTCATCTGTTTAAACTGACAGAATAAAGAGGATGTGCTCATCTCCTCTCGCGTCCCATTAACCACGTTAATACACATGCAGGGATTTTCAAACCAAGATGAACAGGCTCATTGTTGTGAATTGACAGCAGTGGTGTGTGAGTCATTGCGAACAGTGAGAAATAAATAGCACTGACACTGAACCTTGCACCATCAGCATAACACTCACATCTTGTGTCATGTCTCCTCGGCATCAATGCATTTGACTTTAATTATTCGACCCTGCACCTCTCCTCAAATTATTCCCGACCGCTTGCAGTGTCGAATTAGTACATGCAATTATTAGAAATGCATTTCTGGGACACAGTTGTCTTTCAATGAGATGAGATTCACTGCCCATCCCTAATTATCCCAAAGATGTAGGGGACGAGTTACTTTTGTCAACTCCTCAAAGACGCCACTCCTGACGCCACCTTGCCAATGTAACTCACTGAGGGAAGAGCAAACTGACGCCACTCAGTCAGTGTTACTCACCCAGGGAAGGGCAGACTGACCCCACACTCTCAGTGAAACTCAGCAGACTGATCCCACACTGTCAATAAAAGTCATTCTCTGAAGAGCAGTCTGACCCCACTCTATAAATATAATTCCCTCAGGGAAGAGCAGACTGATTCCATTCTGTCTATGGCACTCACCCAATGAACGAACACTAAACCCACTCTACCAATGTAACTCACCAGGGAGGAGCAGACGGAAGCCAGACTGTCAACATAAATTATCGAGGGAGGAGAATACTGACCCCGCTCTTTCTATTTCACTCAGGCAGGGAAGAGCAGACTGTTACCACTCTGTGAAAGAAATTCGCCCAGGGAAGGTCAGACTGACCCTACTGTATCTGCGTGACTGAAACAGGTAAGAGCAACTAACCCAACTCTGTCAACGTATCTCCCTCAGGGAAGAAGACCCTGACCCCTCTCTGTCCATGTAGCTCACCCAGGAAACAGCAGATTAACCCCACTCTGTCTATTTAAGTTCACAAAAATCCTCTGAAGTACGTCCTATCCAGACACTCCTATTACAGAGTCATCACTGTCTCTGTAACCGTGTGCGTTCAATGGCGATTCCAAATAACCTGCAAATGTTTAGAATGTGGCAGCAAACCAGAGCAACCACAAAGAAATTGGGCGAATGTGCAAACTTCCATCAGGCTGTCACCTAAGCCTGGAATGGAAACCAAACCCGACAGCAGTCGTGATTATAAAATGGCAGAACAGAAACCTAGCAAAACGAATTGCTTCCCTGTGTGTTGCAACGATGCTGAGTATTAATTTCCATTATCATCACTGCCAACCTTCTTCAAAGCAAAGCACGCACTTGCTTTTTTCAGACTTCCTATATCCCGCTTTCATCCCGCTTTTTACCTCATCATATTTCTGACTTTACAAACTACGTCACAACAGGTTGACAACTGCAGAATGAGCTTTGTTCCGTTCTCCACTGATGTTGATGGTATTAAACCGGCATATTCGAGTAGGACTTGATGCACTTGCGGGTGGTGTATTCGCGGCATTTTGGCTTCTTTTTTTCATTTTCGGTCTACTATTTCGAGTTCATTCCGCAGACTTCTGAAGAAGACTTTTTGGAGTCTAAATGGTAACTGTTTTCTCTCGAAAGACAGACGTAGCTTTATTTCTGTTCTCTTATAAATTGATCTTCTTCCGATCTTTGCAAGTGAAAGAGGGTGCATTATTATTGCTCGGTTTTAGTTTCAAAATCAAGAGATACATGAAGGAGAGAATATCAAAGAACACAAAGTTCTGAGTTGTTAAGATAATTTTTGCAGCAATGGTGGACATGAAGGTCAAATTAAGATAACGGTTCAAGAACATTTAGTCTATGGAAGTGGTATGTGACTTTAGTTCCAAATATATGTTTCCGTTCTTCCAGTACATCTTTTTGACTCCCAGAAAACATTGATTGTTTTCTATATTCACTTTGTTTCGCGACATCTGTCTTCTGGTCGACCAGGGACAACTTGAATTTGCGTCTGCATTGAATAAGATTTCGCTTTTCTTTCGAGAAGGAAACCTGTGCATTATGTACCACTTATCATGCAGATGGCAAAGAAGTTCAAAATGAATTACGCTTTATGGATCGTGAGCAAGAATGAAGTGATCCATTTGCGAACAGATGTCACCACGCCCTATTCCTCCATCGGACCTGAACGGTCCATTGGCAGAGTCTGCAGACAGGAAATGTCTAAGTGACTAGTCCTTTGTTCAGTTTGATTTGATACCAATGGTAGTGCTGTTTTGGTGCAGAAATGTGTCAACATCTCTGACGTTAGAGTCAAAATTTAAGTCCATCTACTCATAAGTGTCTTCTCATATCGGAACATGCTGACATGAAAATATCTAACTCTGATAGCAAAGGTTTTCTCATTAAACTGGGAGTATGTTTAACTAAGCAATTCAGACAGCCAGGATGAATAATTGGCATTTGGTTCTTCAAGCTCAGCTCTCCGCACCAACTGCTCCAACGAAGGCCGTGGATAAGATCCACATCGATTATTTTGGTCAATTTTAGCCTCAACAACAACCTATTGTTCTGAACAATGCTACACCACAAGCAGAGGGCTAAATCGTTAATTTTCAATTTCAGTTCTTAATGCACAGTTTCTTACGAATGTGGACAGCAGAAGACCGTAAACATTCCATTTCTAATATTTCCAGAAAATTCTATTCCGCTGATATCGCCTTGCCTTTTCACATCGCAAGCCAGGAACCTGGATCAGTCGAGTTCCTTTCCACACATGGAGTTGCTTTTTTCTAATTCATTGACTGCTGATATAATAGATTATTGGCCTTGAGAGTCAGCTGCAAATTAGGTTGAACTTTCTCAGCTTGATTTTCAACTGATCCTAAAAAAAAATTCATCACTTGCAGGTAAATGTATTGCATTGCTTCTTGTTTTGCTGAATTCCATCCCCCGAACATCCAAATTTCACGATAGTTCGACAAATGTGTTGAAACTGATTCGTGTTGGAAGTTGGTGGCTTTTTGTGTCTCGACATCTAATTTATTCAATTAGATGACTGGGTCAGTCTTGAAATTACTTCGGATTCTTCAGAGTTGAAAATTTACTTTCGATTGAATGCAAAGCTCAAGCTCCACGAAATCCAAATCCTGCAAAGGAATTAATGACTTTTAAAAGATTCGACGCTGTGAACAGGAATCGAACCTGCGCAGGGAGACCCCACTGGATTTCAAATCCAACGCCTTAACCTCTCGGCCATCACAGCTGCGGCAAAATTGTCAATATTCACAGTAAAACAACTGAATTCATTTGTTGGAAGAACAAATTTTCAAGACCCAAAGATTTCGCCAAATCCTTTGCAGTGACCCAGAGAACGTTACCTTTGCAGATTGACAGGCTTTCATCGCAAACTAGATTCTGACACAGCTAAGATGTTGTGGGAATGATTCTTCGTCGAATTATAGAGTCACGGATGTACACCACACGAAGAGAGGATCATTGTCTCACTGCATCCGATCGATTTTGACTCAATTGTTCATCATCTGGTGCCAAATTAAATATGCTGTTGTGTTTTAATATTCATCGAAATATGGTATTAGAAAAATTGATGCTAAGTCCATAAACACTAGCTACATTCGTAAAAAAATATCAGAATTAGAAAGAATGCAGAACCAATTTACAGGAATGGATCCAGCAACTAATCGTTTGTTCTGACATCAGGTAATGAACTTGTGAGCACAAGAGAGGAAGATTAACCGAAGATTTGGAACTTGAAATCGTCTTGACGGAATTATTTGCAAAGTTTTTGCGGTTGTTCTCGAGTCATCAAGTCGTTGAACAATACAACACGGAAAGTGGCCCTTTTTTCCAACTTGACCATGGTGGACAGATATCCTAAATTAATAGGTCCCATTTGCCAACATTTGGCCCACATCCCTCTAAACCTTGTTACTCATATATCCATCCAGATGCCAGTCAATGTTACAGTTGTACCAGTCTCCACCAATTTCTCTGGCAGCGCATTCTGGACACGTCTGAAAAAGTTGCCCCTGACGTCCCTTTTAAATCCTTACCCACTAATTTTAAACCGATGTTTTCTAAATTTTGACTTCCCCACCAGCCGGAAAACACCGTGACGAGTCAACCTATCCATGTCCCTCATGATTTAATAAATAGCAACGATTTGACTTTATCATACTTGTCAGGAGGGAAATGTGTGGAGATTATTTGTCGAAGGTTTGAAGTAGGACGTCTGATGTACAGATTTTTAGAAATGCATCTTGGAGAAGTTTTTAATAAGTCATTGAAGTCTAGTAGCAGTTGTAGAAGTCTGTTGTGAAAGCTGTAGAAGGATTTCAGGGTACGAGAACGAAGCATTATTTCCAATGTATGGTGGCTCAGTTCGACCGCACTTGGACTACAGTATGAGGAATTATAATCCTCAATTTAGGAAAGATACTAATTCCATATGAGGAATACCACGAATGGTGATTAGCCTTGATATCATGGTGATTAGTCCTCTGAATTGAAATTGGGCAAATCCCGCCTTTTTTAACAGTTTCAAAACAAGAGAGGTAATCTCATTGAGAGTTGCAAAATATTTGAAGAGATAAACAGGGTGGTGCAATTAAATTTTGTTCCCTCATTGGTGAATCTAGAAGCAGGGAGGACAATTTTAAAATGAAGCATTGTGATTTATGACCAGGATGAGAACTATTGAATTTTTGTCTTCGCCTTGACAAGTCTCGCTGTTCAGTGAGCCTTGGATATTTGGTCTTTGAATGCATCACTATCAGCCTGACCCGCTGACACTTACTGCATCACTATAGACCTGACCCCTCACACTTACCGCCTTAATATCAGCGTGAACCCCTCAAACTTACTGCATCACTATCCATCTGGTGCCCTCACATTTACTGCGCCACTTTCACTTCGAGACCCTCATTTTGACTGCGTCACTATCAGCCTGACTGCCAAACACTTACTTTGTCACTATCAGTCAAGCCCTTACACTTCCTATGTTACTATCACCCTGACTCCTTACACTTACTGTGTCACTATCAGCCTGACTCCATCACACTTATTATGTAAGTATCAGACTGACGCCTCACACTTACCATGTCACTACAACACTGCCTCCTCAAACTTACTATGTCACTATCTCCTTGACCCTCTCACATTTACTGTGCCACAATCACACTGACCACCTCACACCTACTGCTTCACTATGAACTTCAACACTCACACTTACAGCGTCACGACCAGCCTGACTCACTCACAATTAACACTTGACAATCAGCATTACTCTCTCAAATTTATTTCATCATTATTAGGCTGGGGCACTCACACTGACAGAGTCACTAACAAACTGACCCCTTCATGCTTACTGGGTTGGTATCTCTCTGATCCCCTCAGAATTACTGCATCACAACCACTCTGATGCCCTAATACTTAATGCGTCACTATCCCTCTGGCACCTTCATACTTTCTGCATCACTCACTCCCTGACACATGCGCACCTCATGCATCCCTATCAGCCAAACCCCACTCACTAACGGCGTCACTCTCTCTCTAACAAGCTCACACCTTGACACTCTCTCACTTCGTGCATCAATATCAGCCTGACCCCCTCACGCTTACTGCATCACTATAAGCCTGATCGCTTCAAATGTACTGTGTCACTATCAGACTTACCCACTCATACTTACAGCATCACTATCACCTTGACCCCCAAACTTAGTGCGTCCAGATCACCCTGAACCTTTCACTCTTCTTGCGTCACCTTCACCCAGACCCTGCACACTATCACTCTGATCTCCTCATACTTGCTGCATCACTATAACTCTATCCCACTCACACCGTGTGTGTCACTATCACCCTGACAACGCATACTCACTGCACCACTATTATCCTGACTCCATCACAATTAATATATCATTATCAGCCTGACCCCTTACACTTACTGCGTCACTATCAACCTGTCCCCTCACATTTCCTGTGTCACTCTCAATCTGACACCCTCAAAGTGTCTGCGTCACTGTCACCCTGAACACGTCACACTTACCGCATGGGGGTCTACCTGAAACCTCACACTTATTGCGTCACTATCATCCTGAGCGGCTCACACTTACTGCGTCACTAGCACACCAACACTCTCACCTTTACTGGGTCATTATCGGCCTGACACCTCACATGTACTGCATCACTATTACCCTGACCCGCTCACACGTTTTGCGTCACTCCTGCCCTGACCCCCTCACAATTGCGATGTCGCTATCAGCCTGAGCCCCTCACTATCACGCTGACCAAGCTCACAATTATGACATCACTATCAACCTGACCCCCTCACACTTTCTCTGTCATTATCACCCTGACTCTCTCACACGTAATGCGTCACTGTTACACTGAGACACTCACATTTTCTGCGTCGTTATCAGCCGGACCCGCCGGCACACAGCGTCACTATCAACCTGGCCCCTCACACTTGCATGCCTCAATATCAGCGTGAACCCCTCACACTTACTGCATCACTGTCCGTCTGCCTCCTCATACTTACTGCACCTGTTTCACCTTGACATCCTCATTTTTACTGCGTCACCATCAGCCTGACAGCCACACACATATTGCGTCACTATCAGTGATGCCCTCCCACTTCCTATGTTAATATCACCCTCACTCCTAAAACCTACTGCGTCACTATCAGCCTGACTCCATCACACTTTTTGTATCAGTATCAGACTGACGCCTCACGCTTACCATGCAACTAAATCTCTGCTCCATCACACTGACTGCGTCACTATCAACCTGACCCCTCAGACGTACTGCGTCACTATCACCCTGACCCACTCACAATTTTTGTATCAGTTTCAGTCTGACGCCTCGCACTTACTGTGTAACTAAAACTCTCCCTCGTCACACTGACTGTGTCACTCTTAGCCTGACCCCTTCATTCTTACTGCGTCAATATCAGTATGACCCCTCAGACTTACTGCGTCACTCTCACTCTGATCCTCTCTCATTTATTGCGTCACTCTCACCCTGACCTCCTCACATTTACTGCATCGCTATCACCCTGACCCACTCACACAGACTTTGCTATTTTCACCTTGCCGGCCTTAATTTTACTGCGTCACCATCAGCACAACCGCCACACACTTATTGCGTCACTTTCAGTCACGCCCTCACACTTCCCATGTTACTATCACCCTGAATCCTTACACTTATTGTGTCACTATCAGTCTGACCTCTCACACTTACTGTGTCGTTATCAGCCTGACTCCATCACATTTATTGTGTCAGTATAAGACTGACGCCTCACACTTATCTTGTCACTAAAACAATGCCCCGTCACATTGACTGTGTCACTATCAGCCTCACACTTACTGCTTCACTATCGCAATGCTCCTCTCTCACTTACGACGTCATTTACACCCTGACACCCCACACTTCCTGCGGCACTATCACACTGAGGGCCTTACACTTAGTGTCACTGTCATCCTGACCCCTTACACTTACTGCGTCAGTATCACACTGGTATCTCACACCCACTGTGTCACTATCATCCTGAACCGCTTACACCTATTGCGTCACTATCACTTTGACCCCAACACACTAACTGCATCAATATCAGCCTGGCCATCTCAAACATAATGCGCCACTACCCGGCTGACTCCCTCACATATACTGCGTCACTTACCCACTCATGCGTACTGCGTCACTATCATCCTGACTCCCCTCTCTTGCTGCGTCAAGATCATTGTGCTCCCATACATTTACCGCGTAACTATCATCCTGACAACGTCACACTTACTGCGTCAAGATCAGCATGATCCCCTCAAACTTAATGCGTCACTATCAGCTTCAACACTCAAATTTACTGCGTCACTTCTAGCACTACCCCTGCACACTTACTACATCCCTATCCGCCTTAGCCCCTCGCATTTACTTCATCACTATCAGCCTGAGACACTCACACTTACAGCTTTACGACAACCTGGCCCTGTGAGTGCATCTACATCACTTTCACTCAGACCCCTTGCCCATACTGCGTCACTATAAGCCTGGCCCCTCAAATGTTCTGCGTCACTATCACACTGACATCTCACACTCACTGCGTCACTATCACCCTGACCCCTCACAATTACTGCATCACTACAACCTGACCCCCTGAAAGCATCTGCGTCACTGTCACCCTGACACCACACTTGCCAGGTCACCATCACAATGACACATTCACACAGTCTGCTTCACTGTCATCCTGACACCTCACACTCACTGGGTCACTACCATCCTCCCCCTCATACTGACCTGTCATTATCATCCAGAGCCGCTCACACTTATTGCGTTCCTATCACTCTGCTCCCAACACACTTACTGCGTCACTATCAGCCTGACACTCGCACACTTCCCGCATCACTATCAGCCTGACGCCCTCAACTTACTGCATCAATAGCAGCCTGAACACTCACACTTACTCCGTCACCATCACGCTGACCCCTTCACACTCACTGCGTCACTATCACCCTGTCCCCTCTCACGTCCTGCATTAGGATCACTCTTACTCACGGACACATACTGCATCACGATCAGCCTGACCCCTCACACATACTGTGACACTATCAGCCTGACCCCACCACACTTGCTACGTCTCTATCAGCCTGACCCCCTCACATCTACTGCTTCACTATCAGACTGACCCCTCACACTGACCACATCCCTAACAGCCTGACACCTCACACTTACTGCGTCACTATTCCCCTAACACCTCACTTTTATTGGCCACTATCAGCCTGACGCTCTCAACTTACTGTGTCACTACCAGCCTGAACGCACACCCCTACTCCCTCACTATCACCGTGACTGTCTCACATTCACTGCGTCAGTCTCTGCCTGACCCCATCACACTTACTGCGTTACTATCATCCTGTCCCCTCCCACTTTATGCATCGGAATCAGCCTGACACAGTAACACTTACTGCATCACAATCAGCCTGATCTCCTTCCAATTACTGCGTCACTATCACACACTCGTTCGCTTTTTCATTCAAATGGAAATCTTCTGAGTTCACACGACTTTGTCAATGTTACGTGAGTCACCCACCATATATAATGAGGCTCTACGTAGGAGTCTGGAGACTCTTGTTTTAACTCCTGGATCTGCGCTTCTGCAATCTGTAGACGACTGCTTAATAGTAGCACCGACAGAGGAACAATGTGAGATGGATTCCCTTGCATTGCACGAGGGAAGGGCACAAAGCCAGTCTCGCAAAGCTTCGATTTATGCAACAACAGGTGACGTTCTTCAGTCACTTAATATCTGAACAAGGGAGGGCCATTGGTGAAGACAGAGAGCAAGTAATTCAGCAAATTCCAAGGCCTCACATGAAGAAACAATTGCTGTCCTATTGGGGCATGTGCTCCTACTGAAGAACGTTTATCCCACATTACACAAATCTTGAGGCGCCCTGAAGTGGCACGGCCCATGGAAAAGGGGAGCAGAACCAAGGTCCGTTGCAATGGATCCCAGCGGGCGAGTTGAATTGAAAAAGATGTTTCAAAGTATACCTGGACTGGGGATTCCGAAGCACAACAAGCCTTCTGTCAAACAGTAGATGAAAAACATGGCTGCATGGCATCTGTGCTGTTACAGGATCATGGGGGAAAATTCAGGCTGGCAGCCTATTTTTCGGCTAAGCTAGACCTCGTAGCGGCAGGATTGCGTAAATGCCTGCGAGCTGTGGTTGCAGCTGAAAAGGCTGTTGCAGTGTCCGGGGATATAATCGGCTATGGCGACTAAACCAAACTTATCGCACATGCAGTGTCCTTACTGCTTTCCGAGCAAAAGACAGCACGTATGTCGGCAGCGCGTTGACTCAGATACAAAACTGTGTTATTGGAGAAGCCTAACATTGCAATAAAACGATGTAAGGTCCATAATCCTGCTAATCCTCTCACTAGAGAAGGAGACGGAGACCCACATGATTGTATCGCTGTAATGAATGAAATGTGCTGCCGAGATAAGACTTGCAGAATTCACCACTTCAGAATCCAAATATGGCGGGTTTTTTTGTGGATGTGTCAGCATTCAGGAGATAGGCCAGGAGATAGGCCAGACTTTTATTGGGCAGGCTGTAGTAACTACCCACGAGGTATTCAAAGCGGGATCACTCGCTTCTCAACTGTCAGCGCAAGCAGCGGAGATGATTGCCTTGACTGAGACATGCAAATTGGCTAAGGGAAACACAGCGAATATTTAACCGATAGCAGATACGCATTCGGAGTTGCACAAGATGTTGGAACCCTGTGGAAATACAGGGACTTCTTGACCTTCACCGGAAAGCCCATCACACACCGTGATCAGATTTCTGACCTGTTGGAAGCTGTCCTATTGCCTAAATTAATCTCTGTGTGTAAATATGATGCCCACACGAAAAATAACGATTCCGTTTCTCAAGGAAATGCAAGGGCAGACTCAGCGGCAAGGACGGCAGCCCAGCAGCCGGTAAATGATCAGTTTGACATGGGAATGACAAAAATCCTTACCCCAACAGCAGACGTACGGGAGTCACAGTCGAAGTCCAGGCTTGAAGAAGGTTTGAGTGGGAAAAAGCAGAGTGCAGTTTGAGGTAAGGGGTATGGTGTGGCCCCAATGTTAAACCTTTTCTACCACGATCATTATTTCCATTCTATGCCAAACTGACACACGGTAAGGAACATGTGTCAAAAGAGGGGAGATATGACAGCATTTCAGCACAGTGGTACACTGAGGGATTTACTCATGACTTCCAGAAATATTGTGAACGATGCATTATCTGTGCCACAATAATGTGGGGAGGGGAATACAGATGAGTCATGTAGCACTTCCGAAACCCCAAAAACAATTTGAACATTTACAACTGGATTTTACCGAACTAACACCCTGAGAAGGAAAAAGGTATTGCCTGGTAATAGTTGATATGTTTTCCAAATGGGTGCAAGCGTTCCCCACGGCAAAACAGAATGCCAGTGCCGTAACCAAAGCTTTCCTAACTGAAATAATTCCGAGATGGAGCATCCCTGAGAGGCTTAGTAGTCCCAAAATTTGTGAAGGTTTATAGCTCCGGTTGAGGTTTAGGGTGTAGGTTTGCTCGCTGAGCTGTACGTTTGTTATCCAGATGTTTCATTACCTGGCTAGGTAACATCATCAGTGGCGATCTCCAAGAGAAGCAAAGATGTTGTCTCCTGCTTTCTATTGATATGTTTGTCCTGGATGTGGTTCCTGGGGTTTGTGGTGATGTCATTTCCTATTCGTTTTCTGAGGGGTTGACAGATGCTAAATCGATCTATGTGTTTGTTTATGGCGTTGTGATTGGAGTGCGAGGCATCTCGGAATTCGCTGGTGTGTCTGCATATACAGCAAACCGACAAACACTGACCAAATACTTAATTACACCAGCAACCATCCCAACACGCAAAAAGGAAGCAGTATTAGAACACTATTACAACGAAACATCACACATTTCAGCACACACGAACTTCGAAAAACAGAGGAGAACCACCTATAAAACGTATTCAAGGAGAACGGATACTTCAAAACTACAGTCCACCGATTCCTCAGGAACAAACCACGACAAGGAGACCTAACACAGCCAGAAACCTTATCGACCTTTCCATACATCAATGAAGTCTCAGAAGTGGCAGCCAGACTACTAAGACCCCTCGGAATCCCACCAACAGTCTCAAACAAAACTAACAAATTTAAAAGACCCAGTGCAACCCATGGACAAAACCAACGTCATATACAAAATTCCATGCAAGGACTGGCACAAACAATACGTAGGACAAACAGGAAGAAAGTTAGCCACCAGGATACAGAACACCAGCTAGCCACAAAAAGACACGACCCTCTCTCCCTCGTCGCCCTTCACACGGATGAAATTTAAACACCATTTCGACTGGGACAACATATCTACCCTGGGACAGGCTAAGCAAAGACATGCCAGAGAATACCTTGAGATCTAGCACTCCAACCACAACGCCATAAAGAAAGACATATATCGAGATAGCATCTATCAACCCCTCAGAAAACGAACAGGAAATGGCATCACCACAAACCCCAAACATATAACTAGAAAGCAGGAGATAACAGCTTCTCTTCACTTGGAGTTCGTCACTGATGAAGTTACCTGGAACAAAGAACATAGAAAAATACAGCGCAGTACAGACCTTTTGGCTCTCGATGTTGCGCTGAGCCAAGCCCACCTAACATACACTAGCCCACTAACCTCCATATGCCAGGTAATGAAACGTCTGGATATCAAACCTACAGCTCAGTGAGCAAACCTACACTCTCGGCTTAGTAGTGACAGTGGGACACCATTTGTCCATAATGCCCTACAGCAGATTAGTGAGTATTTGGGAATAAACATGAGATAACACTGTGCCTACAACCAAACGAGCGGTACGGCAGCGGAAAGAGAAAATTCTACCTTAAAAAATAAATTGACAAAATGCTTTGAGGAACTAGGAATGGCATGGACAAAGGCACTTCCAATTGTGCTAATGTGCATGAGATCTAGGAGGAGAGAGAGAGCTAATTGTTGTGGTTCTGTTCGCTGAGCTGGAAGTTTTTGTTGCAAACGTTTCGTCCCCTGGCTAGGCGACATCATCAGTGCTTGGGAGCCTCCTGCGAAGCGCTTCTTTGATGTTTCCTCCGGTGTTTATAGTGGCCTGTCCCTGCCGCTTCCGGTTGTCAGTATCAGATGTCCGCTGTAGTGGTTGGTATATTGGGTCCAGGTCGATGTGTTTATTGATGGAGTTTGTGGATGAATGCCATGCCTCTAGGAATTCCCTGGCTGTTCTCTGTCTGGCTTGCCCTATGATAGTAGTGTTGTCCCTATCGAATTCATGTTGCTTGTTGTCTGCGTGTGTGGCTACTAAGGATAGCTGGTCGTGTCGTTTCGTGGTTAGTTGATGTTCATGTATGCGGATTGTTAGCTGTCTTCCTGTTTGTCCTATATAGTGTTTAGTGCAGTCCTTGCATGGTAATTTGTGCACTACATTCGTCTTGCTCATGTTGGGTATCGGGTCCTTCGTTCTGGTGAGTTGTTGTCTGAGCGTGGCTGTTGGTTTGTGTGCCGTTATGAGTCCTAGGCGTCGCAGTAGTCTGGCAGTCAGTTCCGAGATGCTCCTGATGTATGTTAGTGTGGCTAGTCCTTTTGGTTGTGGTATGTCCTCGTTCCGTGGTCTTTCTCTTAGGCATCTGCTGATGAAGTTGTGCGGGTATCCGTTTTTGGCGAATACCTTGTATAGGTGTTCCTCTTCTTCTTTTTGCAGTCCTGGTGTACTGCAGTGTGTTGTGGCCCTTTTGAATAGTGTCCTGATGCAGCTTCGTTTGTGTGTGTTGGGGTGGTTACTTTCATAGTTTAGGACTTGGTCTGTGTGTGTGGCTTTCCTGTATACTCTTGTAGTGAATTCTCCGTCAGGTGTTCTCTGTTCCATCACGTCTAGGACTTGTGCCTCACAACACACTTCACATTCAACAACCAGATTTACGAACAAATCAACGGAACACCCATGGGATCACCAATCTCGGGACTCATAGCAGAGGCAGTTATGCAAAGGTTAGAACAAACAGTCCTACCACAAATTCAACGCAAACTCTGGGTCAGATATGTCGATGACACGTTTGTAATCATTAAAAACACGGAAATAGAAAAAACACACCGGATCATCAACGCCACACTCACAGGAATCCGATTCACGAGAGAAGAAGAAAAGGATAGCCAACTCCCATTCCTAGACGTGATGGTACAGAGAACACCAGATGGAGAATTCACTACAAGAGTATACAGGAAATCCACACACACAGACCAAGTCCTAAACTATGCAAGTAACCACCCCAACACACACAAACGAAGCTGCATCAGGACACTATTCAAAAGGGCCACAACACACTGCAGTACACCAGGACTGCAAAAAGAAGAAGAGGAACACCTATACAAGGTATTCACCAAAAACGGATACCCGCGCAACTTCATCAGCAGATGCCGAAGAGAAAGACCACGGAACGAGAACATACCACAACCAAAAGGACTAGCCACACTACCATACATCAGGAGCATCTCGGAACTGACTGCCAGACTACTGCGACCCCTAGGACTCATAACGGCACACAAACCAACAGCCACGCTCAGACAACATCTCACCAGAATGAAGGACCCGATACCCAACATGAGCAAGACGAATGTTGTGTACAAAATACCATGCAAGGACTGCACTAAACACTATACAGGACAAACAGGAAGACAGCTAACAATCCGCATACATGAACATCAACTAACCACGAAACGACACGACCAGCTATCCTTAGTAGCCACACACGCAGACAACAAGCAACATGAATTCGATTGGGACAACACTACTATCATAGGGCAAGCCAGACAGAGAACAGCCAGGGAATTCCTAGAGGCATGGCATTGATCCACAAACTCCATCAACAAACACATCGACCTGGACCCAATATACCAACCACTACAGCGGACATCTGATACTGACAACCGGAAGCGGCAGGGACAGGCCACTATAAACACCGAAGGAAACATCAAAGAAGCGCTTCGCAGGAGGCTCCCAAGCACTGATGATGTCGCCTAGCCAGGGGACGAAACGTTTGCAACAAAAACATCCAGCTCGGCGAACAGAACCACAACAACGAGCACCCGAGCTACAAATCTTCGCTCAAACTTGGAAGAGAGAGCTAATCTTAGCCCGTTTGAGATTTTGTTTAGTAGGCCGCCAAACAAAAAAAAAAATTCCCCGAGACGTCAGGGAAGCCAGATAACAGGCCACTGTGAAGATGAGATGTTGTGTTACTGCATGAAACTCTCGACACTTCTGTCCCAAATACAGAATCAAGTGAAGACAGCACTACCCCAATCAGCAGAAGGGAAGATGTACGATGTATTACCTGGAGCCTGAATAGTGGCGAAAGACTTCAGGAGGGAAAACAGGAAGGCGAAGAGGTGGCTGGGACCGTTTCAAGTACGCCTTAGAGCACAGATAGCTGTTAAGATCGCTGGAACAGCCACGTGGATACACGCCAGCCATTACAAACTTGCAGCTGGGACTGAGGAGACATCGCACAACACCAAAACCAATTTAGAGCAAGTATTTATTTGAAGACTTAAGCAAATGTGGGGCTGCCCCAGTTCACACTGTTGGCAAGCGCCCTGGTAGGACTATTCAGAAGGGCAGGGGCGTCGGGGATGCAGCAGCTGACGGTAATCTTAACTGATAGGACGAAGTAGATCTTTACATGCGACCCACAGCCGTTCAGAAACAAGGACGACTATAAACTCGATAATTCAGATTTATGCAGGGATCCATGCGTGCCGGAGACTGGCACTTAATAGTAGCCACCACGGCAAAAGGGGCACCTGACATGGGAAATAGATATTCTATGATCAAAGTAAGTTTCAGAAGAGCAATGAGGGAGTCTTGTGGTGTGGAATAGATAGATCCGTCTCAAACATCTGTAGACAGGTGAATATAGTGGCCCAGTCGCCCCACCCTCGCCCTCTGAGATGCAGTGCAGAATGTATTACAGACGATATGAGCAGTGGGGCATGGCAACCAATCAAACCAGATCATGGACCTAACCCCAAGCCGGGCAAAGGTCATTAATGACACACCGGAACCCGAAGGGAGACGTCCGTGGCGAACGAGCGAATTTAAAGCAGGAGGGGAATATGCCTGCTGGAGATAAATGGCGGAAATAAGACGCCAGTAGGTTGGGAGCTGCGAAGGGCAATTGCTAGATGGGAAGGGAACAGAGCATGTGCTTTGGTCATAAGACAAAACGAGAGATTAGACGTTGGCTACACTTGTTGGATATGTTTGCACACAGCCCAAAGGTAGACTGTCCAGTAAATTACTGAGAGCCTGGCGAGAAATGCCAGTTGTCTGCTTCCGCGGGAGGCGACTAGCCTGACCCTGTTAGTGGGTGGCAATTTGGGCAAATCTCGTGTCACCACCCGAACTCCAAGCTAACTACAGCCCCAAGCCTGACACGCCACCGACCAAAGCATTCCAGATAGTGGATTGCAGGGGAGAAACGTGTATTTGCACCAATCGGGGGAGAATCCTTTTGGGTATCTCCCAGTGAAGGTTGATGCTGTACTTGAACAATGACTCTTGTACAGCAACATACGCAAATGATACGACCATAAACATTGCTTGTTCCTTTATCAATGGTCAGACCATGAGCGGCACAGTGGCACAGTCGCTAGCATTGCTGCCTAACAGAGAGCCCGGTTTGATTCCCGCCTCAGGCGACTGACAGTGTGCAGTTTGCACATTCTCCCTGTGTCTGCATGAGTTTCTTCCCACAGTCACCAAGATGTGCCGGTCGGGTGAATGGGCCATGCTAAATTGCCCGTAGTGTTAGGTGTTAGGTAAATGTATGGGTGGGTTGCGCTTCGGCTGGTGTGTGTGGACTTGTTGGGCCGAAAAGCCTGTTTCCACACTGTAAGTAATCTAATCTAACCTAATCAGGATGGCAGGTATAATATGGGCAGGTGGCGAGAAAGGGTACCACCACTCCCCCGGGGTGAAAGGGGTTCTGCTACACCGCGATACTGTCCACCTACACAACAGTGTTCGCCCTAAAAGGCAGCAATTGCCGAACTCGAAGGGGCATCCCTCTGCATTGGAATGGGTACACACTCGCAGAACATCCTCGCATATGGTGTATTCGCAAATGAGACGGAGGAAGGCCTAGCACTCATTAACACTGAGTTAATGGCGGTGAGGATGCAGAGACACAAAATCGATGAGTACGAGACATCCTGACGGCTGAGAGAGGGGGCGTCTGCAAAACGTTAGGTACTCATGCTGTATTAATGTTCCTAACAGTCCCAAAATATTGCTTGTTTAATAAATGGTATGAAGGCAGCTATATGACCGCCTCCACGAGCAGATGACTCCTGCTCCCGATGGCTCACGTCCCTTCTTATGCGGGCTGGGGGTAATGGACCCATATCGTTCTACTAGTTGTAGGACTGGTCTTACTCATACTGCTTTGAATAAGACCCTAGTTGTGTACCTGCCTACACCACTTGTTTATGAATGCAGTAGGATACGAAATGTTAAACTATCCGTGGCCCCAAAGAAGGAAGATCCGATTGCTTGTCCGCACCCTACAGCGACGTTGACGAATGTGACGTGTGAAGATGGGCTGTGTATCGCGCAAACCAGGGAAGTGGGAAAACCACCACAAAGCTTTGTTAGAGTTAGGTGGTGTCTGAGGAAATGCCTGGTGTTCAAAAATTATTTTTGATGAATAGTTATCTGGCTTTTTTTTTGGTTGTTGTCCTTGTTGTAAAATGACAAAAATTTGGAAAATGTATTGGAAAATTAACAAAATTAACATTTAATGTAAAATCTGTCAGAGAATGTTTTGCAAAATTTAATACTTCGCTGAAATATGCAAATACTTTGCTGAATTCTGTGTCGAGAAGTCAGCTTGTCTTTGTGGAACTTTGCAAACATTTCACCTGGCCTTGCGAGCAGCCGAGTTCATAAAAAAGCTTCGGAAAACATAAAGACAATTATGTCCAAGGCATGGGAATGAGAAAATATGAGCTCGAATGTTTCCCAACAGTTGTCCTTGAGCATGTGATAAGAATAGTATAACACGAATATGTGAATTTTGTTCACAGCCCTTACATAAGGCACTTTTGCCAAGGATATTGGTCGCGCTGCATGCAGAGGTTGAAAAATAAAGCCTTTATTTTGCTCTTGCAAGCAGTTGATTCGAGTCGATTAAATTTCCACGACAGGTGTCAGGGTGCCAGGCAGTGGGAGAATTGTTCGGTATCAGTAAATGGGAGAATTGTTGCACAGTGCTATTACATTGGAAAATTTGTACAAATTGCCTATTCATTAAAGAATTTGAGCAGAAGACCTCTAATTGGAAGAATAGGGACAGGGAATCATTGAGAAGGAAAGATTTTGCAAGCAGCAGTAAAGTCGAGATACGAGTCCGCCCATCAAGAAATGAAAAAAAAACTTTGGAGCAGGGAAGCCATACGTGTATCAGGAAGTGTATCAGGAAACAACGCAATGGGACAATTCACGCAGGGCATCAATAATGGGAGAGTTGGTGCCGATGTCACGAAAGTAGAGATTTGGTGGAAGACGTGGGAGAACTGGTTCTGAATAATATTAAATGTGGTGGAGGTGCAGTTATTGACGTAAAGAAGATTCGTGCAGTATTCGAAAATGGTAGAATGGTACACGGATGTGAAGCTGTATTTGGGACAATTGTTGCACGAACCACAAAATGGAAATATTGCACATTGGAACTTTAACAGCAAATTGGGGTATGACACCACTATCTCAGAGAGTCAGAGTGGCGTTCCCCACACTGGGAGAAGTTGGTTTGGGTATCAATGAACATGAGAATTGTTTCAGGGCAATATTGAATTCGAAAATTGGTGTGGGGTGTTTAAAGCATGCAGAATTGGAACAGAGCATATTTAAATGGGAGAACACGGGCAGGAATCAGTAAGTCGGAGAAATGTTGTAAAGTGCAGGAAAGTGGCCATTCGATGCAGGGCGATATTAATGAAAAAACTTTGAGTAGTAAACCATTATGTGGAAGATGTATGTCAGGAAACAGCAAAACAGGAGAGTTGGGGCAAGGCAATACTCAGTGGGACAGTTTCTTCAGTTCATGACGAAAGGGTGGATTAGTGCAGAATTGGCAATTTTAGAATTTGATGCAGTAAACGCCAACATTGGAGAATTACAGCAGTGGACCACGACATGGGAGAATCATTGCAGCTACATAGTTAATGGAAGAAATGGTGTGGAGTGGACCTAAATTAGATATTTGGTGCAAGTCACCATTAAAATGTAGAATTAGAGTAGGGCACTCCAAAATGCGAGATTTGAACTCGGGCATCAGGAAATGAGAGAATCATACTGGGATATGAGGAAATGGCAGAATTAGTATCGTTATATGAAAAAGCAGGAGAATTTAGTCTCGGAGTATGAGAAAATGGGAGAATAAGTATAGGGGTATGAGTAAATGGAGCTGCAACAAGATCTCACGGCTCTGAAACTCAATCCCCCTATTAATGAAAGCCAAAACACCATATGCTTTCTTAACAACCCTGTCCACCTGAGTGGAAATCTTAAGGGATCTATGTACCTGCACACCAAGATCCCGCTGTTCCTCCAAACTGCCAAGAATGCTGCCTTTAATCCTGTACTCAACTTTCAAGTTCGATCTTCCAAGATTCATCACCTCGCATTTATCCAGTTTGAATTCCATTCTGGCAATGTCATACTGCAGCCTGCAACAGTCCTGTGTACTGTCAATGATACCTCCAACCTTTGTGTCCTCTGCAAACTTGCTAAACAATCCTTCAATCTCCTCATCCAAGTCATTAATAAAAATTACAAAGAGTAGAGGCCCAAGAACAGAGCCCTTTGAACACCATTCACCACTGACTTCCAGGCAGAATATTTTCCTTCCACTACCACTCGCGGTCTTCTGTCGACCAGCCAATTCTATATCCAGACAGCTAAATTTCCCTGCATCTCATTCCTCCTGACCTTCTGAACGAGCCTAGCATGGGGAATCTTATCAAATGCCTTGCTGAAGTCCAGATATACAACATCCATCGCTCGACCGTCATCACCTTTTCTAGTAACATCCTCAAAGACCTCAATAAGATTTGTGAGGCATGACCTGCCCCTCACAAAGCCGTGCTGACTGCATTTAATCAAGCCATGCTCTTCCAGATGGTCATAAATCCTATCCCGTAGAATCCTTTCTAATATCTTGCAGATGACAGACGTGAGACTAACTGATTTGTAATTTCCGGGGATTTCCCTATTTCTTTTCTTGAAGAGAGGAATTACATTTGCCTCCCTCCAGTCCTCAAGTACGAATCCGGTGGAGAGCGAGGATGCAAAGATCTTCGCAAGTGGTGAAACAATCACATTTCTCGCTTCCCATAGCAGCCGAGGACAAATATGGTCTGGCCCTGGTGACTTGTCAACAGTAATGTTTGTCAAAATTTTCAACACAACAGTTTCCTCTATCTATCTGTTGCAGCATGATTACTTGCTCCTCAATGGTTTCATTCACTACAAAGTCCTTTTCGTTCGTAAAGACAGAAGCAAAAAACTCATTTAGGGCTTCCCCTACCTCCTTAGTTCCATATGCTATCCCTGATAGGCCCTACTCTTTCTTTGATCATTCTCTTATTCCTCACATATGTGCAAAATGCCTTTAGTTTCTCCTTAATCATTCCTGCCAAGCCTTTTTCCTGCCCCCTCCTGGCTCTCCTCAGACCATTTTTCAGCTCCTTCCTCGCCTGCCTGTAATCCTCCGGAGCTGAGCAAGACCCGTGCTTCCTTCACCTTACGTAAGTTGCCTTCTTTCTTTTGACGAGAAGCCCCTCCGCTCTCGTTATCCAAGGTTCCTTTACCTTACGCTTTCTTGCCTGTGTCAAAGGAACACATTTGTGCATCACTCGCAACAACTGTTCCTTAAACATGTCTATAGTGCCCTTTCCATGGAACAATTGCTCCCAGTCCATGCTTCGCAAAGCAGTATGATAGTATCATAGTTTCCTTTCCCCCAACTAAATATCCTTCCATTGTTCCTGCTTCTCTCCTTCTCCATGGCTATGAAGAATATGAGGCAGTTGTGGTCACTATCACCAAAATGCTCTGCCACCGCAAGATCTGACACCTGCCCCAGCTCAGTGCCAAGCACCAAATCCAAAATGGGCTCTCCCCTCATCGGCCTGTGAACGTACTGAGTTAGGAAACCCTCCTGAACACACTTTACATAAACAGCTCCTTCCAAACCATCTGCTGGAAGGAGGTTCCAATCAATATTGGGAAAGTTAGTCACCCATTACAACTACCCTATTCCATTCACACTTTTCCAAAAACTGCCGACCTATACTTTCTTCAATCTCCCTGCTTCTATTGGGGGCGCCTGTATTTAACCCCTAATGAGGTGATTGCTGCCTTACTGTTCCTAATTTCCACCCATACTGACTCAGTAGGCAGACCTTCCTCGATAATATTAACTTTTGTAGCTGTGATACCCTCTCTGATTTGCAGTGCTACACTCCCCCCTCTTTTTACCTCCTCCCTATTCTTTTTAAATGTTCTAAACCCTGGAACATCCAGCAACCATTCCTGCCCCTGAGAAACTCATGCCTCTGTAATGGCCACAACATCATAGCTCTAATTGGATCACTTTTATTTACATTTCCCAAGTATTACCGAGCACAGTGACTCCGTTTTGGGGGAGGGGGCGGGGAGGGTGCATGGTGTCTCAGTGGTTAGCACAGCTGTCTCACAGTACCATGTACCTGGTTTGGGGGGAGGGGGAGGGGGCATGGTGTCTCAGTGATTAGCACGGCTGTCTCACAGTACCAGGAACCCGGTTGGAGGGATGGGGGTGGGGAATTGGGACATGGTGTCTCAGTGGTTAACACAGCTGTCTCAAAGTGCCAGGGAATCAGTTTGGAGGAAGGGGAGGGGTGCATGGTGTCTCAGTGGTTAACACAGCTGTCTCACAGTACCAGGGACCCGGTTTGAGGGGAAGGGAGGGGGTATGGTGTCTCAGTGGTGAGCAAGGCTGTCTCACAGTACAGGGAACTGGTTTTGGGGGAGGGGGGACCTGGTGTCTCAGTGCTTAGCACGGCTGTCTCACAGTACTAGGGACCAGGTTTGGGGCGATGGGGAGGGGGCATTGTGTCTCAGTGGTTAACACGGCTGTCTCACAGTACTTGGGACCCGGTGTGGGGGAGAGGGGGAGGGGGTCATGATGTCTCAGCGGTTAACACGGCTGTCCCACAGTATCAGAGACCCGGTTGAGCGGGGAGGGGGCCATGGTGTCTCAGTGGTTAGCACGGCTGTCCCACAGTTCCAGGGACCCGGTTTGGGTGAGAGCGGGAGGGGGGCTGGTGTCTCAGTGGTTAGCACGGCTGTCTCACAGTACCAGGGACCCGGTTTGGGAGGGAGGGGGAGGGGGTGCATGGTGTCTCAGCGGTTAGTACGGCTGTCTCACAGTACCAGAGACCCAGTTTGGGGTAGAGGGGGAGGGGGGCATGGTGTCTCAGTGGTTAGTACGGCTGTCCCACAGTACCAGGGACCCGGGGTTTGGGGGGAGAGGGAGGGGTTGCATGGTGTCTCAGTGCTTAGTACGGCTGTCTCACAGTACCAGAGACCCAGTTTAGGGGAGAGGGGGAGAGGGGCATGGTGTCTCAGTGGTTAGTACGGCTGTCCCACAGTACCAGGGACCCGATTTCGGGAGGATGGGGAGGGGGGGTGCCTGCTGTCTCAGTGGTTAGCACGTCTGTCTCACTGTACCTGGGACCCGGTTTGTGGGGAGGCAGAGGGGGGGCTGGTGTCGGACTGCCTTTGACATCTTCCAAAACCTTTCTCCAAACACCTTAAAATTATGCTCACCTCGTGACAATCATTCGTGGGAAGAAGTCTCTGGCTATTTACTCTGTCTGTAACTCTCACCATCTTGTTCAGCTCTATCAAGTTGCCTCTCATCCTTCTTTACTCCAATGAGAAAAGCCATAGCTCCCTCAACCTTTCTTCATAAGACAAGCCCTCTCGTCCAGGCAGCATTCTGGTAAATCTCCTCTGCACCCGTTCTAAAGCTTCCATATCCTTTCTTTACTAAGGCGACCAAAACATGTCAAATGTGGTCTCACCAGAGCTTTATAGACCTGCAGCATAATCTTGCGGCTCTTCAACTCAGCCCCCCTGCTAATGAAAACCAACACACCATACACCTTCTTAACAACCTAATCAACTTAGGTGGCAACTGAGACACCTATAAGCATGGACCCCAAGATCCGTTTGTTCCTCCACACTGCTAGGAAACCTACATTTGACCCAATAATCGGCATTCAAATTCGACTTTCAAAATGAATCCCTTCACAAAATAGGAAATTGGAACAGAATTAGGCCATTTAGCCCCTTGCATCTGCTGTGCCGAATGATCACAGTTAAAATGTTTCTCAGCCACATTCTCCTGCCTTCACAAACTGACCATTGATTCCCTTATTCATGAAAAACATATTTATCTCTATCTTAAAGAAAACAAGGTGCCTGTGTGCGGGAGTGTGCATGTGTTTGTGTGTAAGTGTCCATATCTGTATGTATGTGTGTTGTGAGTTTAATGTGTCTATCTATGTTTGTGTGCATCTCTGTGAAATGATGGCTCTGTGATTTTGGGGGTAAATCCATTGAAATTGAGATAAACCCTGACTCCCTTCCTCCACCTCTACGTCTGTCCCTGTTAAGTTTAGAGTCATACGATGACACCCTCTGCTGGTCTCCCCATGCCACTGCACAAGTGTCAGTTTTTTTTTCTATCAGAGGACATCAAATACTGCAAATCTCTCACATTGCACGGCTGTTTGGTTTTGCAAATATCTTTGGATGCACAGAACAGTTTTGTCTGATACCTAGATATATTACCATCATCACTGGGTCAATTTCAGGACATTTCAATCCTTTCTCACTTACACCTTGTAGGGGTGAAATATAAAATATTTCAATTTAACGAACGTGCAATAAATTCATCGCATCACCTTACAAGTGTTTTGGTCAGAGTTACTTGGATGCGGTTGCAGTGGAAATACTCTTCAAGGTGTGCACTCTGTGTGACGAATAATCTCCAAAGACAAATCGCTTCCACATTGCAGATCAAGCACAGATATTACTCCTCAGGAGCATTCGCCACTCTGAGTGTCCTCAGTCTAATTATGATCCACCCTATGCCCAACTGTGTGTGTGTGTGCTTGTCCAGATGGTGCTGTCAGTTTGGTTGGTGCTATGATCTACCTCCCTCGCCCCACCTCCTAGACTGAATCCCTTATGGTCTTCTCCCTCTACTGCCATCAATGCAGTAGAGTGTGAAGGCCAGCAGAGGCGGACATTGCATCACTTTAAACACCACAGAGGCTGGCAGATCCGCTGTGCACACGGATACGCACAGAGACACGCAGATACACACAGATATGAATATAGATACACAGGCACATGTAGAGACTGGTGCAGTCACACATATACGAAAGCACACAGAGACAAATGCCAATGCACTGATGCACGTGCACACATAGATATACAGGCATCAGTACAGACGCACCACAAACACTGACACACTGACGTTTATACAGACATGCAGAATCTGCCAGTATTTATTTTTCGCGTGGTGACTTCCTCAATATTTCACTCGATCGTGTGGTGTGTGCTAATATTTTTGTTGATCCGTTGGGATTCCTCTGCACCCTCACTATAGCTTCTACATCTTTCCTATAACAAGGTGGCCAGCACTGAACACAATGTTCCAAGTGTACTGTTGCGTCACAGCAATGAACCCGTTTGTTAATTAAACCAAACACCCAGAGAAGCTCACCTTGCCTTATAATTTGTTAAAGCACGAGTGACAGAGAGCTCGAAAATTTCACTATTTAAAGAAAAATAATATCAGTTTATTCCTTAACTGTTAAAGTGAACATTGAACAACAACGATTCACGGCTCTAAGCTCCCTTTCTCTGAACTGTTTGTTATCTGCTTCCACCTCTCCAAAAATATACTGTTCCCATTAAAAAGAAACTAAATTAAAATTACATCAATTTAATTTCAAAACCAGGAAGCGGCTGTCATCTCCAGTGTCCTCCTTCTTTCATCTGTAGATGTCTCTGGGTCGCCTTCTGCCTTTTACCGCAAGGAGGTATCATGCAAAAACATAACTTTAATAGGAAGTGTTTTCCATGGCACTCTCTGTCGATGGCAGTTTACTCTCTGTCTAACTTTCATAATGCTTGTCTCTTTATCCGCTCAAAATCAAATCATGTCATTGGTTCAATGTTGGCAAAACAGTAAATTCAAAATCTGTTGCGTTTGTTACCCTGAAGCATGATTAGAACAGATTCGTTAAATATGGAAAGTTGTCAAAAGAACAACCAAAACTCAAGGTATCTGTTTCACAGCCAAATGTTACACATTTTCAATTTTCCAGTGCACTCTGAAACTGCTAGCTAGTCATATGACAGGTGCTTGCAAGCTCTCAATGCAGAAAAGCACGAGAGCTGCAGCATAACCTCACAGCACTGAAACCCAGTTCCCCGGCTTGTGAAAGCAACACACCTTGTGCCTTCTCAACAACCACATCTACCTGGGTGGCAACTTTGTGGATCTGTGGACATGGAACCCAAGATCCCACTGTTCCTTAACACTGTCAAGAATACGGCCTTTAACCCTGTTCTCTGCATGAAAATGTTACCTTCCAAAGTGAATGGCTTCACACTTTTTCAGATTTAACTCGATCTGCCACTCATCAGCTCAGTTCTGTCAATGTCTCTTTGCAACATACAACAATCTTCCACACTATCCACAACTCCACCAACTTCCTTGTCATTGGAAAGCCACTCTTTCAATTCTCCATTCAACTCTCTTATAAAAATCACAAAGAGCAGAGTACCCAGAACCGATCCCTGCAGAACACCCCTGGTCACCGAGCTCCAGGCTGAGTACTTTCTATTTACCACTACCCTGTGTCTTTTATGGGCCAGCCAATTCTGTATCCAGATAGCCAGATTTCCCTGTATCCTATGCATCCTTACTTTCTGAATGAACATACCACTGGTAACTTTATCAAATGACTTGCAAAAATCCAAATACACCACATCCACTGCTGTACCTTCATAAATCTGTTTTTTCCTCATGCTCAAAAAATTCAATAATACTTATAAGGCATGGCCTCCTGCATCGCCAGACCATGGCAACACGACGCCTGGAGGAAGAGCGGCTCATCTTCCATCTAGGAACCCTCCAATCACAAGGGATGAATGCAGATTTCTCCAGCTTCCTCATTTCTCCTCCCCACCACCTTTTCTCAGTCCCAACCCTCAGACTCAGCACCGTCTTCTTTACCTGCAATCTTCTTCCCGACCTCTCGGACCCCACCCCCTCTCCGGCCTATCACCCTCACCTTAACCTCCTTCCATCTATCGCATTCCCAACGCCCCTTCCCCAAGTCCCTCCTCCCTACCTTTTATCTAAGCCTGCTTGGCACACCCTCCTCATTCCTGAAAAAGGGCTCATGCCCGAAACATCGATTCTCATTCTCCTTTGATGCTGCCTGACCTGCTGCGCTTTTCCAGCAACACATTATCAGCTCTGGCTATCACCATGCTCGAATACCTTCTGTTTCGCAAAGGAACTCTCTCTCTTTGCTCTCTGGGCGAGTGCAGCATTCAGAGCAGTCCGGAGGGCTGCAATCTGCTGCAATTAAGTTATAGACGGTCTGACAAAATATGGTGTATCAGTTCTATTCAGCCGAGCCTCAAGCATATTCTGCTGTTCTCCCTTCTGCCGCTTCTGAGTCACTGAATAAGAAATAATCAAATCCCTTGTATAGGCTTTGGAAGTCTCCCATAGCACCGTCGGATTACTGGCCGTACACAAGTTCATGTTCCAAAAAAATATAAATTCCCCCGAAACATTTGCTATCCTTCAGGAGGCAATGATCCACGTGCCAGTGCCGTGAGCCTGTCCCATCGCCACCATCCTTGACCTCCATGTACACTGCCACATGATCATAAATGGTTCCCATTTCTAAAAGACAGCATCTAATTTAGAAAGACCAATGGGGCAAACAACATGTCAATCCTAGTATAGCATTTATGCGGGTTAGAAATAAAGGTGAAGTCCATATCTTCAGGATGAAGACATCTCACACATCCGCCAACCCAGCTACCTGTTCAGGTCCACCAGCTGCATGGGTGGCAGGGAAATACCTCCGATACCCTCGACATCCTATCACCTCCGGGTCCACACGTCACTTAAAGTCTCCCCTTAATTGTACGACCCAAGAAGATTCCAGCATCTGTTTTTCTCTATCGTGCTGGAGTTGCACAAGCACCGGACAGGGATGCTAGTCCGATCCGGGCCTGCACACTGCGACCCGGTGGGCCCGCTCGACCCGCACCCAGTCTGCCCTGACTTCCAGTTTCAAAAATTGTGTGAGCCATTGTACCAAGAAGCTGACGAGATGGCTTTCTTGTTCCCGTTCTGGCAGCCCGACCAAGCTGATGTTCTTCTGACGGCTCTAATTTCGAGGTCCTCGATCTGCTCTACTAAGGTCTGTACCTACCATTCTAGGTCTTGGACCAGACCTGCTGAGGATTCTGTCATGATTTCCAAAGCCGCAGTCCACTCTTCCACCTCCACGACATGTGGCCCGAGACGCTGGATCTCCTGGTCATGCTTCTGCAGCTTGGCTGAGATCAGTTCCAGCATGGTTCAGCTCTCCTCCATTGCTGAATAACCAGGGAAAAATTAGAATCCATTTCGAAACCAAGCGGGTAATCAGTATGTGAAACTGGGGAACATTTAATAGACTGTAACACGAGAGCTTACATCTGTTTTAGTTGGGATAAGGAAGATGCAGGTACATAATTCAAGAAGATGGACTGGGAAGCTCTCGAACAGATTGATATAAGATGCAAGTTGGAATTGATGGTTTTGGATAATGTAAAGTCCAGATGAGTTGTATCGCAGGATGCTGTTGGAGACAAGAGAGGAAATGTCCTGACCTAAATGTTTTAGTCGAATCTGACCACACAAGGGAGGTGCTAGAGGACTGGAGAACAGCTATGTGGTCCCAAGTTACTGGAAGGGTGGTAGAGATAGACCAGTGTCTCGTTGTGTACCACAGCAAGCAGTGCAGTGTATCAAATTATTTGTGGTATTCATAAATGATATAAATGTAAATGTGGAGGGGGTGGTGGGGGTTGAGGGCTGAGCATAATAAGTAATTTTGTGTTTGACACAAAGATTGGTCAGGTGGTTGGCAGTGAGGAGGAAGGCCTTATGTTACAGGAAGACACAGGTGGAGTGGTCAGATGGTCAGATCAATGGCAGATGGAATGGAAAATTGATAAATATGAGGTGATGCACTTTGTAAGAAGTAACCAGACAGGGTAGAATGCAATGAATAGCAGAACAATAGGGACATCAGAGGGTGTTTCTCCACACATCCCTGAATGTGACCAGACAGTGTAGAAATCATACGGGACTGTAGGCATAGTGTTTATTCATCAAGGCGACATAATATGAGGTAACCATGCCATTGGTTAGGCCATAGATAGAATACTGTGTGCAGTTCTGGCAGCCACGTTACAAGAAGTGTTTTGGTTTCTCAGTAACATCAGAAAGTATTGGCGTCTTTACAGAGTTGGGAGCTTCAGTGGAAGTATCCTGGCTGCATCTCTCTCTAAATTTTCACTTGATTTGTTTTCCCTCCTCGATTGGAGAACTGCATCTGAAAATCTGTGTCTGATCTTTCCTTTTGTCCAATTACATGTATCAGAACACTTAATTATTAATAGAGTCTAGGCCAACGCCTTCAAATATTTTTGAGGAGCTCTGCTGTCGTCCATAACACGTGACTCCTTCTCTCCCTGTATAATTGGTTGGAGGCATTAAATGGGCTATCTCTACACTTCCCCAATAATATCATTGAGCTGAATGACTTACTCATATTCCTGTGAAGCTACTGTGAGGAGCGGAATAATTCCCTCCTTTTAACTGTGGAAATATGCAGTGTCCAGTAGCACTGTTGCATGAATGTTACCGATACTTCCAACATCACAAGCCTGAATGTTGTGCAGGGCTTGCTGCACATGTACACAGACTAGTTCAGGAGCTGAAGGGGGACATTTTTTTTCCTGAATATTGTATGATCTTCAGTGAACACCCCCACTTCTAATCTTATGGTGTGGGCAAGACATTTATGAATAACCTGAAGATGTTTGTGCTGAGGAAGCTACCTTGAGGATCTTTTGCAGACATGTCCAGGACTGCATGGAGTTTTGTCCACAAACCACAATCATTGTGCTTTATGCTTTAAATCACTCTAACCGGGGAAGTTTACAACTCATTCCCATTAAGTGCAATCCTGCTCAGACTCCTTGAGACCGTCCTTAGTTAAATGATGCCTTGATGACAGGGCCGGTCACTCTTCCCTGAGCCCTTGTGTTCACGTATTTTGCTCATATCAATAGGCCACAGTGTGGGGCAGGGAGTGCTTTTTGACCAGTCAGAGTTGAGGGCTCTGACACGCATTGGACACGAAAGAGGACATTAGACCTTATGATCTTATTGTGGGAGAAGACCTGCTTGTGGGTGGGGGGGGGGGGGTGGACGGGGGTGGGTGGCGTGTGGATGAATGACATATCCCTGTTTGTGGCCTTCTCACGTTCTATTATTTGAAAGTAGAGGCTGTTATTTTCCTAGAAGCTCTGTTGTTGAATATTACCAGATTGTCTGGACCACCGCAGGGTGAGGAATGGGGGCTGTAGTCACAGTGAAACTGGGTCCACAACTTGACCAACAAACGAAGCACACGTTGCAGAAAGGGGAAGGTCAGTGAGGAGTGATGAGGACCCTCTTTCATACCAGTGCCTGGGATTTCCTATTACACTTTCCTAACTAGTCCAAACTGGGTTTGACAGTTTTGAGGGGCTGAATGGTCTCCTCCTTTTCTGTGAAAGGAGTAAGTAGCCTCTAATTGCTCCGTCTAGTCGGTTTGATGGGCTAAATGGAACACAGAAACATGGGACTGAGGAGCAGGAGTGGGTCATTGGACACTTTGATCCTTCTCTACTAGGGATTAAGATTGTGGCTGATCAAGTTGTGGTCTCAGCTCCACATTTCTGTCTGTGTGCTATTATCCAAGAATCACTTCTCTGTCCAATATTTAACTAACTCAGCGTTGAATAAATATAAACAAAAAGACATCTCAAACTTGTGGGGATGAGAATTCCCACTTGAAATACCTGTTTAGAATTTCTGCTCATCCCTCTTATAGAGTCATAAAGCATGCAAATGTGTAAGTGCTGCCCAGACATCCCATTATGATCGAGTCTTATTTGAGAGCATTTGTCTCATATTCCTCTCAACCTCCTTATTCAAATACCAAAGATGCCAGACTCCACCACTTCCTCTGGGAGATAATTCCATATGGACACCTCCCTCTAAAATATTTCCCCTCGTACCTTAAAACAGGCCTCCAGTCTGAAAAGCAATCCTTTACAAACCTCTGTTCCTTCCTTCAATCTTATTTTGTATTCAATTGGCTTGGATGCGCTGGTTCCCATGTGACTTAACCTTACTAACTTGCCTAATATGCAGAATCTTGTCAAACAACTTGTTCCAGTTTGTATGGAAACCATCTACAACACTGCCTTCATCAATCTGCTTTGTCACTTTTTTAACAAACTCAGTCAAATTCGTACAACGCGATTTCTCATGCAAAAAGCCATGGTGACTATCCCCAATCAATTCTTGCCTTTGAAAATGCATGCAATTGGCTATCCCTCAGAATCCCCTCCAACTGCTCACCCATCACTAATGTCAGGCTCACTGGTCCAGAGTTTATTGGGTTGTTGGGTAACTGTTTTATTTTCTACTGCCACTCTTCCATTGGTCACAACAAATTCACGCTGTAACCAGGTTGATGATATGGCCAATGTTGTAGGTCTCACATTCGGTCAGGGTCATCCTCGGAAGAGGTCAGGTTGATTTCCTTCATTTATTAAAATAACAAATTCATGACGAAAACAAAGTTCCTCCAACTATGATGGAAAGGGGAATGTCAAACAGAATAGAATTTTTAAAAAAATGTACATTGAAATTTCAGTTTCTGAAAATACTGAGGAGCACAAACATATACACACAGAGATACATACACAGACAAGCACACTCAAACACACACACACAGACATGCACACACAGACACACTCAAACACACAAAAACACGGTCACACACACAGACACATGCACATACAAGTATGCGCACAAGCACAGACAAATGCATGTACCGTAGACCGTAAATAATTAGGGCAGAAAAAAAGCCCATTTGGCCCATCCAGTCTACTGACCTATTCATCATGGCTGACATGCTTTTCAAGCCAATTCTCCTGCCTTCTCACAACAAGCCTTGATCCCATCATTAAGCATAACTTATCTAGTTATATCCTAAAGATGCTCATGTGTCTGTGTGTCCGTGTGGGTCTGTGTGCATGTGTTGTCTCTGTGTTTGTCCCAGTGTCCTGCCCTGTGCTCCATGTTGGAGAGTGGGGTTTTAGCAGTTTTGAGGCACATCTTTGTAACTTGCTCTGTGTCTAACATTGAACGCCTGTTTTAATCATTCTCTGCTGCTCAGGTGGTCAGTAACATGAGGAATCCCCACAACTGTTAGTGATTCAGACCAGTCTTCTCACTTGCATTTCACTGGCAATTGACTTAACTCTAGTTTTTGTACATTCGTGGAAGTGCTGTGGATGGTTTCCGGGAGGCTATGTTTTAAACTGCTCTGGCAATTCAGGAAGACCAGAGGCTTTGATGATCCAAATATGGATGAAACATGGTGACTGTAGTTGCAGCATCTGGATCTGCAACATGACCAACAAATGGAGCAGAGGTTTCAGAGAGGGGAATCTCTGTAAAATGGAATGATGGAATTGCAATCAGATCAGTCATGGTTTTGAAGAATGTTGGAGCAGGATTAAATGGCTCGTTCATGCAAATTATTCAGATTTTTCTGTTAGTAACACGCCGATTTCCCTTTTCTCCCAGTGTCCCAGACTGATGGGTAGTGAGTCACCGCCTCCTGTTCCTGGGGAACAGAAATCTGGGGCCTCACTAGCCTCCATGTTTAGCTGTATCCCTGTCACGAGCAGTTGAGTGACTGCCTCCTGTTCCTGTGTCCCAGTATTGAGCAGTTAAGTGACTACCTCCTGTTCCTGTGTCCCAATTTCAAACAGTTGAAAGACTGTCTCCTGTCCCTATGTCCCAGAATCGAGCAGTTGAGTGATTACCTCCTGTTTCTCCCTGTTCCTGAGCAGCAGGAACCTGGGGCCCTGGCAGCACAGCTAATCACAGAGCCACCCTAAAGTTGTAATTTGATTCACAACTACCACTTCCTCTGATAGTTCATTCCACACATAAACCATTATCTGAACAAAAATAAAAAAAAAATCCCAAACGCCTTTTTAAAGCCGTTCTGCTGTCACCTTAAAAGGTATGTACCCAGTCTTGAATCGCGTCCCTTCCTGGAAAGGACACCTGCTGTTCACATTACTGATACCACACCTCCATGATTTGAGAAACATCTAATAAGGTCACTCTTCAGCCTCCTGCGCACCAGTGAAAGAAGTCGCAGCCTATCCAGTCTCTGGTTATAATTCAAACTATCCATTCCCATTAACATCCTGGTAAATCTCTTCTGAATCCGCTCCAACTACATAATGTCCTCCCGATATCAGCATGACCAGAACTGGACACAGAATTCCAGATAAAGCCTCCCCAACATCCAAAATAACGTCCCAACTCTTGTACTCAAAAGTCTGAGCAATGAAGGCAAGTGTGCTAAGCGCCTTCTTAACCACCCTGTCTACATGTGACACAGACTTGAAAGACCCGAACCCCTCGGCCTCTTTGTTCCATATCACTACTCGAGGCTCTGTTTTTAATTAGTGTAAGTCTGCCCTCGTTTGTTTTATCAAGATGTAATATTTGCATTTATTCCAATCCAAAAAACCCTGAGCATTAAAGACAGTAGGAGTATACTTAAGAGGGAAATCAGGAGGGCAAAAAGGGGACATGAGATAGCTTTGGCAAATAGGGTTATGAATAATCCAAAGGGTGTTTATAAATACATTAAGAACAAAAGGGTAACTCGAGAGAGAATAGGGCTCCTCAAAGATCAGTAAGATAGCCTCTGCGTGGAGCCGCAGGAGATGGGAGAGATACTAACTGAATATTTTGCATCAGTGTGTACTGTGGCGAAGGGCATGGGCAATATAGAATGTGGGGAAATAGATGTCGACATGTTGAATATGTCCATCTTACAGAGGAGGACGTGCTGGGAGTCTTGTAACCCTTAAAGCTTAGTTAATCCCCAGCACCTGATCAGGTGAACCCTAGAACTCTGGGAAGCTGGGAATGTGGTTGCTGGGCCTCTTGCTGAGATATTTGTATCATTGATTATCACAGGTGAGATGCCGAAAGACTAGAGGTTAGTTAACGTTGTGCCGCTATTTAAGAAAGGTGGTAAGGACAAGCCAGGGAACTATCGACCGGTGAGCCTGACATTGATGCTAGGCAAGTTGTTGGAGGGAATCATGAGGAACAAGATGCGTGTGTATTCTGAAAAGTAAGGACTGATTAGTGGTAGTCAGCATGACTATGTGCGTGGGAAATCATGTCTCACAAAATTGATTGAGTTATTTGAAGACGTATCAAAGAGGATTGATGAGGGCAGAGAGGTGGACATGATCTATGGAATTCAGTAAGGCGCTCGACAAGGTTCCCCATGGAAGACAGGTTAGCAATGTTAGATCTCATGGAATACAGGGAGAACTAGCCGTTTGGATACAGAACTGGCTCAAATGTAGAAGGCAGGGTGGTGGTTATATATATATATATATATATATATAATGATTTAGTTATGAGCATTGCAGGTATAGTTAGTAAGTTTGCAGATGACACCAAAATTGGAGATATAGTGGACAGCGAAAAGGGTTACCTCAGATTACAACAGGATTTTGTTCAGATGGGCGAGAAGTGGCAGATGGAGTTTAATTCAGATAAATGTGACGTGCTGCATTTTGGAAAAGCAAATCTTAACAGGACTGATACACTTAGTGGCAAATTCCTAGATAGTGTTGATGAACAAAGATATCTTGCAGTGCAGGTTCATATTTCCTTGAACGTAGAGTTGTAGGTAGATAGAATATTGAAGAAAGTGTTTGGAATACATTCCTTTATTGATCAGAGCATTGAGTATAGAAGTTGGAAGGTCATGTACAGGACATTGGTCAGGCCTCTTTTGGAATATTGTGTGCAATTCTGTTCTCCATCAATCGGAAGGATGTTGTTAAACTTGAAAGGGTTCAACACAAATTTACAAGGATATTGCCAGGGTTTGAGCTGCAGGAAGAGAGCAAAAAGGCTTGGGCTTTCTTTCCCTGGAGCATCAGAGACTGAGGAGTGACCTCCGTAGAGGTTTATAAAGTCATTGGTAGCATGGATAGAGTAAACAGACAAGGTCGTTTCTCTGAGTAGGAGAGTCCAGAAATCGAGAGCAGAGGTTGAGGGTGAGAGGGGAAAGATATAAAAGGGAACTAAGGAGCAACTTTTTCACGCAGAGAGTGGTGCGTGTATGGAATAAGCTGCCAGAAGTGGTGGAGGCTGACAATTATTGCATTTTAAAGGCATTTGGACATTGACATGAATAGAAAAGATTTAGAGGGATATGGCCCAGGCGCTGGCAAGAGGGATAAGATTAGGTTTGGATATCTGGTCGGCATGGACAAATTTGACCGAAGATTCTGTTTAGTGCTGTTTATCTGTGCCTCACAGCTCAGTGGGTTTCGGTCTCTTCAAAGATAAATCTTAGTCTGTTTTATTTTAGTAAAGCTACAACATTCAGTAGGGTGGCGGTTTATTTCTTTAAGTACACATCTTATGATACTTTGATTAAGTGTTTTAATATAAAATATTGGTACTAATTTATTCTAGGGTAGTGTTTTGTAAAGCTGTAAGACTATGTGCCTTTTTCTGGGTCTGTGGACGGTTAAGGTGCAGAGATGGCCATTCGTACAGTGATGTGCTCTTCCTGTTGGATTTAGGAGATAAAGGAAAGTTTCAATGATCCTGATTGTCTGCAGGAAGTGAGGATGCAAATCCTGTAGGATTTCATGGATCAGATGGAGCGATGGCTAAAGGTAATGAAGAATTTACAGGAGCCGGGGGGTGTGATAGGTGGCAGTTTCAGAAAGTTAGGAAAACTGCCGATCCAGTCAGGTAGATGGGTTTCCTCTCGGAAAGGGAGGAGTGGAAGGCAGGTAGTGCAGGAGTCTCCTGTGGTTATTTCCATCTCAAACAAGTATAATGTTTTGGAAAGCATCGGGGGTCACAGACTCTCAGGGGAATATCGCACTGACAGCCAAGTTCCTAGTGTAATGTGAGGTATATCAGGTTCCACGCGATCGATGGTGATGGGGGCTCTCTAGTCTGCAGCACAGACTGCAGTTTCTGTAGCTAACAGTGAGACATCAGAATGGGGTAGTGCCTCCCTACTGTCTGGGTGAAGGATGGCTCCGAGGGTGCAGAATATTCTGAAAGGGGAGAATGATGAGTGGGAGGTCGCTGTACATTGGTACCAATGACATAAGAGAAAAGGATGATGTCCTGATGAGACAATATAGCAAATTAGCCTGGAGTATAATAAGCAGGTCCTTGTGGGTAGTAATATCTGGATTACTCCCGGTGCCACATGCTAGAGAGAGTAGGAATAGCAGGGTAGAGCAGATGAATGCGTGGCCAAGGATCTGATACAGGAGAGAAGGATTCACGTTTTTGGATCATTGGAATCTCTGCTGGGGTAGAATTGACGTGCATAAGAAGGATGGATTACATCTGAATTGGAAGGTGTCTAATATCCAAGCAGGGAGATTTGCTAGTGCTACTCGGGAGACATTAAACCAGTGAGGGCGTGGGGTAAACCTAAAGAGATAGTGAGAAAGGAGGCAAGTCTGAGACTGGTATAGTTTAGAAGTTAGACAGGCAAGGGCAAGGCACAGAATGAGGTCGGACTGACAAGGTACAATAGACAATAGGTGCAGGAATAGGCCATTCTGCCCTTTGAGTCAGCACCACCATTCATTATGATCATGGCTGATCGTCCACAATCACTATCCTGTTCCTGCCTTATCTCTGTAACACTTGATTCCATTATCTTAAACAGCTCTATCCATCTCTTCCTTGAAAGTATCCAGAGACTTGGCCTCCACTGCCTTCTGGGGCAGTGCACTCCCTGTGTCCACTACTCTCTGGGTGAAGACGTTTCTCCTCAACTCTGTTCTAAATGGCCTCTCCCTTATTTTTAAACTGTGTCCTCTGGTTCTGGACTCACCCATCCGTGGAACCATGCTTCCTGCCTCCAGAGTGTCCAACCCTTTAATAATCTTGTCGGTCTCTATCAGATCCTCTCTCATTCTTTTAAACTCTTGTGTATACAAGCTCAGTCGCTCCAATCTTTCAACATATGATCATTCCGCCATTCCGGGAATTGACCTCATGAACCTACCCTACACTCCCTCAATAGCCACAATGTTCTTCCTCAAATGTGGAGACAAAGACTGCACACAATACTCCAGGTATGGTCTTACCAGGGCCCTGTACAGCTGCAGAAGGACCTCTTTGCTCCTATACTCAATTCCTCTTGTTATGAAGGCCAGCATGCAGCGAGATTTCTTCACTACCTGCTGTACCTGCATGATTGCTTTCATTGACTGATGTACAAGAACACCTAGATCTCGTTGTACTTCCCCTTAACCAAACTTGACTCCTTTTAGATAGTAATCTGCCTTCCTGTTCTTGCTTCCAAAGTGGATAACCATACATTTATCCACATTAAGCTGCATCTGCTATGCATCCGTCCACTCACCTAGCCTATCCAAGTTAACCTGTATTCTCATAACATCCTCCTCACATTTCACCCTGCCACCCAGCTTTGTGTCATCAGCAAATTTGCTAATATTACTTTTAATAAGTTCATCTATATTATTAATGTTTACTGTAAACAGCTGCGGTCCCAGCACCGAACCTTGTCGTACCCCACTAGTCACTGCCTGCCATTCCGAAAGGAAGCGTTTATCACTACTCTTTGCTTCCTGTCAGCCAGCCAATTTTCAATCCAAGTCAGTATATTCCCCTTTGTAAATCCATGCTGACTCTGACGAATCCTATTACCGCTTCCAAATGAGCCATAATTTCATTTTTTATAATTGACTCCAGCATCTTTCTCACCACTGACCTCAGGCTAACTGGTCTATAATTCCTTGCTTTCTCTCTCCCAACTTTCTTGAAAAGTGGGACAACATTAGCCACCCTCCAGTCTGACTCTACATCTCCTGACTCTGTGTCTCCCCCTTCGCAAAGGGCTGAACGTCATCCCTCACCAACAGGGCCATCCCATCCCCTCTGCCCATCAGACTGTCCTTTTGATAGCACTCCACTGCAATTATTTCAATGCAAGTGGTTTTACAGGGAAAGCAGATGAGCTTAAGATATGGTTTTGAACATGGGACTGGAATATAGTGGGTATCACAGAAACGTGTTTTAGGTTGGAAAGGACAGGTAGCTTCATGTTCCAGGGAATAGATGTAAGAGGAAGGATAGAAAGGGGGATTAAGAGAGAAGGTGGAATGGTGTTTTTGATTCAGGATAACATTATTGTTGTGTTTAGGGAGGATATTCATGGGAGTTCGCCCGGTGAACTTACTTGGGTGGAACTGGGAAATAGGAACAGGATGATCACCTTATTGAGGTTGTCTGTGTGGGTTTCATCCGGGTGCTCTGGTTTCCTCCCACAGTCCAGAGATGTGCAGGTTGGGTGGGATAATCCAGGCTGAATTGCCCATATTGTTCAGGGATGTGAAGGTTGGGTGGATTGGCCATGCGAAATTGCCTACAGTGTTCAGGGATGAGCAGGCTAGGGGGATTGGTCATGGGAAATGCACCGTTACAGGGCTAAGACAGGAGACTCTGAGGGTTAGTGTGGATGTGATGGGCCGAATGGCCTGCTTCCACACTTGGTAATTCTCTGACGATAATTCTACTAGTTTTAAAATAGTTTCAGAAAATAATAGACCAGATCTAAAAGTTGTTGTTCAAAATTGGACAAAGGTTAATTTTCACGGTACAAGGCAAGAACTTTCAATATTTCTTTGCAACCCCCCAGGTAAAGGGACGGCTGGAAAGTGGGAACATAAGAACAGAAGGAATAGGAGCAGGAGTAGGCCATCTGGCCCCTCAAGCCTGCACTGCCATTCAATAAGGTCAGGGCTGAGCTTATCATGGCCTCAGCACCACTTTCCTGCTCTCTCACCATAACCCTTAATTCCTTTCCTGTTCACAAATCTACCTTTTGCCTTAAAGACATTCAAATTGATAACATCAACTGCTACACTCAGCAGGGAATTCCACAGATTCATAACCCTTTTGCTGAAGAAGTTGCTCCTGAACTCTGTCCTAAATCAGATACCCCCTTACTTTGACGCTATACTCTCGAGGTTGACCCCCCCCCCCCAGGTGGAAATAACCTCCCTGCTTCTATCTTATCTATTCCCTTCTTAATTTTAGTTTTTCCAATACAACCTCCCATTCTTCTAAATTCCAACAAGTATAATCCCAGTCTATTCAATCTCTCCACATACACCAACATTCTCCACTCCCGACTCAAACTAGTGACCCTCCTCTGCACCCCCTCCAGTGTCAGTACATTCTTGCTGAAGTAAGGCGATCAAACCTGTACACAGTACTCCAGGTGTGGCCTCACCAGCACCCTGTACAGCTGCAGCATAACCATCCCTCTAGCAAGGAAGTACAATAGACCCTTCACCATCTCGTTTAGTCCCCTGGGATGCATTCCATCATGGGTCTCGAGGATTTCATGTCAGCTTTTACTGAAAGAGGATATGGAAGCTAGAGACTTTGGAGAAATAAATAGTGATAACTTGACAACTGTCCATATTACAGAGGAGGTTGTACTGGATGTCTTATACATAATGCTGATTAAATCTGTGGGACCTGATCAGGTATACCCCAAATCTTTGTGGGAAATTAGAGAAGTGATTGCCGGGCCCCTCGCTGAGATATTTCTATCACCGATAGCCACAGGTGAGGTGTTGCAAGACAGGCGCCATTATTTGAGAAAGGTGATGAGGAAATACCAGGGAACAATACACTGGTGAGTCTGAAGTTTGTGGCAGACAATTTGTTGGAAGGAATTCTGAAGGATAGGTTTATATGTAATTGGAAAGGCATGAAGTGATTAGGGATAGTCAGCATGGCTTTGTACATAAATCACTAACTTGGACTTCAAAAAGACATTCAAAAAGGTTCCACATTTAGCAAGTTAGACACCATGGGATGCAAAGAGAACCAGCTATTTGGAAACAAATTGGCTGGAAGGTTGGAGACGGAAGGTAGTGCTTTTCGGATTGGAGGCCTGTGATGAGCAATATGGTGTAAGGATTGATGCTGGGTCCACTGCTTTTCATCATTTATATCAATGATTTCTATGTTAATATATGGAAATGGCAGAGGATGACGCATTGTATCTGGGTGGAAGATGAGAACTGGGGGATTCTATACTTGCTGCAGTTGGAGAGGTGTGGTTCACTGGCAGAGGTGAGGCAAGTGGTGGAGATACGCTGGAGAATATTGCTGACCCCATGGGAGGGGAAATTGCAGTCCTTGAAATACAGAGCATTTTGGTATGTTCTGGAGTGTTCTGCCAGCTTGCACCAAGCTTCACTGGAACACTGCAGTAAGCATGAGACAGATGTTGGCCAGGCAACAGGCTCGTGTGTTAAAGTGACAGACAACTGGAAGCTCGGGGTCGGTTTTGCAGCAGAACGTAGATCATCAGCTGCCATTTCCAGCACCTCCACTGAGATGCTGCCCGACACAGGTTCCTGTCCCCTCCATTAACAGCTCTGCACCCTCCCAGCCAGATTGTTATCCACTCCTTTGTCTTTTCAAATGTTACTGTCTCTTTTGGGCTCCATCCCCACCTATTATTGACTCTTTAACCCCTATCTCCTGCAATCCAAAGATATGCAGGTTCGGTGAATTGGCCCAACGAAATTTCCCGTAGTGCTCAGGGATGTATAGGTTAGGTGCATTAGTCAGGGGAAATGTAGAATAATAGGGTCGGGGAATGGGTTTGGTTGAGAAACGCTTCAGAGGGTGGGTGTGGACTTGTTGGGCCGAATGTCCTGTTACCACACTGTGGGGATTCTAATTTTCCCAGCTGTTGTCGGTTCTGAGGAAGGGTCACTGGACCTAGAATGTCCCTTGGTGTGTGCAGGAGGAGGAAACTGGAAAGGGGAGTTGGATCCAGTTTAGACTGGGAGGGTTTAATTACACCCTGTACAGGTAGTTAGGCCTGAATTAGAAACTCTTGGTTCCACGGTTACAGCAAATGGGAAAATGGCTGTGGCCCTCAGGCGGTGCTAGGTCCTGGGTTATGGCCGCCATCTTTATTTGGGGCATGGACATGTCCTCTTCCTGGGTGGGGGCGGGCGTTTTGAAGAGGAGCATTTACACATCAAACACATACCAAGAGAAATATTTGTCTTTACGGTTCAGCCTGCCCTGACTGTGAGTTTTGTTTTGTGAATTCATTTTATAGGATATTAATTGAGAATAATTGAGACAGGGATCTCAAAACCAATTTTCTATCGTCAGCAGTGTCATCAGGATCTGAATACCATTGACATTTAACTGTGGAAGGAGAAAGGTGTGTCTGTTCTCTCTGTGGGAAAGTATCTTTTTTTTCAAGCAAAAAGCGGAAAGATGTTCAAAGATGTTGGATCACCCTTGCGGTTTGTGCTCAATTCTGGGCCCTGCAGCTGTGGAAGGAGGTATTGGCCTGAGAGGGAGCACAGATTTATCCAAATTACACCTCATCTCTTTATAGGAACTGTCAGATTTAGACCCAATCACCCACTTCATGATGTTAACCTGTAAACCCCTTATTTTCAATTCCCTGCAAACTTCTCATGAAAATTCCTTGTGGAGTCAAATTCCAGCACCATTTCAGGTGAAATGTTCCAGGTTCCGACAACTGTCTGTTCATTCAGAAACTGCTGAAGTCCATGTAGACTCTGGGGTTACAAAGGGCTGAATTAAAAGATGAGATGCTGTTCCCATTGAGATGCATTGGAACAGTACAGAAGGCTGAGGGCAGTGTCGGTATGAGCAGACAATGAAAATGACTGGGCTGCACTGTGAGGGCTGCTTGGCTCAATGAGTGTTTTGGAGTTGGGTATAAACAGAGCGAGGGGAGACAGGGAGAAGGTGAACCTCAGCTTCAATTTTAGTTCAGGCCGTTCAGAAATTCACATGTTCCCAAAGGGAACTGCCAGGTTGTAAGCGATACCTGCTGAGTTTTTATTAACAGTTTTTAAAGTGTAAAATGTCAGCTTAAGTAAAGATCGGGGCTTTTGGTTATAATGGAAATGTTTGAAGTGAAGGAAGGTTACTAGCTCATTTCAATTATCTGAATGGGAGTATCTGGCTGAAACTAGAGAGACGTTGTGACAGGAGCCCTCCGACCCGTGGTGTGCTCCTCTTATACAATGTGGGAAATAAGGGACGCTTCCAGTGTCCGTGATGGCTATGTGTGCAGGAAGAGTGCCCATCTGAAACTACTGGGAAACTGCTTTTCTGACCTGGAGCTGAGAGTGGAATCACTGTTGAGAATCTGCGATAATGAGAATGTTATGGACAGCACGTTTAGTGAGTTAGTCACACTGCAGGTTAGGGTTACACAGGCAGAAAGGGAATGAGTGGCCATCAGATCAAGTAAAAGGCTCAGGAAGGAAGTGCAGGACTCCCCAGTGATCATTCCCCTTCTCAAACAGATATTGTGCACCGCTTGGGATTCTACAAGTGGGGAACAGGTGGAGTGGACTCTCAGGGGAAGTCAGCAATAGCCAGGTTCATGACACCACAGATAGCTCCGCTGCACAGAACTGGAGGAAGGAGAATGGCAGAGCTGTAGTGACAGGGGATGCAGTAGTCAATGTCAGAGACAGGCGCGTCTGTGGCCACAGACATGAATCCAGGACAGTGGAATTGAACCTAGGTCCATTTATTGATAAGTGCACAGACCAATAAAGGTCAGTGTCCCAAATGCAACCTTCAGCACTTAATCACCCTGAAGCTCTACCTTTCAGGGCCTGTGCACTTGTTCTGAGCCCTTCAGAGGGATTGAAGGGAATGGGGAGAAAACAGGAACAGGGTTGTGTTGTAGCTCTACAAAATAACCGTCACCCTCCGCTCTCGGTCTCCCCCTTCTGGCTCCTCCCCACCGTAGGGAAAAGACCTTGTGTATTTTCCCTATCCATGCCCATCCTGATTTTATAAACCTCTATAAGGTCACCTATCAGCATCTGACGCTCCTGGGAAAACAGTGTATTCAGCCTCTACCTGTAGCTCAAATCCTCCAACCCTGGCAATGTGCTTCTAATACTATTCTGGCCACTTTCAACTTTCACAATATTATTTTGATAGGAAGGAGACCAGAATTGCACGCAATATTCCAAGAGTTACCTAACCAATGTCCTGTACAGCCGCAATATGACCTCCCAACTCCGATACTCAGTACTCTGACCAATGAAGGAAAGCATACTAAACCCCTTCTTCGCTATCCTATCTACCTGCGACTCTACTTTCAAGGAGCTATGAATCTGCACTCCAAGGTCTCTTTGTTCAGCAGCACTCCCAAGGTCCTCACCATTAAGTGTATACATCCTGCTAATATTTGCTTTCCCAAAATGCAGCACCTCACATTTATCTAAATTAAACTCCATCTGCCAGTCCTCAGCACATTCAACCATCTGATCAAGATCCTGTTATAATCTGAGGTAATCCTCTTCACTGTCCACTACACCTCCAATTTTGGTGTCGTCTTACTAACAATACTTCCTATATTCACATCCATATCATTGATATAAATTATGAAAATTAGTGGATCCAGCACTGATATTTTGTGACACCCCACTAGTCACAGGTCTCCAATCTGAAAAGCAACCTTCCACCACCATCCTCTGTCTTCTACCTTTGAGCCAGTTTTGTATCCAAATGGCTAGTGCTCTCTCTATTCCATGAGATCTAAACTTGCTAATCTGTCTCCCATGGGGAACCTTGTTGAACGCCTTACTGAAGTCCATGTAGATCGTTTCCACTGCTTTGCCCTCATGAATCCTCTTTGTTACTTCAAAAAAAAATTGACTCAAGTACATGTGACGTGATTTCTCATACACAAAGCCATTATTAATATCCAGGACTTAACTCTGTACATTGGGATCTGTGTCACCCAGTTATGACTGTTAATATTCTGGATAAAGTTCAAGTACATCAGGTTTGTGTTAGTGACTGTGTATTGAGTCTTGTTGATATCACCCACACAGGTAAGTTCCATTTGAAAGGCAGTCCCTATATCCAGAACCCCGCTCCCATCTGCTCTGTCTCCATCCCCACCATAGACAGTAAGTGGGAGGAGCTCATGGAGTTTTCATGTAAGAGAGATTGAGAAAATCTTCCCTTCTTTCCACTAGCTCACCAGAAAATGATGGTAGTGTCCTTTCCTCTGAACCAGGAGGATCGGGCTCAGAGTTGAGTAACAGCATCTTTGAAAAGGGTGATTGGAAAACATGACCAAGCCGCCAGGCCATACTGTCTCCCAGCTGTCCCCGCCTGAGCCTCAGCAGAACTTTCCTGTCGTTTCTCTCCTGTCAGACTCTCCCATTGCTCACTTTGTCCAGGGTTCCCTCCTACTGCTGCACTGCTCCTGTCCGTCACTGACCTGTCCATCCCCCAGTGTCCTCCACATTCATTCATTGTTTACAATCTCCAGCCCTGCCCCCTCCACCCTATTGGGCAGCGGCTGCTGTCAATCACCCAGCTTCTGTGTGATCTGGAGCATGTGCTGTAGGAGGGGAGACCAGTGCACGGGCGCAGTGTTGGGCAATTGTTGGTGTATGTGCAGGGCTGGTCAGGGCCAGGAGGGAGGCTGTGCGTGTGTGGGGTTAATCTGTCATTGGCAGTTTCCTCCCTCTGGGAACAGAACTCAGGGAAATGGCCCCTGCCCTGATATCGTGACAAGTAGTCGGCTATCAGTGGGGGGAGCATTTTGCAGAAAGTTATCAGAACTCGTGTGAATATTCAGGAATGTTATGGAAAACAACACAGATGGGCCTGCAATTAAAGTTCTAATTTGGTTCATCTTAGTTCAATCAGATATGATTTGGTCAGTGTTTGCAAGATGGTTCTCATCAGAGGGTCCGTGTGGGGGGAAATAAATAAAATGTTCCAGATTGGGCCAAAAAAATCAGTTTGGTTCTGACCAGGAAGGAAGCCTGGGAGATGGGGGGAGGATTCACCAACATCCAGGAGGCTCCGAGTCAGACTCATTGATTTGATTAGATTAGATTTCCTACAGTGTGGAAACAGGCCCTTCAGCCCAACCAGTCCACACCGACCGTCGGAAGAGTAACCCACCCAGACCCATTTCCCTCTGACTAATATACCTAACGCTATGGGCAATTTAGCATGGCCAATTCATCTGACCTGCACATCTTTGGATTGTGGGAGGAAACCTTTTTTTGGTTCTTAGTCTGCAGGCAGGAGCTAGGAAGCTGATTTCAAAGAGAAGAGAGAGTGTCTGAGAACTGGGTGTGGAGGAAAAATGGTGAGGAGATTGGTTTGGATTTCAGTTCACAGAAGAGAGCAATTGTGAGACTGAGATTTAAAGCTTTGGGGGAACAAAGAAACTACAATTTAATACTATCACTGTCTTATGAATTTCCATCCTGTGTTAACGGTGGTGACTTGTCTTCTCAGTTGTAGGGTTCTGAAAGGGCGGATTTGTGGATGAGAAATTCAAATTGAACTTCCTGTTCAGTTTTGATAGTTACTTGATCCGTGCCGATCTGAATATCATTTGGCCTTTTCATGTGGAAGGAAAGGTGTGTATTCTGTCCATGGGCGAATATTTCAAATGTCAGTGTGTCTGGAAAAAGTACTGAGACACAGCCAAGTCCATGTTAGCGTGGTGACTGTGGAGAAAGAGTTCATTTGTTGTTAAAAGTCTGAAAAAAACATCGCACATTTCCCAGGAACGATTAAGCTACAGATTTGTTTTGTATGAGGACAAAGTTTTAATTAATCATGCAACCAGAAACACACAAGGATGCCTGCAGTATGGAAAATGCTATGAAAACGGGATTGTTGTAAAGGAGTTGATTATCGATCGTGGCTTGTAATCCATTGGCGTTGTCACGTCAGTTCCAGCGCCGTGGGGAAACACTGGAAATGTGATGAGTGCAGTGTAGGTTTCAGTTATTAAACTGGAAAAAGTGCAGAAGAAATTTACAAGAATTTTTGCCAGGGCTCAGGGGTCTGAGTTAAAGGGAGAGGTTGGACAAGCGAGGATTTTTTTTTTGTTTAGAGCAGAGGAAACAGAGGGGGAATGTTTTCTGGAAGTGTATAAGACCATGAGAGGCCTGGGTAAGGTGAATGCATTCAGTCTTTTTCCCAGGGAATCAAGGAGTGGAGGGCATCAGTTTAAGGTTAGAGGAGAAATTATGAAAGGGAACCTGAGGGGCACATGTTTTACACAGAGGGTGGTATGTATATGGACTGAGCTGCCAGTGGAAGTGCTTGAGGTGGGTACATTAACAACATGTAAAAGACATTTGGACAAATACATGGATAGGAAAGGGTCAGAAGCAGATGGGTCAAGTGCAGGGAAATGGGGTTAGCGTGGATGGACATTCTAGTCAGTATTGGCCAGTTTGGGCCAAAGGCCTGTCTCTGCTGTAGGACTCTGACTCTAAGTATATTTACTATTTCTCCCGCTATCTCTGGTAGCAACCTGGGATGTATTCCATCTGAGCGACGAGTCTTGTCTACCTTTAGCTCCATTAACTTGCCCAGCTCTAACACTTTCGTGATAATGGTTGTTTCTTGTTCCTCACCTTCCTCAGTTTCCTTATCATTTACTGGCATGTTCTTCGTGTTCTCCACTGTGAAGACTGACTGCTGTGAAGACTTCCTGAACCCTGCTGGATAGGAATAACTGGGCACAGAACTCTGAGAGGTCTTCTTTGAGTCTTTATTAATGAGACATGGCAGTTACCTGGATAGTGTACATGCAGAACACCTCCAGGCAGCATCAGGTAATACATCGCCTGTCCGATGTGCCGCTCCCATTCTTATACCTTTGTGGTTTGTGGTTTTGAATGGACGCTGTCTCTCAGTATTATCTCCACGGCAATGGCAGTTTAAAAGTTGAGTTCAGCCCAGCACTGATTGGTTAAACCACAAAACCCCTCCCCCACGCCCCTGTGGCTCAGTCAGGTATCTGACAGGCGCTTCAGTTTCAGTGGGGCTGTCTGTCAGGATTCTGATGTGAAAGAGCCGGTGTTGGAACGGAGTGGACAAAGTTAAAAACCACACATCACCAGGTTATAGTCCAACAGGTTTATTTAGAAGTACAAGCTTTTGGAGTGTGCTGTGATTTTTAACTTGATCAGGATTATCTCTATGGTAACGGTTAAGTGCTTCAACAATTACAGAGGCCATATGTTCCCCACACAATAGGTTCCCCTCTAGCAGTGTAAATTGCTATTCTGTCCCTGGGGATAGCTACTCATCACTTTTCTCCCCCAATCCCATCTAGCTTTCTGTTGATCTTTAAAGTTTTTCTCATCTCCTAGTTTCTCCTTGGTCTTTGCCAATTTGTATGCTTTCTATTTCAATTTCATAGACTCCCTTATTTCCTTAGCCATCAATGGCAGATTACTCCTTTTCCTACAGTCCTTCCTTTTCACTAATATATACTTTTGCTGAGCAGTTTGAAAAAATTCTTTGATATTTCTCCACTGTCCGTCAACTGTCCCACCTTAAAGTCTTTGATACCAGTCTACATTAGCCAACTCCTGTCTCATCTTATTGTAGTCTCCTTTGTTTAAGCACAGAATCTGTATTGGATTTAATCTTCCCGCTTTCCAACTGTATTCTAAATTTGACCATACTTATCACAAGTCTTTTATCAGATTACGAGGTGAGATGATGTTACCTGGGTGTTTTGGTTTTCATTGTCAAAGACCTTGGCTTTGTAATAAAGTACAGGATAGATATTCACAACAGAGTATTCTGGACGGTGTGAATTTACTACACAATCAAAAACCATAAATCACTGTCTCCCCTCAGTTTAAAATTGCAAAATCATTATCTCCTACACGCTTCCTCATCTTCTAAGTTTGAAATGCTAATCCCCCTGACTATCCTACTTTTCCCGAAAATCTCCTTTGGCGAAGGTGGTGATTTTTGGATTCAGCTTTCCAGTTATTAACGTAAGAAGATAGGCACTGGGCACAGGAGAGGGAATGCAGCCCTTTGAACCAGCTCCACCATTTAATACCATGATGACTGAGCTCACCTCGGTCTCAGCTGGATTTTCCCGCCTGCTCTATCTCACCCTTCAACTCATTGAAAATTAAAAATCTGTATCTCTTCATTAAATTTGCTCATTGTTCTGGCATCCACCGCATTTTGAATAGGGAATTCCACAGATTCACAACACATTGAGTTAGGTACATTCTCCTTCATGAGAATACAATAGAGTTCTTATAGTGCAGAGTCCACACCAACCCTATGATGAGCCTCCCATTCAGACCCACCCATTCCCTGTAACCCTGCATTTCCCGTGGCTAATTGCCTAAACAGCACATGCATGGAAACTGGGCAATTTAACATGGGCAATCCACCTAATCTGCACATATTTGGTCTATGGGAGGAAACTGGAGCACGGTTGGAAACTCGTACAGACATGGGGGGGAATGTGTAAACTCCACACAGTCGCCTAAGGCTGGAATCAAACCCAGATCGCTAACGCTGTGAGGCAGCAGTGCTAACCACTCAGCTACCTCTGCTTAAACTCTGCTCCTCCTTATTAACCTCTCTATCACCCAATTTGCTGAATCTATATTCCTCACGTCAGAAATCAGGTCGTGGAAACGAATGTCTCAGTGAAACCCAATGACAGCCCATATGTCCTGTGTCTGTGAATGGGGATTTGATAGACAACACCCTCCAGCCCACACTTTTCATTCACTTTCCAGAGACAGGGCTCAAGTAGCTTCCTGGGGACTACAACTCCCACAATCCCTGAGGCAGGGACCACACGTGAGTGGGGAAACCCGGCACTGTCCATGTACAGAATGTGGGTGGGCTTTGGAGCATGTGCTTTGGGGTACCTAGCGGAAAGTACTTCACACTGTGATTGGCTGGAGGAGTAACATATCAGCTTTTAGTATTGATCTGCCGGGGAATTAAGGTGTCACCACACCCACGTGGGACCAAGTTCCATCCCCAATGCGTCATAATGCTGGGAATCGACCAATGGGAAACCAAGGAGGATCTAACCCATTCTCCCAGACTGAAGGTTCCTCTTCTGTCCAGGATCTGCCACCTCCCTGTCTGTTTCCTTTTGTTTCATTCTGCTGTTACATTATTGACTTGCAGCAACTGAAGGGAAAGGAAGTGAACCCAGAAAGGGTGCAGCATCTAACCAGGGACGGGAAGTGGTGGCATGGATCTGTTTATCAGCAACTCCATGAGAATGGGGAGGGTGTACATTAGGGGGTAGCAGAGTCAGAATGGAGGGAGAGAGTAAGTGGGCTGCAGGGTTACAGCTTTAGGGAAAGACTGGGAAAAAGATATTCCAGAGAAACTAAAATTGCCTGTTCTGAATTTCTAACCTGTACATATTCCTTTATATAGGGTGCTAGATTGTGAAGATTCACAGACTGAAATCTCAAAATCATGTGCAGATCGTGATTAAGTTAACCAGCATTTGACGAACCAAAGACTGAGAGTCAATCGGCCAAAATCCTGCAACACTCTCCCTCACAGCATTGTCGGTCTATCTGCACCAAATGAACTGCAAATGGTTCGAGACAGCAGCTCACTACCATCTTGTCAAGGGTAACTAGAGATGGGGAATAAATGCTGGCTGAGCCAGTGATGCCCATATCCTGGAAATGGTTTCTATCTCTATTTACTGAAACCTGATTGTTACTGCAGGATGATGATGGATGATGAGTGCATGCATCACATTACCCCTGCCTACACCCACACAGTAACACCGCAACGGCACTGGAACAAAAGGCAATGAAGCTAAAGGAGGACTTAGATATAGTTCTTAAAGGTAAAGGCATCAAAGGGGATTGGAGCACAGCAGGAACAGGAGACTGAGCTGGATGGTCAGCTGTTTCCCATTGAATGGTGGCGCAGGATTGAAAAGCCGAAAGCCCCCCTCCTGCCCCTATCTCCCAGGTCTGTATGTAACCATGGAACCCGGGTAGGAAGGAGTAGGCAGGACAGGGACTCTCCAGGAGATTGCACTTCCACATCAGTTTTCAGTGAGGGATGGTTTGATGGATTTTGTTTAACATTTGTCTTTAATGCAAAGTTTGTAAATTTGGTTTTAAAACATGTACGAGTTTATTCCACGATAAATGAAACAAAAAGAAAAGAAACAAAACGATCTGAATATAACAGTTTTATAATTTCAACGCCGTATAAAACAAAATCCCGACGACTCCCGGACACCATCACTTTCCAGTTACTCAAACTCCAGGAGATATTCTCCCCCCCGTCGGAACCTTTGGTTTGATTTAACTGCTTTTCAGTTCTCGTTGTGTGAGCTGTGGAGTTTTCTTTTTTCCCCATTTCTCCGACCCAGAAGTGTTATCACAGCAACCTTCCCACCATCAAAATCATCATTTCGCCATTATAGCAGTAAACCACCTGAATAACCAATTGAATATTTATAAACAAAGCCCATTATGGGCAAAGCAAACCACTACAAGTGGCAGAGTGGGAAAGGACGTAATCAAAGTAGAGTTGGGGGTGAGGGGGCAGCGCTGGAGATAAAGGGGTGCCCACCTCTATCTAAAGGCATCAAGAGCACTGATACACACCACATGCTCCTTCTCCAAGGACACCCTGCTGTGTAGCCTTTATCCTCAATCATAGAGTAGAATCCCTACAGTGTGGAAGGAGAGCATTGGCCCATCAAATCCCACCAACCATCCGAAGAGCATCCCACCCAGAGCAATCCAGAGTAACACTGCATTTCCCATGGCTGATCCACTAGTCTACACAATCCTCGACACTATGGGCAATTTAGCACGACCGATCCACCTAACCTGCACATCTTTAGTCTGTGGGAGGAAACCAGGGCACCGGGAGGGGACCCACACTATCATGGGGAGAATGTGGGAACTCCACACAGGCCGTTGGCCAACGCTGGACTCCGACCTTATACCTGATGTTGTGAAGCAGCAGTGCTACAATCACAATTTAAATCAAAATAGATGGCCCCTTCTCATTGTCACATTGCTGTTTGTGGAGACTCACTGCCCAGATAGACATCTCAAAGTTCAGAAAGTGGCAATATAAATTCAGTCAACTCCAGCCCAGTTAATGTGATTAACAACCACAACATCAATACTCCAACAGTGTCATCATGAACACAGTCCAGTCCTGACTCTGATGGACAGTAACATCAGAATCAGAGTCCTGCAGTGATGTGTGAACTCTACCCCACACGGAGCAGGTGGATGACCACTTCCCTGTGTCCACTCACTGGGCTCTCAGTCGTGTTGAAGACTCAGCAAATCCCTTGTCACGCAGTGACGATCCTACCCAGTGTGAACGCGCTGGGGTCTCAGGGGACAGGATGAATAATTGAATCCTCTCTTCCTCACTGAGCATCTGAATGGCCTCTCCCCTGTGTGGGCTCGCTGGGATCTCAGGGGGTGGGATGAATCACTGAATCCCCTCTCACACACTGATCATCTGAATGGCCTGTCCCGTGTGGGCTCAGTGGTGTCTCGGGGGGTGATGCATTTGAGTGAATCTCTCCCCACACGCTGGGAGCAAGTGAATGGCCTTTCCCCAGAGTGAGCTCTCTGGGGTCACTGCAGGTAGTGCATTTGAGTGAATGTCTCCCCACACTGTGAGAAAGTGAATGGCCTTTCCCCAGAGTGAGCTCGGTCTTTCAGCATTTCAGAGGACCTAGTGTATCCTTTACCACACACTGAGCAGGTGAATGGCCTCTCCCCAGTGGGAATGCACCGATGTCTCTGCAGGTGAGAGATTTGAATGAATTATTTCTCACACATGGAGCAGGTGAAGGGTCGATATCCTCTATGCCCTCTCTGGTGCCTCAGCAGATTGTAAGATTGAGTAAATCCCTTCCCATACGTGGGGCAGGTGAATGGCCTCTCCCCAGTGTGACTGTGTCAGTGTGTGTCCTGCTGGGAGGGGTAAGCGAATTCCTTCCCACAGTCCCCACATTTACATACCCTAGCCCTGGTCCCGTCCCATTGGTGTCTTCGCAAATCACATGACCGGTTAAATATTCAACTGCATGCAGAGCAGAGGAATTATTTCTCTGGGCTATGCATGCTGCTTTCCCTTTCCATATTACCGATAAGGATCAGGACCTGCGGAATTGGACGACTCTGCAGTTGATGTGATGTTAAAGCTGAGTTTCCCATGTGGAACTTTCTCTCTGTAAAAAAAAAGTTTCTCCATATCATTAATACAACTCCCAACACCAGCTCTCCCTTCAGTTCTCCTGAATTTCTAATTTTGGACTAATGCAATGACCTCAGTAATGTGCCTTTCTCTCACTTGTTTCTGAAAGTAAATTAGGACCATTTTGAATAACTTTACAAGAAGGACCCACACCTATTCTATCATGTACGAGTTCGAATCCATGGGAAGTTTGTTGCCAGCTCCGATGACAGTCATAATGCTCCGACCACTTCACCGGAGCCAGTGCAAGTCAATTCTAACAATTATCAATAGATTTTATCTAAACAGGATGCCCCCACAATGGACACTCAATGCCCGTAAGTTGTCATTTTTCTTAAAGCCGCTCATGTGTCCGGCAATCTGGCAATACAATTGAAGATATTTTATACAGTAACCTTACAGTCTCAATTGCCAGTTCCAGTCCATGAAGCAGCCAGTAACATGCCGCAGTGAATTGAATTCTAACAACAGCATTGCCCTGGCAGGAGAGATTGCAGAGCATGAAACTGTCTTCTCTGGAGTATCTAAAATGAAACACTTGAAATGAACAAAATTCTTCAGGAGCTCGATGGGATAAATACAGCAAGGATGTGCTCCCTGGCTGGTGTGTCTGGAATGAAATAAGCGCTAACGGTGTTATCTTTACCCAGCACCCCCTTCAGCTGCATAAATGTTTAGGATTTAGTTGCTGCTCTTATTCCATGCTCTTGATCACCCCTGTTTGTAACTGCTGTAATGTTGGTGGCTGTGCAAATTGATAACATTTGATTCAATCCATCCCAAAACCTTTCTGTATCTGTGTCTCACTTTTGTTCACCAAGACCCTCATTCAATCTGACCTCTTTGCAAACCCTGCCCTGATATTTCCTTAGAGGGCTCAGAATTAATTGTTCACAGAATTATTACTGTGCAAAAGGAGGCTGATTGGCTGATCAGTTCTCCAAAGGATCACCTCACTGAATGCTATTCTTCTGCCTTTACCCCATAAACCTTCCCATTCATCCTCTTCCAATGACTGTTCAATTCTATCCTCTTCATTGTGCCTGACTCCACCACACTCTTTGGTAGTGCATTCCTGACCATAAACTTTCTCTGCATGAAAACATTTTGTCTCATGTCCCATGTGCTTCTTTTGTCAATCTCTTTACATCGGTGCCTCCTCATTATTGATTCTTTCATGCATGTGAACAGTTTGTCTTTATCTACTCTCACTAGATCCCTTTTGGAGATATCTTTACCCACCATACCCTGGGATAGTGACTACATCTCTCCCGGTCACAGGAGTGCAGTGCGAGACCATTCAGGTACTCTCATTCTGGGATTGGGTTCAGGACATTATTCAGCCTCACTGTACTCCAGTGAATACACAACAGGGAGAGGCCATTCACCTGGTGTCAGTGTGGGATGAAATTCACTCAGATATCCAGCTTGATGAAACACCGGCGAGTTCACAGGTAACCACAGTGATCGGATTTATTTTGTTTGTTCATGGGATCATGGCATTACTTCCTGGGGCAGCATTTGTCATCCATTCTAACTGCACAGAAGATGGTTCAGAGGCAACCCCATTATTCAGGGTCTGGATTCACATGCCGGCTGGACCAGGTCAGAAGTAACAGTTTCCTAGACCCAGTGACATTAAGAGTTGATTTATGATCTATTATCCTATTTTGGAAATGGTAATGACTAATGTTTGCAGTTGAATTAAAAGTGCAAGACCAAAATGGGTTTTAGCGCTGAAAATGTGTTGCTGGAAAAGCGCAGCAGGTCAGGCAGCATCCAAGGAACAGGAGAATCGACGTTTCGGGCATGAGCCCTTCTTCATTCCTGAAGAAGGGCTCATGCCCGAAACGTCGATTCTCCTGCTCCTTGGATGCTGCCTGACCTGCTGTGCTTTTCCAGCAACACATTTTCAGCTCTGATCTCCAGCATTTGCAGTCCTCACTTTTTCCAAAATGGGTTTTATTCTAATTGAGCATGCCCTCCTGTTTGCTCAGTTGTTATTGACAATCTCATCCCCCTCTCACAGACAACCTGTTCCAGATAGTGTTACAGAAAAGGAAGAATGGTCAGCTGCAGCTGGTCACCTGACCCCAAAGGTTCACTCTCCACAGATGCTACCAAATCTGCTGAATTTCTCCAGCAATTTCTGTTTTTGTGTCTGATTTACCAGCATTTGCAGATCGTTAGTTTTTCAATGTTGATCTTGTCTGTTGCAGAGGAGTTTATTGATGAGTTTGGAGAGTTTTGAACATTGCAAGTTAGGCCAGAAATCAGCCATGATCTATTGAATGGCAGAGCAGGGTTGAGGGGTTGAATAGCCTCCTCCTGTTCCAATGAAATTTGCCCATCTGCAGCTTTCGGCAACATTTCCCCTCACTGCTCACTTCACTTCCATGTCTAACACACTGTTACTGACTGAACAAACCTGTGTTTGAGCTAAACCTGCTAATGTTCAGTGGCTCCCTCTCCTGCCATCCGGGTTTAACTCTCATCATGGAATGTTGTCTCGTATTACTGCGGGAATGCCCACAAAGGACCCAACCTGGAGTCTGTATCCCCTGGGATCCACAAACCCGGTTTATTTCCTTCTTCCTATTTCATTCTGGCTATTGAACTCTCGGTTTCAATCCAATCTCCTGTCATGCTCTTCAACATGCCCATGTGGGTGGGCTATAGGCAGCTGGGATTTAATGATGGGAAATGGGGATTAGGCAGAAGCACGAGAAGAGGCGACAGCAAAGACAGTTCTCATTGTAACGGCAGAGTTTCTCCATGACCCAGTGAGTGGTGAGGCACCTGAGATTGTGGGGGAGGAAGATTCAATCAGGGATTTGGGAAAACACTCAGATACTGACCTGTCCACCTGATTGTTAACTCAGATAGATAGACAGAAAGAAAGATGCACATTTAGGTAGCAACTTTGATGACCTGGGGCATTGAACCATGCTCCAGACCCAATGATCCCCACATCAAATCTCTGAACACAAAAACACAAAGCTTCCTACTTGTAAAAGGCTGTCTCTCAGCCTCCTCTTTTCTTGAGAAAAGAGTTTTGAGCTGTTCAGCATTTCCTGGTGTTTATAATCTCTATGCTCCTGTAAGTTTCGTGACTGAACTTTTATTTTCCTGTTCCTGTGAGTGACGGCAGCAGCAGAAACAGGTCCTGACCTGTGAGTGGTTTTGGTTGGAATATTTGTATTTACAAATTCATTCTCAGCCTCACCTACAGTGAGAAATTGATGTAAACAGAAGGAAAGGAGTGAGTGAGCACCCACAGAAACACAAAGGCAGCATGTGTACCTGAGCTGAATGAACCGGGCATCAGGAAAATGTGATGACAATCACAACTCGTTCGAATCCCTGAGGTGCAGAAAGAGGCTACTCAGCTCATCGAGTCTGCAATGACCTGCTCTCCCACCCTATCCCTATTACCCCACATTTACCATGGCTAACCCAACCCACCTAACCTGCACACTCCAGACCATGTTAGCACAGCCAATAGAGCAAAACTGCACATCTGTGGGAGAGTCACAAATTACATCAAAATGCTTGGAATTGTGGATGAATTCTCACAAATACTTGACTGATGCAAATACTGTGTTTTCGAAAATAAAATCTGGGGGAAACTGCAGCCAGAAAGATTTCTGATTATCTCTGGAGGAAGAGAATTCAAAACTCGTGCCATTGACCCAGGGGACACAGTGAAGTCACAGAGACTTGGGAACCATCAGAAATGTAACAGGTTGTGAGGAAGGTGGAGGTGAGACAAAGACAAAAAGACAGTCTGTCACACGAGAGAAGGCAGGAGAGATTAAACAGCAGAAATGGTATTGCCTCAAGGCCACGGGGAATGGAGTTAGGGCTGGGAAACAAATAAGGAAACAAGGTATGCAGCTGTCAATGAAAACAAAAACAGAAAAAAAAGGCCGAATTCAGAGTCTGAAATTATTGCTCATTGGTGAGTACAGAATACTGTAAAGCCTGGGTAGTTCTATTACAGCCATCACAGGCAAGGACTGATTTGGGATAGTCAACATGGCGTTGTGCATGGGAAATCTTGTCTCACAAACTGGATTGAGTTTTTTGAAGAAGTAACAAAGAGGATTGATGAGAGCAGAGCAATAGATGTGATCTATATGGACTTCAGTAAGGCATTCGATAAGGTTGCCCATGGGAGACTAATTAGCAAGGTTAGATTTCATGGAATACAGGGAGAACTAACCATTTGGATATAGAACTGGCTCAAAGGTAGAAGACAGAGGGTGGTGGTGGAGGGTTGATTTTCAGACTGGAGGCCTCTGACCAGTGGAGTGCCACAGGAATCGGTGTTGATTCCTCTACTTTTTGTTATTTACATAAATGATTTGGGTGCGAGCATAAGAGGTACAATTAGTAAGTTTGCAGATAAGAGCAACATTGGAGGTGTAGTGGAGAGCGAAGAGGGTTACCTCAGATTACAGCAGGATATGGACCAGATGGGCCAATGGGCTGAGAAGTAGTGATGGAGTCAGATAAATGCGAGGTGCTGCATTTTGGGAAAGCAATTCTGAGCAGGACTTATTCACTTAATGATAAGGTCCTAGGGAGTGTTGCTGAACAAAGAGACCTTGGAGTGCAGGTTAATAGCTCCTTGAAAGTGGAGTCGCAGGTAGATAGGATAGTGAAGAAGACTTTTGGTATGCTTTCCTTTCTTGGTCAGAGTATTGAGTACAGGAGTTAGGAGGTCATATTGTGGCTGTACAGGACATTGGTTAGACCACTGTTAGAATATTGTGTGCAATTCTGGTTGCCTTCCTATCGGAAAGATGTTGTGAAACTTGAAAGGGTTCAGAAAAGATTTACAAGGATGTTGCCAGGGTTGGAGGATTTTAGCTATAGGGAGAGGCTGAACAGGCTGGGTCTGTATTCCATGGAGTGTCGGAGGCTGAGGGTTGACCTTCCAGGTGTTTACAAAATTATGAGGGGCATGGATAGGATAAATAGACAAAGTCTTTTCCCTGGGGTTGGGGAGTCCAGAACTAGAGGGCATAGGTTTAGGGTGAGAGGGGAAAGATATAAAAGAGACCTAAGGGGCAACTTTTTTATGCAGAGGGTGGTATGTGCATGGAATGAGCTGCCAGAGGAAGTGTTAGAAGCTGGTACAATTGCAACACTTAAATGCATTTGGATGGGTATACGAATAGGAAAGGTTTGGTGGGACTCGATTGGGTTGGGTTATCTGGTCAGCACAGACGAGTTGGACCCAAGGGTCTGTTTCCATGCTGGACATCTCTATGTCTCTATGACTGTATGTATAGAGAGAGGGCCGGCATTGGGTGGGATGACCCACCGCCCTGTAAAGTCCAGAAGGCCGTGTCTATGGCACCGCCTGGCATCAAAACTCAAACTTGGACAGACAGGAGGGGGCAACAAAGGGAACTGACAGAAACTAAACCTGAACTGTTTACCTGGCTGAATGACAGATGTTGGTGAATGAACACCCAGCCTGATAGAGAAATGGTAATAATGGGTCTTATTGGGAGAATATGGATGAATTAATTGAAGTACACAATCTCACTGATGAGGATGTCAGGCTAAAACCTTTCAGGCCAAGATGCCCTGACGTGTACAGCAGAATCTGTCCCTGCAATGAGAGGGTGGGGGTGTGAGCCGGTTCCCTTCAGTGCACAGCCGATCAGTGGCTCCAGGCGTTTACAGATATTACAGGGACACACTGGGGAGGGGACAGGCTGAATGGGCTAAAATAACCTTAGTGACTCAGGGCCGCAAGGGTAATATCAACGATCGTACAGAGAGGAAGCTTGAGGTGTATAAGGACCACGGGGGATTACCAAACCTCAACCTGTGGTGATGAAATTTGTTTGATGTATTTAAAAGATGACATGGGACCCCATGTAATTGTAATTATAAACATGGGACTCCCAGTGGGAGATAATTCTAAACAAATTCTGAATTGGGCCATGAGAGCTGAGGCAAACTCAGAAACACAAGGGAATAGCTGCAGTACAGGGAGGGGAACCAGACTCGCAATGTTGCAAGGGAAGCAGAAAAGGGCATATAGACAAGGAACGTAGGCAGTGAGAGGGAGATAGGTGTTCACATTGTGTGTGGCCTGTGTTCACGTGTGCACATGCATAGCCCATAAATATTTATTGACACGCTGTTAGGGCTCCAGCAACACATGATGTTAACACAGGAGCATCTATATCAGTTACCGATATGGATTTACCCCTCACCCTCTCAATTACTAAAATGAGAGCAGTCGGAGTGGGAACTGAGGAAGCTGGATGAAGCTGGAGGAAGCTATCCTGATGTAGATCAGGAATATAACAAAATACATTCAGATATGGGAGTGTGAAACTGAGGAAAGGACCATTCTGGGAGTTGCCATTTTAGAACAATTAGGAGCAACTATTGATGTAGAGACCTGGACTATAACATAGGGACGCTCCAGCCAGTAATGGGACAGGAAGAAAATAAGAGGCGACATCACCAAAGTAGCTGAATTGCAGGGAGAGTGGGACAGTCAGGGAATCTTGGGAGTTACAGCTAGGACCCACTCAGCGGTGTGGGTAACCCAAACAGGAATGTGGGTTATTATCTGTAGATCCTGTAAAGATTGAGGGCCCTCTCACTCCCCACACAAACAGGATCCCATTAAAGCTGGGGCTGAGGAGGCAGTAATTGTGACAGTAACAGATTGAGAGAAGTAGAGAATCATCAGACTGACAGTATCCCTTCCTAATTGACAGAAGCCGGATAGCTGTCTGAGGAAACAGTGCACCTTGATCCAGTTACCTCAGGGATCCCACAATATTCCAGTATATCCCACCGGTATATGGCTGATGGAGTTAGTCAAATTGATCTTACCAACACCTTATCACCTCAGTCGGTGAGATAGAACATCTCTGGATATTAAACAGAGTATTGGGTCAGGTCATCCAGGCTGGGCTTAAAATTAACTCACAGAGAGTGCAACTGGGGAGGTAGGGATATCATACTGGGGAGATCAAATCATGAAGCGTGAGGGGACAGTCCCAGCAGAACCAAAAACCATGATATTAAAACTGTCCACCCGCACACCGTGAAGGGCGTAAGGCAAACCTTAGGATTGTTTAACTACTGTGGGAATTTTGTAAGTAATATCCAGAATTGGTAGAGCCATCTAAAGCCCTGAAAGAAGCACTGGATGAGCCAGGGGACAGGGAGGAAACATGTACACAGCATGCCTTTGACATTGTTCATGACCATGTGTTGGCCTGGGCTCAGTGAGGGTACATCACCCTCTGGGGGCCACATCGAGCATGAGGAACAGGTCAGAGACTTAGTGGAAACAGCTAAATTTCCCAGTGAAGCAACAATGATGAAGATTAGAGCTCACAAAAGTAGAAACTCCACACCAACAGAGCAGTGAGTATGTGGGTAAGGCAGGTAAAATACTGACTGAAACAGTGCAGACATTTGGGGAAGTGGCAGTGACAGTAGCTACAGAAGCGAGAAAGGAAAGTTTAAAGACATTCTTAGAAACAGTCACAGAACTGGAGAAACAGGAACAGGAAAAGGGTGGGGCAATAATAGGACACGACAGAGTCTGGATGATCCAGCAGTGCCACTACACTGTATAAGACAAACATTATTAAAAACATATCATGGGCTGAACCATATTGGGCAGGATACATGCAATATCAGATGACCTACTACCGGGGTGACCTGGAACAGGGAGAGGTATTGTCGAAGGTGTGTAGTCTGTACACTGTGTGAGCCAGAGAAAGCAATCAGGGTAAAGTGGATCGAGCAGCTGAGACCCAGAAGGACATGGGAATAATTAAGATGGATTTTACATACACCTCCATCCCAAGCCCAGGGAAGGAAATCCTGCTGGATCTTAATAAATAGGTTTACGCAGTGGGTGAAAGCATTCCCCTGCAGATTCTGACCAAGGGACACATAGTTAAACACATCTGTGCCCTGTTTGATACTGAACAGAAATCCCATCTCCCACACCACCCCCAGTGCTCAGGTACAGCAGAAGGAATGAAGCAGACACAGACAGCTAGTCTGACTAAGGCCCTGACAGAGACAGGCAGGGATGGGTTAGAGTACTCCCCATCATCCCAATGAAACTGAGGGCAACCCCAGCAAAGGAAACAGGACTGTTTACCTTTGAATTAGTGACTGAATGGACTATGCAGCTACCAGAGGGCGTGGCAGTGGGAGGGCTCGAGATGTGCAATGGTAAGGATAGGGTTAAACAATTTGTGAAAGAACTGGATAAGCAACTGCATGAGCTGAGAGGGGAAGTTGCAGAACGGTAGAGAATCAGAAACTGGAAAAGGGAGCAGAGAAACCTCCAAGCTGACATCCCAAACCCAGGAGATTGGGTCAGGGGGGATATATTACCGGAACGTATGAAGGAAATGCAGCAGAATGCTGGATTTGGTTTGGGGAGCCAGAGAGGGAACTCTCCCATCATGCGTTAGTAAGCTCTGAATAAACATTGGTCATGCTGCACAGCACAGAACTGAAGGCTCCTCTTTGATATTTCTCCCAACAACAGTTGTGCTGGGGCAAGTTGCCGGCTGGAGGTCTGTGGCTGGTGCTGTTCCACAAGGATCAGAACTGGGACATCTGTTGTTTGTAATGTATATAAATGATTAGTTTGAAAATGTAAACGATTTAATTAGCAAGTTTGTCGATGGTACATGGTACATGAAGAATGTTGTCAAAGGATACAGCAAGGAAGAGGGCAGGTGGAAGGTTATGTGGAGAAATTGCAGACAGATTTTAATTCAGATAAGTGTGAGGTGATACATTTTGGGAGGCTCATTGTAAGAGGAATGTGTACACTAAACGGAAGGGCCCTGAGCAGCATTGGGATACAGAGGGATCTTCAGGTGCAAGTTCACAGCTCCCTGAATGTGGTGAAGAAGGTGGATGGCAGGCTAGCCTTCTGCTGGATTAGTGGTGCTGGAAGAGCACAGCAGTTCAGGCAGCATCCGAGGAACAGTAAAATCGAAGTTTCGGGCAAAAGCCCTTCATCAGGAATAAAGCTTTCTTCTGTCAGGGGAGTGAATATAAAACTGGCATTAGGCCACCTTTGGAGTATTTTGTGCTGTTTGGATTACCACATTATAATGAGGATGTGGAGGCTTTGGAGAGAGTGGAAACAGGTTTACCAGGATGTTGCCTGGATTGGGAGAGGTTGGAAAATCTTGAATTGCTGTCTTTGGAAAGTCAGTGGCTGCGGAATAATCCGAGAGGCACAGACAGAGTGAATAATCTGAATCTTTTTCCATGGTGGAAATGATAAATTCTCGAGGCCATAGATTTTAGGGGAGAGGGGGCAAGTTCAAAGGAAATGAAAACCGAAAGAACAGCAGATGCTGTAAACCAGAAGTTTCTGGAAAAAAACTCAGCAGTTCTATCAGCACCTGTGAAGGGAAATCAGAGTTAACGTTTCTGTTGAAGTGTGACCAGAACCGAAACATTAACTGAGTTTTCTTCACAGATGCTGCATGACCTGGTGAGCATTTCCAACAACATCTTTGCAAGTTTAAAGGAAGCTGTGTCAGACAAGTTTCTTGAGCAGAAGGTGGTGAGTGACTAGAATGTACTCTCCTGGGAGTCGGTAAAAGCAGAAACAATCGCAACGTTCAAGAGGCATTTGGACAGGCACATAAGCGGGCATGGGTTGTCAGGGATATGGATCATATACAGGGAGATTGAATTAGTTTGGAATAGCATCATGATCCGCACAGACATAGTGGGCTGATTATTCCGGTGCTGTGCTGTTCTGTTTTCCAGGCGGTAGAATGTATGGAGTGACAGTTAATATTTTGAATGGAATATGTCTCTTCTTTAGAACATACAGTAAGTTGATGCATTTTGAGAGAAGCAATGTAGAAAGGGAATATATAATTTGAATGGCACAGAAACAGAGAGCGTGACAGCAGGAATGGGGAACAAAGTGTACAAATCATTAAGGGAGAGAGAACATAAATTGTTTTGAGGAAAACATATGGGATGCTCCGCTTCATTAATGGGGGAATGATAACAAACTCACGGAAAAAATGTGGTTTGGAGATGCCGGTGTTGGACTGGGGTGTACAAATTTAAAATTCACACAACACCAGGTTATAGTCCAATATATGGGCGGCACGGTGGCACAGTGGTTAGCACTGTTGCCTCACAGCGCCGGAGACCCGGGTTCAATTCCCGCCTCAGGCGACTGACTGTGTGGAGTTTGCACATTCTCCCCGTGTCTGCGTGGGTTTCCTCCGGGTGCTCCGGTTTCCTCCCACAATCCAAAGATGTGCAGGTCAGGTGAATTGGCTAAATTGCCCGTAGTGTTAGGTAAGGGGTAAATGTAGGGGTATGGGTGAGTTGCGCTTCGGCGGGTCGGTGTGGACTTGTTGGGCCGAAGGGCCTGTTTCCACACTGTAATCTAATCTAATCTAATAAACCTGATGAAGGAGCGTCGCACTGAAAGCTAGTGTGCTTCCAATTAAAGCTGTTGGACTATAACCTGGTGTTGTGTGATTTTTAACTTTATACACGGAAAAGATGCTAACCCTTGACAAAGCTCTAGTTAGGTCACAGACAATCATTGCATCCAATTCTGGTCAACAGATTTCTGATCAGAATGAGGAAGTTAAAATACCACAGAGGGGCCAGTTCCATAATTTGCTTCTCTTTCAGGACATGTGGATTCCACCATATCCCCAGACAGACGAATTGGCCCTTGCCAGACAAGACTGAGAGTCCTGGGCACAAGCCTGTTAAACTGCCTCCCGGTCCATTGTCTTACATCCCCTCCATATGAGCATAGGTAAGTGAATGCCCCATTAACTGAAGGAAGAACCCTTCTGCCTTAATCTCTTCCCATCAACACATAAACATGAACAATACGATAATCAGTTTCTGTAATCCATCACACGTTATCACAGGACATCGTCATTCATCAAGCTTTGTAAGGTCATAATTACCTACTTTAAACTATCTATTGACAATCTCCCATGTGACTGATATGCCTTTGTCTAATTCCTATTAAATATACTGTCTCTGTGGGTAAGGCAGAGATTCAGGAAGAACAGCCTCTGCAAGTAGACACTCAGCTACTTTAGAGATGCTTTGAAGCTCTCGCCGGCTGTCCAATAATAAAGCTACTGCTGTTGTGCAGAAAACTTGCGTCGTCTGGATTTGTGGAACAAAATAGACATCAACAATGAAGGATATGAGTGATCTTCAGAGTATAGAGTACAGACTTACTGGAGTAGTTCACTGATGAAGAAAATGCTGTCACTGGATTGATTTGAAGAAATTGCTATTTTCTTTGAAGTGAAGATGTAGAATATATTTTTGATAGAGCGTATAAGATTACAACAGACCTAGATATAGCAGACAAAAATATCTGTATTCGATAGGTGATGGCATAAGAATTAAGATCAGATGTAAGGTTTTGAGACAGCGGGAGTTGAAAAATGTGGTGCTGGAAAAACACAGCAGGCCAGGCAGCATCCGAGGAGCAGGAGAATCGATGTTTTGGGCATAAGCCCTTCTGCAGGAATGATACTAGTGCGCCAAGCAGGCTGAGATAAAAGGTAGGGGTGAGGGAATTTGGGGAGGGGTGCTGGGAATACGATAGGTGGAAGGAGGTGAGGGTAACGGTGATAGGCCGGAGAGGGGGTGGGGTCGGAGAGGTCGGGAAGAAGATTGCAGGTCAAGAAGGCGGTGCTGAATCCGAGGGTTGGGACTGAGATAAGGTGGGGGGAGGGGAAATGAGGAAGCTGGAGAAATCTACATTCATCCCTCGTGGTTGGAGGATGCCTAGGCGGAAGATGAGGTGCTCTTCCTCCAGGCGTCGTGTGGCCAGGGTGTGACGATGGAGGAGGGCAAGGACCTGCATGTAATTGGTGGAGTGGGAGGGGGAGTTAAAGTGTTCCGCTACGGGGCGGTTGGGTGGGTTGGTGTGGGTGTCCCAGAGGTATTCCCTGAAATGTTCTGCAAGTAGGCGGCCTGTCTCCCCAATGTAGAGGAGACCACATCGGGTGCAGCGGATACAGTAAATGATGTGTGTGGAGGTGCAGGTGAATTTGCGATGGATATAGAAGGATCCATTGGGGCCTTGGAGGGAGGTGAGGGGGGAGGTGTGGGCGCAAGTTTTGCACTTCTTGTGGTTGCAGGGGAAGGTGCCAGGAGTGGAGGTTGGGTTGGTGGGGGTTGTGGATCTGACGAGGGAGTCGCGGAGGGAGTGGTCTCTCCTGAATGCTGATAGGAGTGGAGAGGGAAATATATCCCTGGTGGTGGGGTCTGTCTGGAAGTGGCAGAAATTACGAAGAATGATACGATGTATCTGGAGGTTGGTGGGATGGAAGGTGAGGACCAGTGGGGTTCTGTCCTGGTGACGATTGGAGGGGTGGGGTTCAAGGGCAGAGGAGCGGGAAGTGGAGGAGATGCAGTGGAGAGCATCATCGACCACATCGGAGGGGAAATTGTGGTCTTTGAAGAAGGAGGCAATTTGAGTTGTTCGGTATTCGAATTAGTCCTCCTGGGAGCAGATGCAGTGGAGACGAAGGAATTGGAAATATGTGATGGCGTTTTTACAGGGGACAGGGTGGGAGGGGGTGTAATCTAGGTAGCTGTGGGAGTCGGTCAGTTTATAGTAAATGTCCGTGTTGAGTCAGTCACCCAAGATAGAAATGGAGAGGTCTAGGAAGGGGAGGGAGGAGTCTGAGACAGTGCAGGTGAATTTGAGGTCGGGGTGGAAGGTGTTAGTAAAGTGGATGAACTGTTCAACCTCCTCGTGGGAGCACGAGGTAGCGCCGATACAGTCATCGATGTAGCAGAGGAAAAGGTGGGGGGTGGTGCCAGTGTAGCTGCGGAAGATGGACTGTTCCATATATCTGACGAAGAGGCAGGTATAGCTGGGGCCCATGCGGGTGCCCATGGCTACTCCTTTGGTTTGGAGGAAGTGGGAGGTTTGGAAGGAGAAGTTGTTAAGAGTGAGGACCCAGTTCAGTCAGTCGAAGGAGGGTATCAGTGGAATGGTAGTGATTGGGTCGGCGGGAAAGGAAGAAGTGGAGCGCTTGAAGGCCTTCATGATGGGGGATGGAGGTGTATAACAACTGGATGTCCATGGTGAAGATAAGGCGTTGGGGGCCGGAGAAGCGAAAATCATGGAGGAGGTGGAGGGCTTGGGTGGTGTCCCAAATGTAGGTGGGGAGTTCTTGGACTAAGGGGGACACGACCGTGTCGAGGTAGGCAGAAATGAGTTCAGTGGGGCAGGAGCAGGCTGAGACAATGGGTCAGCCGGGGCAGTCACGTTTGTGGATTTTGGGCAGGAGGTAGAAATGGGCGGTGCGGGGTTGTGGGACTATGAGGTTGGAGACGGTGGATGGGAGATCTCCTGAGGTGATGAGGTTATGGATGGTCTGGGAGATGATGGTTTGGTGGTGGGAGGTGGTGGGGTCATGGTCGAGGGGACAGTAGGAGAAGGTGTCCGTGAGCTGGCGTTTAGCCTCAGCGGTGTAAAGATCAGTGCGCCAAACTACCACTGCGCCTCCCCAATCTCACCATCAAACCAACAAAAACCTCCACCCCCGTCCGCTCCAACACCAAACTCACCATCAAACTGGCAAAAACGCCACCCCCACTTTGAGACAGTGGGAGATGAGCCATTGTTTCTGCTGTCTGTATTGGCTGGAAATATGCAGAACATACTGCCTATTATGGTAGTGCAGGCAGAGGAGAAGATGAATAATTGATAAAAACAATTATATCCGATCTGAGGGAAGTAAACTTGCAGAGTTTGGGGGAAGTATAGGGAGCGAGAATATGGGATTCTGCTACAGAGAGCCAGCTTGGATTTGATGGGCCTCTCTCTGTGCTATAATGCATTTTATTTGGACTTGCTTAACTTGCTCTGGTCACCGATTAAATTGTCATTGAGGTAAATCTGCTCAGTGTTCCTACACAGACTAATACAGGCTGTCCCTCCACAGCAGGAGATAATGTTTACTGTTTTATACTGGGTTCGGGTGTGGGGGAGGGGAGGGGGTGTGACGGTGTGTATAACAGTCTGCCAGCATTTGTCTAAAATGGCAAAACACCAGTGAAGCCACACTAGGGACCGACTCTGGAAATGTGGGGAATGCCAGAAAGGAATTCTTTACCCATCCCACCTGGAAATTGGCCAAACCAGTCAGACTGGGGAGAAGCTGTTCACCTGCTCTGCTGCTCTGTGAGTGTGTGGTTGGGGGTGGGGGGGGGGGAGGGTGGGTGGGAAGGGATTCACTCAGGCATCCATCCTGCTAAGACACCAGTCAATTTACTCATAACCACAAGTTGAAGGATTTTTTTTCTCTTGTTCACACCAAGTAATGAACAATGGTTTTGGCAGTTCATAAAGTTTTGTATATAGAGAACTTAGTTTTGGAAATGTTCACAACATCATTGAACATGCAGATTCACACTGGGTAGAGACTTTTATTTTCCTTTATTCATTGCAGGAGTTGGATGTTGATGGGCTATTGACATCCATCTCAGAACCATGTATCATGGGGTTTGTTTCTGATGCCTTGTTATCTATTGGGGATAAAAACAGTTTCAATTAGCTTTCTGTTAAATGCATGGCAATCAAGTCAATCCCATAACTCTCAGGCAGATTAGTTTCTTTTGAAGGACTCTCCATCTCCCCAACCTCTTCCATCCTCACCCCCAACAGCACAATAATCTCACAGAGTCTCTTTGTGACTCTGAATGAGACAATCTGATCAGCTGCTTCTTTCCATACTCCTATGTCGGGTTGGATCTTAAACTCTCCTTGCTGCAGTTGTGATCCTGCATCATTGTACAGAGTTGCTCGTATTTCATGTCTTGGCCTTTCAGTGATCATGATACTGCATGTAGCTTCTTGTGTATGGGGCCGACAGTGTAAGAGTTTAGCTCTCTCCTTCCACCAACAACAGTAAAATTGTACTCCAACAAAACTTACAGTAAAAGCAGCATGAATACCCAAAAATGAGGTGTTAACCTGATGAAGTTACCAAAGAGGACTACTTGTGTTCCTAACAGCAGAAGCAGCAAGTGATAGACAGAGTGAAGCAATCCGGGAAACAACAGAACAGATCGAAGCTCTGCAGTCCAGCCATGGACTGTTGTCAATGAAGTCAGAGCACAGCTGGAGTTCTGAGGACAGTTCTCTTCAAGATATTAACCAACAAGAATGTCAGACTGGATTAATTATCATAAAACACAAGTCCTTTTGATATTCATATATTTACAATCAGTGTTCAATTCACCAAATGTAGCTGAAGGTAAAGATAATCTTCAAGTGATTGTAACAGTGGAGACATCTGAATACTTGATCAGCAAATTAAAGCCTGTTGTGTTTAGATAGTAATAATTTTAAAGATATTTTTAAAAAGTAAGGTGACTTGAGTATAATGGAAGAAGTTGATTGGTGGGTAGCTGATAATCTTGTTTTAATCTGAAGTTAATTTAGGATTAGTTAACAAATAAACACATGGTAGGGAATCCCAGGCTCATGGAGTGCACATCCAGTTCCATGTGGGAAAACCAGGACACTTCTTGTCTGAGCGACAACCACAAGAACACGGAGGTGACGTGGGAAAGGTCAGGAACACTCGTTTGACCACAGCTAAAGTACTGCACACACTTCTGATCCCCACATTCCAGGGTTGATGTGATCACACCAGAGAGGGTACAGAGGAGATTGATCAGAATGTTTCTCCGATTGGAAAATTTCTGCTCTGAGGAAAGGTTGGGCAGGCTGGGGATGATTTCCGAGGAGGATGAGCTGAGATTTAATTGAAGTGATAAAATGCTGAAGAATACAGATCGAGTGGATAGAGAGGAGCTATTCATTAGCAGAGAGGTCAGAAACTGGAGGTTTTAGATTGAAACTAATTCTCAGAAAGAAGGGGAGGGGAGAATTCATTTCACTCGGAGATGGTGAGTCACTGATGGGGTGGCAGAGGCAGTAACCAGCATCACATTAGGACAAAAGGTTATGGATGTAACTGAGATGCTGGAACATGCAGGGCTGCAGACTAAAGTCTGCAGAATGGGATCAATGTGATTTATTTGACATTTCTCCAGCATATTCAACTCAAGTCGAATTTGAGAATTTATTAGCATCATCAGACTTGATATCCAAATGTCGGAATAAATTTATCAGAAAGTTACAGCACAGATCGCAGCCACTTGGCCCATCCTGTATGTGTTGGTTGTAATAGAACTATCCAGGCTTTACAGCATTCTATACTCACCATTGACAGCAACAATTTCAGACTGTGATCTCTGCCCTCTATGTTCTTATTATCTGTTTTTCAATGTATTTCTTTGACAGCTGCACACCTTGTTTCCTAGTTTCAATCCCAGCCTGAACACTATTCCCTGTGGCCTTGAGGGACTACCATTTCTGCTGTTTAATCTCTCCTGCCTTCCCCTGTGTGACAGACTGTCTGTTTGTCCTTGTCTCACCTCCTCCTTGCTCACAACCTGTTACATTTCTGATGGTTCCCAGACCTCTGTGACTTCACTGTGTCCCCTTGGGTCAATGGCACGAGTTTTGAATTCTCTTCCTCCAGAGATAATTGGAAATCTTTCTGGTTGCAGTTTCTCCCAGATTTTATTTTTAAAAACAGAGCATTTGTATCAGAGTCAAATATTCGTGAGACATCATCCACAATTCCGAGCATTTGGATGTAATCTGTGACCCTCCCACAGATGTGCAGGTTTGCTCTATTGGCTGTGCTAACATGGCCTGTAGTGTGCAGGTTTAGCGGGTTGGGTTAGCCATGGTAAATGAGAGGTTATGGAGGGAGGGTGGGAGAGCAGTTCATTGCAGGCTTGATGGACTGAATAGCCTCTTTCTGCACCTACGGGATTCTGTGACTCTAACTAGCTGTGATTGTCGTCATGTTTTCCTCATGCCCGGTTCTTTCAGTTCAGGTACACATACTGCCTTTGTGTTTCTGTGGGTTCTCACTCAATCCTTTCCTTCTGTTTTATAGCAATTTCACACTGTACATGAGGGTGAAAATGCATTTTTAAATACAAATACTCCAATCGAAACCCGCACAGGTCAGGAGCTGTTTCTGCTGCTGGCATCACTCACAAGGAACAGGAAAATAAAGGTTCAGTCACAAATCTTATAGGAACATAGAGGTTATAATCACCAGGAAAGTCTTAACAGCTTAAAACTCTTTTCTCAAGAGGAGGCTGAGAGACAACCTGGTACAAGTAGGAAGCTTTGTGCCTGTGTTTTCAGAGATTTGTGGTTGAAATCATTGGGATAGAAGCATGCGTTATTGCCCCAGGTCATCAAAGGTGCTATCTAAATGTGCATCTTTCTTTCTGTCTTTCTGTCTGAGTTGACAATCAGATGGGTTGGTCAGTGTCTGAGTGTTTTCCCTCTTCATGTCACTGGGTCTCGGAAACTGTGTTAATTCTGACCTTGACCAGCCTACATGTGAATCCAGACCCTGAATAATGGGGTTGACCCTGGACCATCTTCTTGGCAGTCAGAATGATTGACAAATGCTGCCCCAGCAAGTGTTGCCATGATCCCATGAACAAACAAAATAAATCCAATCGCTGTGGTTACTTGTGAACTCGCCGGTGTTTCATCAAGCTGGATATCTGAGTGAACTGCTTCCCACACTCAGAGCAGGTGAATGGTCTCTCCCCAGTGTGTATTCGCTGGAGTACAGTGAGGCTGGATGGTGTCCTGAACCCAGCCCCACAGTGAAAGCTACTGAATGGTCTCGCACTGGTCTCCTGTAACCAGGAGAGATGATATTCACCATCCCGAGGGATACTGGGTAAAGACACCTCCAAAAGGGATCTATTGAGAGTGGACCAGGAGAAACTGCTCTCTTTCATGAAAGAATCAATAATGAGGAGGCACCGATGTCAAGGGATTGACAAAAGAAGCACATGTAACATGATACAAAGTGTTTTCATGCAGAGACAGTTTATGGTCAGGAATGCACTGCCAAAGAGTACAATGGGAGCCAGGTATAATGAAGAGAATAGAATTGAACAGAACAGTTATTGGAAGAGGACGAATGGGAAGGTTTATGGGGTAAAGGTAGAAGAATAGCATTCGGTGAGGTGATCCTTTGGAGAGCTGATGAGCCAATCAGCCTCCTTTTGTGCAGTAACAATTCTGTGGACATTTAATTCTGAGCCCTCTAAGAAAATATCAGGGCAGGGTTTGTAAAGAGGTCAGATTGAATGAGGGTCTTGGTGAACAAAAGCGAGACACAGATACAGAGAGGTTTTAGGATAGATTGAATCAAATGTTACCAATTTGCACGGCAACCAACATTACAGCAGTTACAAATGGGATTCAATAAGAGAGTGGAATTAGAGCAGCAAATAAATCTTGAACATTTATGCAGCTAAAGGGGATGCTGGGTAAAGACACCGCAGTTGGTGCTTATTTCATTCAAGACATATCAGCCAGGGTGCACATCGTCCTATATCTATCCTATTGAGCTCTTGAAGAATTTTGTTCATTTCAAGTGTTTCATATTTCAGTCCTCCAGAGAAGACAGCTTCATGATCCTCAATCTCTCCTGACAGGACAAAGCTGCTAATAGAATTCAATTCACTGGGGAATGTTACTGACTGCTTCATGGATTGGAATTGGCAACTAAGACTGTAAGGTTACTGTATAAACTATCTTCAATTGTATTGCCAGATTGCCAGACACATGTGGGGCTTTAAGAAAAATAACTTACAGGCATTGAGTGTCAGAGCGCCCACTGTTGTGGGGGCATCCTGTTTAGATACGATCTATTGATAATTGTTAGAATCAACTTATACAGACTCCATAGAAGTGGTCAGAACATTATAACGGTCATCGAAGCTGGTAACACATTTCCCATGGGTTAAAGGTCGTATATGATAGAGTAGGAACGAGTTTGGCTAGTAAAGTCCAGTTATTCAAAATCATCCTAATTTACTTTCAGAAACAAGTGAGAGAAAGCCACATTATTGCATTAGTCCAAATTTAGAATTTCAGGAGAACTAAAGGGAGAGCTGGTGTTGGGAGCTGTAGTAATGAAGGAGATAAATTTGTTTTACAGAGAGAGTTCACAGATGGGAAACTCAGCTTTAACATCACATTTAACACACCCAATTCCGCAGGTCCTGAACATTATACATAATACGGAAGGGGAAAGCAGCATTCCCAGCCCAGAGAAACCATTCGTGTTGTGCATGTGGTTGAGGATTTAACTGGTCATGTGATTTGGGAAGACACCAATGTGATAGGACCAGGGCAAGGTTGTGTAAATGTGGGGATTGTGGGAAGGAATTCACTTACCCCTCCCAGCGGGACACTCACTGACACAGTCACACTGGGAAGAGGCTGGTCACCTGCCCCATGTATGGGAAGGGATTTACTCACTCTTGCAATCTGCTGAGGCACCAGAGAGGTCACAGAGGATTTAGACTCTTCACCTGCTCCATGTGTTAGAAAGGATTCATTCAAATCTCTCTCCTGCAGAGACATCAGTGCGTTCCCACCGGGGAGAGGCCATTCACCTGCTCCATGTGTTAGAAAGGATTCATTCAAATCTCTCTCCTGCAGAGACATCAGTGCGTTCCCACCGGGGAGAGGCCATTCACCTGCTCCATGTGTGGGAAAGGATTCGCCCAGTCTTCTGATCTGCTGAGACCCCAGTGAGCCCACTCTGGGGAAAGGCCATTCAGATGCTCAGTGTGTGAAAAGGGTTTCATTGATTCATCCCTCCTGCTGATACACCAGAGGGTTCACACTGGGTAGGAGTTGTTTACCTCTCAGTGTGACAAGGGATTTGCTGCATCTTCAACATGACAGAGACCAGCGAGTGCACACAGGGAAGTGGTCATCCCTCTGCTCCGTGTGGGGTAGAGTTCACACATCACTGCAGGACTCTGATTCTGCAGTTACTGTTAATCAGAGTCAGGAGTGGACCTTGTACACGATGACACTGTTGGAATATTGATGTTGTTGTGGTGTTAACCACATTAACTGGGCTGGAGTTGACTGAATTTATATTGCCACTTTCTGAAGCTCAGGATGTCTCTCTGAGCACAAGGCTACACAAACAGCAATGTGACAATGAGCAGGGATCATCTGTTTTGATTTATATTGGGATTGAAGCACCTCTGCTTCAAAGCACCAGGTACAAGGTCAGAGGCCAGCCTTGGTCAACGGCCTGTGTGGAGTTTCCACATTCTCCCCACGATAGTGTGGGTCCTCTGGTTTCCTCCCACAGTCAAAAGATGTGCAGGTTATGTGGATCAGTCGTGCTACATTGCCCATGGTGTCCAGGAATGTGCAGACTACGTGGATCAGCCATACGAAATGCAGTGTTACAGGGATGGAGTGCAGTGCGTGGGATGTTCTTCAGATGGTCGGTGGGATTTGATGGGCCAATGCTCTCCTTCCACACTGTTGGGATTCTGTTCTATGATTGAGGATAAACGTTACACAGCAGGGTGTCCCTGGAGAAGGAGCATGTGGTGTGTATCAATGCTCTCAATGCCTTTAGATAGAGGTGGGCACCGCAGGGGATATGTGCTTTATCTCTGTCGCTGCCCCCTCCCTACAACTCTGCCTTGATTTAGTCCCTTCTCACTTTGTCACTTGTAATGGTTTGCTTTGCCTGTAAGGGGTCTTGTTTGGAAATATTCAATTGGTTACACGGGTGGCTTCCTGCTGGTAACAAAAAGCAAAATGGAGTAATGATGATGTTGATGGTGGGAAGGTTGCACAGCTGTGAGAGATAACATTCCTGGGTAGGAGAAATGGGGGGGAAAAAGAACACTTCACAGCTCACAGAACGAGAACTGAAAAGCAGTTAAATCAAAGCAAAGGTTCTGACAGGGAGGGAATATTTCCTTGGAGTTTGAGCAACTGGGAAGTGATGGTGTCCGGGAATAGACAGGATTTTGTTTTACAGGGCGTTTGAAATTTTAAAAACTTATATTCAGATCGTTTCGATTCTTTTACTTTTATTCTGGGATAAACTTGAACACAAGGTTTGCAAATTTATTTTTTTTAAATGTAAAAGACAAATATTAAATAAAATCCATCAAACCCTCTCTCACTGAAAACTGATGTGGAGGTGCAATCTCCAGGAGAATCCCTGCCCTGCCTACTTCTTCCTACTCGGGCTCCATGGCTATATACATACCTGGGAGATAGCAAGAAGCAGCTATTCGGCTTTTCAATCCTGCTCCACCAACCAATGGGAACCAGCTGACCATCCATCACCTGTTCCTGCTGTGTCCCAATCCCCTTAGATATAGTTCTTCGAGGTAAATTCATCGAAGTCCTCCTTTGGCTTCACCACCTTTTGTTTCAGTGACGTTGCTGTGTTACTGTGTGGGTGTAGGCAGGGGTAATGTGATGGTGCTGCCTCCTGGAGGATGCACTCAGCATCCCTCATCATCCTGCAGTAACATCAACCGCGCTTCAGCAACTAGAGAGAGAACCCATTTCCAGGATATGGGCATCACTGGCTCAGCCAGCATTTATACCCCATCTCTAGTTACCCTTGAGAAGATGGTAGTGAGCTGCTGTCTTGAACCATTCACAGTCCATTTGGTGCAGATAGACCGACAATGCTGGGAGGGAGAGTGTTGCACGATTTTGGCCGAGTGAGTCTCAGTCTTTGGTTCTTCAAATGCTGGTTAACGTAATCACGATCTGCACATGATTTTGAGATTTCAGTCTGCAAATCTTCACCATCTAGCACCCTGTATAAAGGAATATGTACAGGTTAGAAATTCAGAACAGACAATTCTAATTTCTCCTGAATATTTTTCCCCTTTCTTCCCCCAAAGCTGTAACCCTCCAGCCCACTTACTCTCTCCCACTGTTCTGCCTCTGCTACCCCCTAATGTACACCTTCCCCATTCTCATGGAGTTGCTGATAAACAGATCCATGCCACCACTTCCCGTCCCTGGTTAGACTCTGCACCCTTTCTGGGTTCACTTCCTTTCCCTTCAGTTGCTGCAAGTCAGTAATGTAACAGCAGAATGAAACAAAAGGAGACAGAAAGGGAGGTGGCAGATCCTGGACAGAAGAGGAACCTTCAGTCTGGGAGAAGGTGTCAGATCCTTCCTCGTTTCCCATAGGTCGATTCCCAGCATTACAACGAGTTGGGGATGGAACTTAGTTCCACGTGGGTGTGATGGCACATTGACCCCTCCTTCCCCCCCCCCCCACAACCAATCAATACTATAAGTAGATGCATCCCTTCTCCAGCCAATCAGTGTGAAATGCTTTCTGCTAGTTACCCAAAACAAATGCTCCAAAACACGCCCACATTCCATACATGTACAATGCCGGGTTTCCCCACACGTGTGGTCCCTGCCTCAGGGATTGTGGGAGTTGTTGTCCCCATGAAGCCTCTGGAAAGTGAATGAAAATTGTGGGCTGGAGGGTGTTGGATCCCCATTCAGACACACAGGACATGTGGGCTGTCACTGGGTTTTACTGAGACATCTGCTTAGACAACCCGAGTTCTGACGTAAGGAATATACATTCAGCCAATTGCGGGGTGGGGAGGTTAATAAGGGGCAGCAAATTTTAAGAGAGGTGGCTCAGTGGCTAGCACTGCTGCCTCACAGCGTCAGAGAGCCGGGTTTGATTCCAGCCTTCGGCGACTGTGTGGAGTTTACACATTCTCCCTCTGGCTGCGTGGGTTTCCTCTGGGTGCTCCGGTGTCTTTCCACAGTCCAAAGATGTGCAGGTTTGCTGGATTGGCCATGCTCAATTGCCCACAGGGTCCACGCATGTGCCAGTTAGACAATTAACAACAGGAAATGCAGGGTTACAGGGAATGGATGGGTCTAAATGGGATGCTGACTATAGGGTTGGATGAACACCCTGTTTCTGCACTATAGGGATTCTATTCTATTCTCATGAAGAAGAATGTACCTGTCTCCATGTGTTCTGAATCTGTGGAATTCCCTATTCAAAATGTAGTGGATGCCAGGGCAATGAGCAAACTTAATGAAAAGATACAGATGTTTCATTTGCAATGAGTTGAAGGGTGAGAGAGCGCAGGCGGGAAAATCCAGCTGAGAGTGAGGTGAGCTCAATCATCATTGTATTAAATGGTGGAGCTGGTTCGAAGGGCTGCATTGCCTCTCCTGTGCCCAGTGCTTATCTTCTTGCGGTAATAACTGGAAAGCTGAATCCAAAACTCACCACCTTCACAAAATGCAGGATACTCAGGTGGATTAGCGTTCCAAACTTAGATAGTGAGGAAGCGAGTAGGAGATAATGATTTTGCAATTTTAAACTGAGGGGACACAGTGATTTATGGTGTTCGACTGTGTAGGACATTCACAGCGTCCAGAATACTCTGTTGGGAATATCTATCCTATACTTTACTACAAAGCCAAGGTCTCTGACAATGAAACCCAAAACACCGCCTCCCCACGTAACCTGATAAAAGACCTGAGAAGTCTGGTTGAATTTAGAACACAAAATGGAAAGCGGGAAGATTAAATCCAATCCAGATCCTGTGCTTAAACAAAGGAGACTACAATATGATGAAGCAGGAGTTGGCTAATGTAGACTGGAAGCAAAGACTTTAGGGTGGGACAGTTGACGGACAGTGGAGGAATATCAAAGCAATTTTTCAAAGTGCTCAGTAAAAACATGTATCAGTGAAAAGGAAGGACTGTCGGAAAAGGAGTAATCTGCCATGGGTGTCTAAGGAAATAATGGAGTCTGTCAAATTGAAATTGAAGGCATACAAATTGGTAAAGACCAAGGAGAAACCAGGAGATTAGAAAAACTTCAAAGATTAACAGAAAGCTTGATGGGATTACGGATAAAATGTAATGAGTAGCTATCTCCAGGGCCAGAATAGCAGTTTACACTGCTGGAGGGGAACCTATTGTGTGGGGAACATATGGCCTCTGTAATTGTTGAAGCACTTAACTGTTACCATAGAGATAATCCTGATCAAGTTAAAAATCACAGCACACTCCAAAAACTTGTATTTCCAAATAAACCTGTTGGACTATAACCTGGTGTTGTGTGGTTTTTAACTTTGTCCATCCCACCCCAACCCTGGCTCCTCCACATCAGAATCCTGACAGACAGCCCCACTGAAACTGAACTGCCTGTCAGATACCTGACTGAGCCACAGGGGTGTGGGGGAGGGGTGTATGGTTTAACCACAAAGTGCTGAACTGAACAAGACTTTTTAACTGCTGTTGCCATGGAGATAATCCTGAGAGTAGTCTCTATTCAAAGTCACAAACCACAAAGGTAGAAAAATGGGAGGCGTACACCGGACAGGCGGGGAGTTACCTGATGTTGTCTGAAGGCATTTTGCACGTAACTACCATGTCTCATCAATAAAGACTCTAAAGAAGACCTCTCAGAGTTCTGTGCCCAGTTATTCCTACCCAGCAGGGTTCAGGAATATGAGTACACAGTAGTCAGTCTTCACAGTGGAGGATACGAAGAACATGCCGGTAATTGATAAGGAGACTGAGGAAGGTGAGGACCTATAAATAACCGTTATCATGAAAGAGTTAGAGCTGGGCAAGCTAATGGAGCTAAAGGTAGACAAGTCTCTTTGCCCTGATAGAATACATCCCAAGATACCAACAGAGTTAGGGGGAGAAATAGCAAATGCACCTAGTCATAGAATCCTACAGCAGAGACAGGCCCTTTGGCCCAAACTGGCCCATGCCGATCAGAATGTCCATCCACGCTAACCCCATTTCCCTGCACTTGGCTCATCTGCTTCTGAAACTTTCCTATCCATGTATTTGTCCAAATGTCTTTTACATGTTGTTAACAGACCCGCCTCAACCACTTCCACTGGCAGCTCAGTCTGTACACATTCCACCCTCTGTGTAGAACAGTTGCCCCTCAGGTTCCCTTTTATTCTTTCTCCTCTAACCTTAAACTGATACCCTCCAGTCCTTAGTTCCCTGGGAAAAAGACTGAGTGCATTCACCTTACCCAGGCCTCTCATGATCTCATACACTTCTTTAATATATTCCCCCTCGGTTTCCTCTGCTCTAAACAAAAAAGTCCTCGCTTATCCAACCTCTCCCTATAACTCAGACCCGAGACCTGGCATTATTCTTGTAAATTTCTTCTGCACCTTTTCCAGTTTAATAACTGAAACCTACACTGCATCCATCACATTTCACGCGTTTTCCCCACGGCATTGGAACCGACGTGACAACACCAATGGATTGCAATCCATGATCGATAATTCACTCCTTTACAACAATCCCATTTTCATAGCTTTTTCCATGATGCAGGAATCCTTTTGTCTTTCTGGTTTCATGGTTTTGTATGAGGACAATTAACCAATCTGGGGTTTAACTGCTCCTGGGAAATGTGCCATGATTTTTTAGACTTTCAAAAACCAAATGAAATCTCTCTCTACAGTCATCACACTAACACGGACTTTGCTGTCTCAGTACTTTTTCCAGCCACACTGACATTTGAAATATTCGTCTCTGGACAGAATGCACACCTTTCCTTCCAGATGAAAAGGCCAATGATATCCAGATCGGCACAGATCCAGTGACTATCAAAACTGAACATGAAGTTCAATGTGTATTTCTCAACTACAAATTCCCCCTTTCAGTACTCTACAACAGAGAAAACAAAGTGCTGGAGATCCTCAGCAGGTCTGGCAGCATCTGAAATGGTGACAGATGTAGGAAACATTGCAGCCTTGAAGAAGTGTTTCGATGATCACACCAGGCATGTGTGCTTGATGACCGGTATGGAGAAGATGGGGGCATTGTGTTCAACAGTTTTATACCAGAGACTCTGACCCCATTTTATTGCGTGTTTCTCTGAGATTCCCTCTTTTCAGAAGCAGGCAGGAGTGGGAAGCAGTGGAGAATGTAAATGATGTGTAACCTTCCTAGTGAGAGGATTCGAGTACCGGAGTAGGGATCCCTTTCTGGAAGGGCCTTGGTGAGACCACACCTGGAGTACTGTGTGTACCCTTGTTCCCCTTTCCCAAGGAAGGCTCTCCTGGTTACTGAGAGAGAGTAAAGGAGGGTCACCAGCCTGAGTCCTGGGATGTGTAGATAGTTAAGGGCTGCAGATGCTGGAAGTCAGAGTTTATACAATGTGGATCTGGGGAAGTGCAGCAGGTCAAGCAGCATCAGAGGGGCAGGAAAGTTGATGTTTTGGTCAGGACAGTTTGTCAGTCCGGATGAATAGTCCTGACCCGAAACATCAACTTTCCATCCCCATCGTATCCATGCTGGTCATCAAGCGCCTATTTATTCTAGTCCCACGTTCTGGCACTCCGTGTAACATCTTGGTGTGATCATCTAAACACTTCTTCAAGGCTGCAATGTTTCCTGCATCTGTCACCATTTCAGATGCTGACAGACTTGCTGAGGATGTCCAGCAATTTATGTTCTTATTGTAGATTTCCACCATTTTGCTGAAGCACATAGAGTCATAGACATGTATACAGCTCCATATTTTGTTGACTCACATTTCTGAGATGGCAGGACTGATGGCTGAAGAGGGACTCAATCCTCGTTTAATCCTCCTTTTCTTTGGCTTTCTGAGCTGCTGACTACATCACTAATATTCTACCTCCCATTCCCTGACCCGAATCTGACCCATCTAAGCCGACACTTGATTTCCCAACCCCCTGCCAGACTAGTTAAAACCTCACCAATGGAACTGCAAAAGCCCCCATCAGATTTGTCTCAGCTCTGCCCAGGGGTAACCGGTCAGGCTGGTATAGGTCCCACCCAGAAACAGTCCCAGTGCCTGAAGAATCTAAACCTTTCTCTGGTACACCATTTCCCCAGCCACACATCCAGCTGATCTACCCTCTTATTCCTGCTCTCAGTAGCACATGGCACTGGGAGTAAGTCTGACCTTATTACATTTCAGGAGCTACATTTTAATGCATCTCTGCTCTCCCTATGTCTCGCTTTCCGGCCCTCATCCCTCTGTTTAGCGATGTTGTTGGTATCTGTGTGTTCCACCACCACGGGCTGTTTAACTTCCAGCTCCAGAAAGTCCTGCAGCCGCTCCATGATATTGCGGATCGTAGCTTTATGGAGGTAACATACCATCCTGGATTCATGCCTGTGGTCACAGCAGTGCCCGCCCTAACCCTGAGCATTGAATCCCCTGTCACTATAGCCGTGTTTCCTCTCTTTCCTCCCGCTATTTGCAGCGTAGCTCTCTGTGGTGGCATGACCCTAGCTAGTGCTGATTTCCCGAGAAGCTACCCCACCCATTCCCGCCCTTACAGAATCCCAAGCGGGATACAGTATCTGTATGAGAAGGGGATGACCACTGGGGACTCCTGCACCCCCTTCCTGAGCCTCTTACTTGATCTGATGGTCATCCATTCCCTTTTTGCCTGTGTAGCCCTCACCTGCAGTGTGACTAACTCACTAAACATGCTGTCCATAACATTCTCAGACGCTCCACAGTGAGTCCACTCACAGCTCCAGGTCTGAAAAGCAGTTTCCCAGTAACTGCAGATGGACACACTTGCAGCACACATAGCCGCCAGGCACACTGGAAGCGTCCCTTATTTCCCACATTGTACAAGAGGACCACACCACGGGTCTGAGGTCTCCTATCACAACATCTCTCTACATTCATCTCGTTACTCCCATTAAGAAAATTTAAACGAGTGAGCAACCTTCCTTCACTTCAAACATGTACATTATAATAAAAAAAAACCTTTACTTCAGCAGATATGTCATACTTTAAAAACTTAAATACTCCGCAGGTATCACTGAGAAATTGGCTGTTCCCATTGGGACCACGTGAATTACTGAATGGCCTGAACTAAACTTGAGTTTCAGCTTCACCTTCTCCCAGTCTCACCTCACTCTGTTTACACCCAACTCCAAAACACTCTCATTGAGCCAAGCAGCACTCTCAGTACAGCCCTGTCATTTTCAATGTCTGCTCATACCTACACTGCCCTCAGCCTCCTGTACTGTTCTAACGCATCTCAATGGGAGCTCAGGAACAGCATCTCATCTTTCAGTTCAGCCCTTTGTAACCCCAGAGTCAACATGGACTTCAGCAGTTTCTGGATGAACAGACAGTTGCAAGGGAGGAGATTGCAGAGCCATTGGCCTTGATTTTTATGTCCTCTTTGTCTACAGGAGTAGTCCCAGAAGACTGGAGGATAGCAAATGTGGTTCCCTTGTTCAAAAAGGGGAGTAGGGATAGCCCTAGTAACTATAGGCCGGTGAGTCTCACTTCTGTTGTGGGCAAAGTCTTAGAGAGAATTGTAAGGGATAGGATTTATGCACATCTAGATAGGAATAATGTGATCAAGGATAGTCAGCATGGTTTTGTGAAGGGCAGGTCGTGCCTCACAAACCTTATCGAATTCTTTGAAAATGTGACGAAGGAGGTTGATGAGGGGAAAGCGGTAGATGTGGTATATATGGATTTTAGTAAGGCGTTTGATAAGGTTCCCCATGGTAGGCTACTGCAGAAAATACGGAGATATGGCATTGAGGGTGAGTTGGAGGTTTGGATTAGGAATTGGCTGGATGGAAGAAGACAGAGGGTAGTAGTTGATGGCAAAGTTTCTTCATGGAGTGCCGTCACTAGCGGTGTTCCGCAAGGATCTGTTTTGGGACCATTGCTGTTTGTCATTTTTATAAATGACCTGGAAGAGGGGTTAGAAGGTTGGGTGAGCAAGTTTGCGGATGACACGAAAGTCGGAGGAGTTGTTGACAGTGAGGAAGCATGTGGCAGGTTACAGCAGGATATAGAGAAGCTGCAGAGCTGGGCAGAAAGGTGGCAGATGGAATTCAATGTAGCTAAGTGCGAGGTGATTCACTTTGGGAAGAATAACAAAAAGATGGGGTACTGGGCTAATGGTCGGATACTTGGTAGTGTGGATGAGCAGAGGGATCTTGGTGTCCATGTACACAGATCTCTGAAAGTTGCCACCCAGGTAAATAGTGCGGTGAGGAAGGCATATGGCGTACTGGCTTTTATTGGTAGAGGAATTGAGTTCCGGAGTCCTGAGGTCATGATGCAGTTGTATAAGACTCTGGTACGGCCGCATCTGGAATATTGTGTGCAGTTTTGGTCGCCATACTATAGGAAGGATGTGGAGGCATTGGAACGGGTGCAGAGGAGGTTTACCAGGATGTTGCCTGGTATGGAAGGAAAATCGTATGAGGAAAGACTGAGGCACTTGGGGCTGTTTTCACTAGAGAAAAGAAGGTTTAGGGGTGACTTGATTGAGGTGTACAAGATGATTAGGGGGTTAGATAGGGTCGACAGTATGAACCTTTTCCCGCGTATTGAGTCGGGTATTACAAGGGGGCATAGCTTTAAATTAAGGGGGGGTAGATATAGGACTGATGTTAGGGGTAGGTTCTTCACTCAGCGAGTCGTTAGTTCATGGAATGCCCTGCCAGTAACAGTGGTGGACTCTCCCTCTTTATGGGCATTTAAGAGGGCATTGGATAGGTATATGGAGGATAGTGGGTTAGTGTAGTTTAGGTGGGCTTGGATCGGCGCAACATCGAGGGCCCAAGGGCCTGTACTGCGCTGTATTCTTCTATGTTGTCAGAATCTGGAATGTTCCACCTGAAATGGTGCTGGAATTTGAGTCCACAAGGAAATTCAATGAGAAGCTTGCAGGGAATTGGAAGTAGGGAGTTTACAGTTAACATCATGAAGTGGGTGACTGGGACTAAATCTGGCATTTGGATAAATCTGTGCTCTCTCTCAGGCCAATACCTCCTTCCACAGCTGCAGGGCCAAGAATTGAACACATACCCAAAGGGTGATCTGACCATGAACTTGAACATCTTTCTGCTTTTTGCTTGACAAAACTATTGGTGATATTTTCCCAGACTGAACAAACCTTTCTCGTTCCATAGTTAAATGCCAATGATATTCAGATCCTGATGACTCCGCTGACTGTAGAAACTTGTTTTTGAGATCCCAGTCTCAATTATTCTCAATTAATATCCTAGAAAATGAATTCGCAAAACAAAGCTCACAATCAGTGCAAGATGAATAGTGAAGGCGAACACTTCTCTTGGTATGTGTTTGATGTGTAAACACTCCTCTTGAAATCACCCCGCTCCCCCCCCCCCCAAAAGAGGACATGTGCATGCGCCTTGCTGTACCTTGCCCCAAATAAAGATGGCGGCCATAACCCAGGACCTCTCACTGCATGAGGCCCAAGCCATCTTCCCCTTTGCTGCAAATGTGGGACCAGGATTTTCTAATTCAGATTAACGACCTGCACAGAGTATGACTAAACCCTCCCAGTCTACACTGATACATCTCATCCGGTTTCTGCTGCCACTCTCCCCTTTCCGCCTCCTGCAAACACCAAGGGTCATCACGGGTTCTGTGACCTTTCATCAGAACCGAAAACAGCTGGGAAAAGTAGAATCCCTATAGCGTGGAAACGGGCTCTTCGGCCCAACAATTACACACCCACCTTCCGAAGTTCATCTCACTCAGACCCATTCCCCTCCCTATTACTCTCCATTTCCCCGGACTAATGCACATCCCTGAACACTACGGGAAATTTAGCTGGGCCAATTCACTGAACCTGCACATCTTTGGACTACAGGAGATAGGGGTTAAAGGGTAAATAATAGGTGGGGATAGAGTGCAAAGAGAGACAGGAACATTTGGAAAGACAAAGGAGTGAATAACGATCTGGTGGGAGGGTGGAAAGCTGTTAGTGGAGGAGACAGGATCCTGGTAGCATCTGAGTGGCGGTGGTGGAAATGGTGACTGATGAGTTACATTGTGGCTGCAAAAAGGTCCCGGAGCTTCAAGTTGCCTGTCACTTTAACACACAAGACTGTTCCCTGTCCAACATCTCTGTCTCATGCTTACTGCGGTGTTCCAGTGAAGCTTGATACAAGCTGGCAGAACACTCCAGAACATACCAAATGGTCTCCTATTTCAAGGACTGCAATTTCCCCTCCCATGTGGTCAACAATGCCTTCCAGTGTATCTCCTCCGCTTCTCACATCACTGCCTTTGAACCCCACCCTTCCAAACCCAACAAGGATGGGATTCCCCCCCACTCCTCACCTTCCACCCAGATACAACACATCATCCTCTGCCATTTCCACCACCTACAATCAGACCCCACCAGAAATATGTTTCCCTCCCCTCCCCTTTCAGCATTCCACAGAGACCATTCCCTCTGTGACTTCCTCGTTAGGTCCACGCTCCCCACCAACCCATCCTCCACTCCCAGCACCTTTGCTTGCCACTGCAAGTAGTGTAAAACCTGTGCCCACACCTCCATCCAAGGCACCAAAGGATCCTCCCACATCCAGCAGAAATTTCCCTGCCCACCCAAACACCTCAACTATTGTGTCCTTTGCTCTCAATGTGGTCTCCTCTACACTGGGGAGTCAGGATGCCAACTTGTGGAATATTTCAGGGAATATTTCTGGGACACATGCACCAACCAACCCCACCGCCCTGTGGCCGACCACTTCAGCTACATCCCCTCCGCCGCCACGCTGCCAAGGACATGCAAGTCCTGGGTGTCCTCCACCCCCAAATCCAAGCCACCCCACGCCTGGAGGAAGAACACCTCATCCTCGACCTTGGAACCTTTCAACCACACGGCATCAAGGTTTCCTCATCTCCTCTCCCCCACCTTATCACAGATTCAACCCTCCAACTCGGCACTGGCCTCCTGAACTGTCCCACCTGTCCATCTTCCTTCCCAATTATCCATTCCACCCTCTCACCACTACCCCATCTACATCTATCTAGTCTCTTCGTAGCTCCCTTCCCCCCAACCCCAAACACCCCTCCCTATTTATCTCTCAGCCCTCTTCTCCCACCTCCCACATTTCTGATGAAGTGCTTTCATGCCCAATATGTCAATTCTCCTGCTCCTTGGATGCTGCCTGACCTTCTGTGCTTTTCCAGCACCACAAGCTGGAAGAACAACACCTCATCTCCCAGTCGGGAACCCTACAATCTGCTGAGATTTTCCAGTACTTTCAGTTGTTATGTGTGATTTACAGCATCCACAGTTCTTTCAATTTACCCGGAGTATCTAATTCAGCTCTAGCAGACTGAAACAGTGTTTATCAACCTTCCCAGTCCACACCACCTCCATCTCTCTCCCAGTCTCTGCTGTCTCTCCCACTCCTTCACATTCAGTTCCCCCTCACAGTGACACTGCGCCTGCAAAGCTGATGGTCATGTGTTGGCCTGCTGGACCCACCCCTCATTCACTCCCATTGGCTGGAGGATCACGCCAACTCTCCTATTGGTCTGAAGCTGTGTCAGTCAGCCAGGCCCCATTGTGACCTGAGTGGTGGGATCCTCCCAGGTGCATCAGAGGCTGAGGGGTGACCTCACAGAGGTTTATAAAATCAGGAGGGGCATGGGTAGGATAAATAGACAAGGTCGTTTCCCTGGGGTCGGGGAGTCCAGAATGAGAGGGCATAGGTTTAAGATGAGAGGGGAAGAATTTAAAATGGATCAGAGGGGCAATTTTTTTTCCCACCGAGGTTGGTGCGTGTATGGAATCTTCTGTCGGGAAGTGGAGGATGTTGGTACAATTATACCATTTGGCATCTGGATGGGTATATGAATAGGAAGGGTGTATGTGCCAAGTGTTGGCAAATGGGACTTAGATTAGGTTGGGATATCTGGTCAGCATGGACCAGTTTAACCAAAGGGTTTATTTTCATGCTGTACACTCTACGGCTCTGCCCTGTGATGAGCTTCATCATTCACAGTGAATGAGGCAGCATCACAGAGCACAGGGGCTGGGAGCTATTCAGCCCATTGGGGCTGTACTCTCTCCCTCTGGAGATAGTGCCAGTCAGTTCCAACTCACCTCCCATTTGGACATAGCCTTCCAAATCCTTCCTTAAAAAGTTAAATTTCAAATTTGTTTTGACAATAGCTACTGAATCTGCATTCAGCGGTCTTTCAAACTGTTCCAGATGCTCAGAACTTAGTGAGTAAAATAATCTTCACATTTTTAACCTGCATAATTTGCCAGTTACCTGAAAGTAGTTACTAAAAATTGTGACGTTAAAAAGTTCTCACTCTGTCTCTCTATAAATGAAATACCCTGGAAACATATCAACTACTGGTCGAAATCACTGCTTAACCTTCCCAGCTCCAAGGAGAATTGTCTGACCTTCTGCTAACTCTCCATAAAAGAGAAACCCATCTTAATTTTAATTTATTAGTGTCGTAGAGATGTACAACACAGAAACAAACCCTTCAGTCCAAATTGTCCATGCCGACCAGATATCCTAAATTAATCTCGTCCCATATGCCAGCACTTGGCCCATAACCTTCTAAACCTTTCCCAATCACATATCCAATGAGATCAATTTAAAATGTTGTAACTATACCAGCGTCCACACTTTCTCTGGCAGCTTATTCCATACTCGTATCACGTTCAGCTTGAAACTCTGCCCCTAATATCCCTTTTCAATCTTTTCCCTCACGCCTGTGCTTTCTAGTTTTGGACTCACCTAAACAGGAATAAGACCCGAGCTGTTTACCTTATCCATGCCCCTCACGATTTTATCAACCTCTATGGTCACCCCTCAGCATCCGATTCTCCAGTGAAAACAGCCTCAGCCTATTCAGCCTCTCCCTATAGCTCAATCTCTCAACCCTGGAAACATCTTTGCACATCTTTTCTGAATCCTTTCAAGTTTCACAATATCATTCCGATAGTGGGGAGACCAGGACTGAAAGCAGAATTCCAGAAGTGACTGAATCAATGTCCTGTACAGCCGCAAAATGACATCACAACTCCTGTACTCAATACACTGACCGATAAAGGCAAGAATACTAAACACCTTCTTCACTACCCTGCCTATGATTCCACTTTCAAGGAATTATGAACCTGTACTCCAAGATCTCTTAGTTCAGCAACACTGCCCAGGACCTTCCCATTAAGTGTAGAAGTCCGGCCCTGATTTGCTTTTCCAAAATGCAGAACCTCACAGTTATCAAAATTAAACTTCATCTGCCACTCCTCAGCCCATTTGATCGGAGTCTCATTGTACTCTGAAGTAACTTTACTGTCCACTGCACCTCAAATTTTGGTGTCTAATGTAAACTTACTAACCATAGCTCCTATATTCACATGGCAATCATTGATATAAATGACAAAAAGCAGTGGACCCAGCACCCAGCCTGACAGCATTTTGCTCACCACAGGCTTCCAGTCCTAAAAGCACCCTCCACCAAGACACTGACTGCTCAGCAAGGTTAGAGCTCATGGAATACAGGGAGAACTAGCCAATTGGGATCCAGAACTCGCTCAAAGGCAGAAGACAGAGGGTGGTGGTGGAGGATTGATTTTCAGACTGGAGGCCTGTGACCAGTGGAGTGCCACAAGGGTCGGTGCTGGATCCACTACTTTTCGTCATTTATATGAATGACTTGGATGTGAACATAGCAGGCATAGTTAGTGAGATGACACCAAAGTTGGAGGTGTAGTGGACAGTGAAAACAATTACCTCAGAGTACAACGGGATCTTGATCAGATGAGTGAATGAGCTGAGGAGTGGCATTTGGGGAAATCAAATCTTAGCAGGACTTATACACTTAATGGTAATGTCCTGAGGAGTGTTACTGAACAAAGAGACCTTGGAGTGCGGGTTCATAGCTCCTTGAAAGTGTAGCCACAGGTAGATAGGATAGTGAAGGCGGCATATGGTTAGAACATGAAGTATAGGAGTTGGGAGGTCATGTTGCGGCTGTACAGGGCATTGGTGAGGCCACTATTGGAATATTGCGTACAAATCTGGTCTCCTTCCTATCGGAAGGCTGTTGTGAAACTTGAAAGGGTTCAGAAAAGATTTACAAGAAAGTTACCAGGATTGGAGGATTTGCGCTCAGCTGGGGGTTGAATAGATTTTGACTAGACTGGGGCTATTTTCCCTGGAGCGTCGGAAGCTGAGAGGTGAGCTTATAGAGGTATATAAAATCATGAGGGGCATGGACAGGATAAATAGACAAAGTCTCTTCCCTGGGGTGGTGGATCCCAGCACTACAGGGCATAAGTTTAGGGTGAGAAGGGAAAGACTTTAAAGAGACTTGTGGGGCAACGTTTTCACAGAGGGTGGTACGTGTATGGAATGAGCTGCCAGAGGAAGTGGTGGAGGTTGGACGAATGCAACATTTATAAGGCATCTTGATGGGTATATGAATAGGAAGGATATGGGCCGGGTGCAGGCAGGTGGGACTACATTGCGTTGGGATATCTGGTCAGCATGTACTGGTTGGACCGAAGGGTCTCTGCTTCTGTGTTGTACATCTATGACTCTTTGATCTTCCAGCCAATTTTGTATCCAAATAGCTAGTTCCGCCTGTATTCTATGGTGTTGAACTTGCTAACCAGTCTGTTATGTGGAACCTTGTGTCTTTCTCAAGTCCAAGTTAATGACTTCCATGCACAAAGCCATGCTGACTATCCCTAATCTTTTCTTGCCTTTCCAATGACATGTAAATTCTGTCCCTGAGAATCCCTTCCAACAACTTGCCTGCCACTGACTTCAGGCTCACCGGTCTATAGTTCCCTGGCTTTTCCTTACTAACTTTCTCAAATAATGATTTGGAGATGCCTGTGTTGGACTGGGGTGTACAAAGTTAGAAATCACACAACACCAGGTTATAGTCCAATCGGTTTAATTGGAAGCACACTTCCAAATAAACCTGTTTGACTATAACCTGGTGTGTGATTTTTAACTTTCTCAAATAATGGCACCCATCTTCCAGCACCTTGTCTGTGGTAATCGATGATACAAATATCTCAGCGAGGGGCCCAGCAATCACTTCCCTGGCTTCCCACAAAGTTCTGGGATACACCTGCTCAGATTCCTGGGATTTATCCACCTTTCTGCTTTTTAAGACATCCAGTACCTCCTCCACTATAATATGAACAATTGCCATGTTATCACTGTTTATTTCTCCAAACTCTCTAGCTTCCATATCATTTTTCAGTAAAAACTGATGTGAAATATTTACAGAATCTCTCCCACCGCCTGCGGTTCCATAGACAGCCTAACTGATTTTTGAGGGTTGCTATTCTCTGCCTGGTTACTCTTTTGTCCATAGTATATTTGTCGAATCTCTTTGGATTCTCCTGAAACCAATTTCCCAAGCTATCTCATGTCCTCTTTTTGCTCTCCTGGTTTCCCGAGAATATACTCCTCTAGGGAGTCACACAAACACAGCTCTCCATACCTGCCATATCCCTCCTTCATTTTCTTGACCAGAGTCTCAATTTCTCTAGTCATGCAGCATTCTCTACACCTACCAGCCTTGGCCTTAACAGGAAAATACTGTGTCTGTACTCACATTATCACAGGCCTATGGAGGCATTGGCAGATGTGGACATCAAAACAATCAATCATTCTCAGTAAAGAGGTACTGTTGAAAAAGCTAAGAGCCCAAAGATGGATGGGTCTCCTGGCCCTGATAGAATGCATCCCAGAGATGGGGGGGGGGGGGGGGGAGGGGGGGGGTGAGGGGGGGGGGGGGGGAAATAGCAAATGCTCTTGTGATTATTCACTAAAATTTGTTCGACTCTGGGACAGTTCCGACAGATTGGCAAGCTGCAAACGTGATGCCACTTATTCTAAAAAAAATGCATCGGGTGCTGGTGAGGTCACACCTGGAGTACTGTGTACAGGTTTGGTCTCCTTACTTCTGCAAGGATGTACTGGCACTGGAGGGAGTGCAGATGAGGGTCACTAGTTTGGGCCTGGAGTTGAGAGGGTTAGTGTATGTGGAGAGATTTAGGACTGAGTTCAGGAGGAACGTCTGCAGCTAAAGGGTTGTGAATCTGTGGAATTTGCTGCTGAGTAAAGCAGCTGAGGCTTTCATCTTGAATGTCTTTAAGGCAAAAGGTAGATTTCAGAACAGGAAAGCAATTAAGGGTTACAAGTAAGAGCAGGAAAGTGGAGCTGAGGCCATGAAAAGATCAGCCCTGGTCTTACTGAATGGCAGAGCAGGCTTGAGGGGCCAGATTGCTTACTCCTGCTCCTCTTCCTTATGTTCTTATGTTCCCCCTTTCCAGCCATCCCTTTCCCTGGAAATAACCTCCCGCAAACAAACTTTGCAAGTTCTTACCTTGTGCCATCGAAATTGTCCAATTTAGAAGGCTACCTATTAGATCTAGTCTATTATTTTCTGTAACTATTTTAAAGCTAGTAGAATTATCAGAGAATCCAGACAGCGTGGAAGCGGGCCATTCAGCCCATCACATCCACACTGAATATCAGAACCTTCTACCCTACCCCTATAACGTTGCAATTCCAATGAGCAATCCACCTGGCCAGCACACCCCTGAACACTATGGGCAATTCAGCCTGGATAACCCACCCATCCGACACATCTTTGGACTGTGGGAGGAAACCCGAGCAACCAGACGAAACCCAAGCAGACAACCACAACAAGGTGATCATCCCTTCCTTATTTCCCAGTTCCATCCAAATAACTTCACTGGAAATACTCCCAATAATATCCACCCTGAGCATAACCATAAAGGTATCCCTAATCCAAAATGCCATTTTTCCTCCTCTCGTCCCCCTTTCTATCCTTCCCATTGCATCTATACCCATCCATCACTGAGCCACGTTTCTGTAATATCCATGATATCCAAGTCCCATGTTCAAAACCAAATCCTCAGCTCATCTGCCTTCCCTGTCGGGCCTCTTGCACTGAAATAAATGCAGTAAAACTGCTCTGTCCCACCTCGTTCTGTGCCTTGCCCTTGCCTGCCTTGACTGTCTAACTTCTCAACTGTACCAGCCTCAGAATACCTCTTCTCTCACTATCTCTTTAGGTTTACCCCCACTCCCTCACTGGTTTAATGCCTCCTGAGTAGGACTAGCAAATCTCCCTGCCTGGATATTAGACACCTTCCAATTCAGGTACAATCCATCCTTCTTATGCACGTCAATTCTACCCCAGCAGAGATTCCAATGATCCAAACATAGCAATCCTTCTCCCTGCACCAGATCCTTAGCCACACATTCATCTGCTCTATCCTGCTGTTCCTACTCTCACTAGCATGCGGCACAAAGAGTAATCCAGATATTACTACCCACGAAGACCTACTTTTTATCCTCCAGGATAATTTGCTATATTCTCTCGTCAGGACCTCATCCTTTCCTCTTCCGATGTCATTGGTACTAATGTACAATGAGCTCCCACTGATCATACTCCCTTTTGAGAATACTCTGCTCCCTCTCCGAGACATCCTTGTCCCTGGCACCAGGGAGGTACCACCCATTCTGATGTCTCACTGTCAGCTGCAGAAACGGCAGTCTGTGCCCTATACCAGAGAATCCCCTATCACCATCGATGACCAGGAACCTCATATACCTCACATTACACTGGAGCCAGTCTCTGTACCAGTACCTTGCTTGTCAGTGCGATATGCCCCTGAGAGTGTGACCTCCGACGTTTTCCGAAACAGTGTACTTGTTTGAGATCAATCAGCCGGGCCCCATTGTGAGGTAAGTGGTGGGATCCTCTCTCTCTTCCCTGTGATGAGTTTCATCATTCACAGTGAATGGGGCAGTATCACAGAGCACAGGGGCTGGGGGCTATTCAGCCCATTGGGGCTGTACTCTCTCCCTCTGGAGATGCTGCAAATCTGTCCCAACTCCCCTCTCACTTGCCCAAAGCCCACTAAGTCCTTCCTTAAAAAGTAAAATTATAAATCTGTTTGAGAACACCTGCTGAATCTGTGTCCAGCTGCCGTTCAGCCTATTCCAGGTGCGCAGAACTTACTGAGTGAAATAATGTTCCCATTTTCACTCTGCATTATTTGCCAGTTACCTGAAAGTAGTTACGAAAAATTGTGATCGTGCTAACAATTCCTCTCTCTCTGCAAATTAATTGTTTGGAAACAAATCTGCACCTGGTCCAAATCACTGCTTAACCGTCTCAGCTCCAAGGACAATTATTTGTGCTTCTGCTAGCTCTCCACAAAGGAGGAACGCATCTTAATTTATTAGTGTCATAGAGATGGACGGCACAGAAACAGACCTTCGGTCCAATTCGTTCATGCCGACTCGGAATCCTAAACTACTGGAGTCCCATTTGCCAGCTATTGGGCCCTATCCCTCAAAACCCATCCCATTCACGGATGCCTTTCAAATGTTGTAATGGTATCAGCCTCCACTTCTTCATCTGGCAGCTCATTCCACACACACACCACACTCAGCTTGAAAACGTTGCCCCTTAGATCCCTTTTAAATCTTTGCCCTCTCAACTTAAGCCCATGTGCTCTTGTTTTGGACCCACCTCACCTGGCGGGGGGGGGGGGGGGGGGGGGGGGGGGAAGACCCCGGCTGTTCACCGTATCCATGCCCCTCACGATTTATAAATCTCCATAAAGTCACCTCCGTCTTTGACTCTTCAGGGAAATTACCCCCAGCCTCTCCCTGTTGCCCAAATCCTCCAACCCTGGCAAAGTCTTTGTCAATCTTGTCTGAACTCTTTCAAGATTCAGAACATCCTTCCCAGAACAGGGGATTTTGAATTAAAACAGAATTCCTGAAATGGCTTAATCAATGTCCTGTCCAGCCACAATATGATGTCCCAGCTTCTGTATTCAATGCATCGACCAATAAATATACGCATACCAAACACCACCTTCACTAGTCTGCCTATCTGCGACTCTACTTTCAATGAACAATGAATCTGAACGCCATGGTCTCTTTGTTCAGCAATACTGCGAAGGACTTTACCATTACGTGTATAAGTCCTGCCCTGATTTGCCTTTCCAAAATACAATAGCTCACATTTATCTAAATTGAACTCAGTCTGCCATTTTTCGTTCCATCTGAACAAGATCCTGTTGTATTCTGAACTAACCTTCTTCGCTGTCCACTACACCTCCAATTTTGGTGTCTTCTGTAAACCCACTGACTATATCTCATATATTCACATCCAAGTCATTTATTTGAGGACCGAATATCCATTCCTGCAGCATACTGCTGCTCATACGCCTCCAGTCGCAAAGCAACCCTCCATCACCACCCTCTGCCTCCTACCTTCAAGCCAGTTTTGTATCCAAATGGCTAGTTCTCCCAACATTCCATGTTATCTAACCTTGCTAACCAGTCTGCTTTGTGGAACATCGTTCAGTGTCCACATAGACAACGTCCACAGTCTGCCTTCATCAATCATCTTTGTCACATCTTCAAAAAAAACTCAATCAAGTTAGAAAGAGAGAATTACTCACACAAAGTCATGTTGACTATCCTTAATCTTTCCTGGTCTTTCCAAATACATGTAAATCCTATCCCTCAGAATCCCTTCCAATAACTTGCCTACCACTGACTTCAGGCTGCCTGTTCTCTTGTTCCCTGGCCTTTCCTTACCACCTTTTTAAAATAACAACACCTGTCTTCCAGCACCTCACCTGTCACAAACGATGATATAAATACCTCAGGGAGGGGCACTGCTTTCCTAGCTTTCCACAAATTTCTGGGATACACCTGATCAGGACCCAGGGATTTATCCACCTTGATGCCATTTAAGACATCCAGTACCACCTCCTCTGTAACATGGACACTTTTCAAGTTATCACTGTTGTTAACTATCAAGTTCTCCAAACTCTCCAGAAAAGAGTAGCATAGTATCTCTCCCACCTCCTGTTGTTCCACAGATGGCCTTCTTGGTCTTTAAGAAGTTGTATTCTTTGTCTGTTTTTTCTTTTATCCTTGATATATTTGTAGAATCGCTTTGGATTCTACTTAAACCATTTCCTAGAGATATTTCATGTTCCCTTTTTGCTCATCTGATTTCCCTTGAGTATATCCCTGTAAAAACATGAACCTGTACTCCCAATTCCTCCGCCTCTGCCATATCTGCTCCCAGTAGAAGCAATTCTACTCCAGGACATCCCAGAAAGGATTCCTATTTCAAGGACTGCATTTCCCTCCCACGTGATCAACAATGCCCTCCAATGCATATCCTCCATTCCCGTACCTCCGCCTTCCCCCCACCCCTCCAACCACAATAAGAATATAATCCACCGGTCCTCACCTGCCACCCCACGAATCTCCAGATACAGCGCATTAACCTCTGCAATTTCCGCTACCTACAGTCAGACCCCACCACCAGGGATATATTTCCCTCCCCAGCCCTTTCTATGTTCCACAGAGACCATGGGATATTTGGTACTGATGTGATGCCCCACTGATACCTCAGTCACTCACCCTGCCCAATGGTCTAGTGATACTATCGCTAGATGGATAATCCAGACAACCAGATAACGTTCTGGGGCCTAGAGTTTGGATCCCGTCACAGCAGACAGTGGAATGTGAATTCAATAAAAATGTGGAAGTAAGAATCTATTAAAGACCATGAATCCATTGTTGATTGTTGCCAAAAAAAAAAAGCCCATGAGATTCACTAATATCCTTCAGGGAAGGAATCTGCCATCCTTACCTGGTCTGACCTACATGTGACTCCAGACCCACAGCAACATGGTTGAATCTTAACTGCCCTTGAGGCCCAGCCAGTGACACCCTCATCCTGTGAATGAATTAAAAAAGGTCAAGTCTTGTATACAATCATACTATTCTTACAGATAAGTGATCTGTTAGTAAATTTGCTTCTCAATTCCCCGCTGACTACTTATTTCTCAGTTCCACCTGCACAACTTGCCTGGATGTACTTCCAGGAATATCCTCCTGAAGCCCAGCCATAATGTTATCCCTCATCAAAACCATCTCACCCCCCTGCTCTGTTGCCCCCTTTCTATCCTTGCTATAGCATCTATACCTTGGAACATTAAGCTGCTAGTCCTAACCATTCCTAAGTCATACCTCTGTAATTGCTGTAATATCCCAGTGCCATGTTCAAAACCATACCCTGATCTCCTCTGCCCGACCTATCGGGCCTCCTACATTGAAATAAATGCAGTGTAACTGCTCATTCTGTGCCTTGCCCTTGCCTGCCTTGACTGTTTGACTTCTGAACTGTACCAGCGTCAGACTTCGCTCTTCCTCACACATTCCTTCACTGGTTTAATGCCCCCTGAATAGCACTAGCAACTCTTCCCTTTCAGTGCAGGTACAATCCATCCTTCTGATGGAGGTCAATTCTACCCCACAAGAGATTCGAATGATCCAACAATGTGAACTCTTCTATTCCTATGTCATTGATACCAATAAACAACAGCCTCCCCTCAAAATGGTTACTCTCCCCTTTAAGAATATTCTGCTCCCTCTCTGAGGCATCCTTATACAAAAATTACACATTCGAATAATAAACCTTACACTCATCACATCATTATAAAAGGATTACATAACACATGATGGCTTGGGGAGACCTTTTGAGAGAATGTGATGATTCAAAGGAGAATTTTTAAGCAGCAAAAGGGATTGATCTGGAACGCAATACTCACAATGCGAATATCCAGGTCCTGATGTACTGAGTAATTCAGAGTTTGGCAGAACATTTACTGAGATTACCATCTGAATGTCCACCTGTAATATCCTGTAATACAAGTTTATAAAATCTGTCACTCTCAGTTCAAGTGAGAAACTCACACCATCCCCTCCTCGTTTCGCAGGATTACTGTACATAGTTACAACAGGTCATCAGGAAGGGGAATGGAATGTTTTGTTTAGAGGGTTTTCAGTATGAGAGTTTGGAGTACATACCTGAGAGTAACGTGAGGAAGTGGTGGTGAGACCACCATATCTGGAGTAAAGTGAGCAGTTTTGGTCCCTTTAGATAAGGAAATGTGTCACTTTATTGGAGGCATTTCAGGGAAGATTCACTAGTAGAAAGTGCGGACTGCAGATGCTGGAGATCAGAGCGGAAAAATGTGTTGCTGGAAAAGCGCAGCAGGTCAGGCAGCATCCAAGCTGAAGGAGAATCAACGTTTTGGGCATAAGCTGAAGAAGGGCTTATGCCCGAAACATTGATTCTCCTGCTGTGCTTTTCTAGCAACACATTTTTCAGCAGGGAAGATTCATTGGGATGATCCCTGGTTTGGAGAGGTTATCTTTTAAATAAAGGCTGAACAGGTTGGGACTCTACTCACTGGATTTTGGAGAAAGAGAGGTGATCTCATTGAGACAGATGGGATTCTTAAGGGGTTTGACAGGATAAATACTGAATGGATGTGTCTGAGGGTAAATACTGGGAGGGAAGTCTGGAACCAGATTCCGGGTCAGTTGCGGAATCAAGGGCTCTACTTCAGATTCGTCAAGTTTAAGGCGACACAGAGGCGGGTAAGGGGTTTCAGTAGCAATGGAGCTGGGGTGAGGAGGAGACAAACAATGTTTAAGAGATTGGAATTCCTGGTGTTTGGGATTGTGCAGATGTCTGATCAGAAGGTCACCTTGGGGTCAGATATAACAGCAATATTGTGAAGAACGTATTTCTGCCTCAGACAGTTACTAGGGAGAGGGAGAGGCTCAGCATTAATAGAAAGGAATTTGGAATAACAACTGAAGACAATGGGTTTAACCGTGACAATGTTTCATTGGAGGAAACTGCAGCTAATCGAGTAGTGGGAATGTGATAAGCAGTTTGGTAACTGAGTAACAGTGGAACAATGGAGAGGGATGGTGGGGAGGGAGAGCTGGACAGTGTCAGTGTACATGTGAAACCTAACATGGTGCTTTTTCACAATGTCAACTCCTGGCAGTATGTAGGTGAGATACAGGAGAGAGCAAGGATAGATACTGGAGGGACACCAAATGCAAGGAATTCAGAAAGGAAAGAGAGAGTGGAAATGGAGCAGGATTTTCCAAAAACCGTGAGGTCAAAAGGAAGTTTTTCAAAGAAGGGGAGAGAAGGGCATAACCAGAAAAGACAGACAGACAGAACAAGGAACAATATCTGTGAATCGGTGAGGAGGAGGAGGAGACAGAGTGTTGGAAAGTCTGTGATTTAGCAAGCTTTGGGTAAATTGTGAAGATGAGCTCTGATAAGGCTTAACAAGAGACTGGAGAACGATGTAGGTTTAGGACAAAAACCAGGAACACCACGTGAGGCAGTTTGGCTCAGTGGGCTAGTGGGAGGGAGGGAAGCAGCAGATCGGATTATCTCAGTCATGGTGACAGAGAAACTCCATGTGCTCCTCACTCATGTTATTGGAGGGGAGGATAGAGGAGACAGGATGATGGACAGTGTTTTACAAGAAACAAATCCAGGGTTAGTGATATTTAAAATGAGTGAACAAACCTGATGTATTTAGCTTTTATCCAGAATATTAAAACAAACGACTGAAGTCCTGGTTCGAATCCCGTCTTGGCAGATGGTGGAATCTGAATTCACGAAAAAATAACTGGAATTAGGAATCTCCTGATTTCCATGAAACCATTGTCAATGGTAAAAAAATCCTGCCAACCTGACAGCAGCCCATCCAGCTACTCACTGTACTAATCACTGCAAAGTCTCAACACAGGAATGAAACTGGATGGACCATGTGGCATCTAACAAGGCACCAGAAATTACAACCACAGAATCAGCCCTCTCGATGGTGCAACGTCCTCCTCACTAACATCTAGTTTTTGGTGCCAAAATGTGGAGAGCTGTACCTCAGACTAATCAAGAAGCAGCCTGACATAGTCATATTCACGGAATCATCCCTTACAGACAATGACCAGACACCACCATCACCATCTTAGATATTGAGAGTGTGGTGCTGGAAAAGCACAACAGTCAGGCAGCATCAGAGGAGCAGGAGCATCGACGTTTTGAGCCTCAGCCCTTCATCAGTCTGATCTGGTGTGCTTTTCCAGCACCACACTCTCGACTCTGACCTCCAGCATCTGCAGTCTTCAATTTCTCCTAAAATCTCTGGATATGTCCTGTCCCACCGGCAGCACAGACCAGGCAGAGGTGGTGGCACAGTGGTGTACAGACAGGGAGGATTCGCCCCGGGAGTCTCATGGCTCCTGCTGATTACCACGTACTGTCCTCCCTTGGCTGATGAATCAGTTCTCCTTCGTGCTGAACACCATTTGGAGGAAGCACTGAGGCAACAAAATGGTGTCAAACGTACTCTGGGTACAGGATTTCAATGTCCACAATCGAGACTAGCTCTGCAACAGAATTACTGACTGAGCTGGCCAGGTCCTAAAGGACATAGCTGCTCAACTGAGTCTGCAGCGGGTGGTGAAGGAACCAACAAGAGGGAAAAAAACATACTTGATCTCATTGTTATGAATTGACCAGCTGCAGATACGCCTGGCCATGACAGTTATCGGTAAGAACGACCATCACATGTTCCTTTTGGAGACAATGCCTTGCCTTAAAGTTGAGAAAACCTCCGCTGTGTTGAGTGGCACTATCACCGTTCTAAATGGGACAGACTTCAAAGAGATGTAGGATCTCAAACAGGGTATCTATAAGGTACTGTGGGACATCAACAGCAGCAGAACTGTACTCCAGCACAATCTGTAATCTCATGGGGTTGTAAATCCTGCTCTCACCCATCACAATGGACAGTAAAGGAAGGCATGCCATGAGCAGCACCAGGCAGACCTAAAAGTGAAGTGCTAATCTAGTGAAGCTACCAAACAGAATTACCTGCATATCAAACAGCATCAGCAGCAAGCAACAGAGCTAAGTGATCCAACATCCAATGGAACAGATCGGAGCTCTGCAGTTCTGCCACACCCAGTTGTGAACGGTGATGGACAATTAAACAACTCACTGGAGGAAGCATCACAGATATCCCCACCTTTACTGATGGAGGGGCCTCACACATCCATGCACCAGATAAGATGACAGCATTTGCAGCAATCTTCAGCCAGACGTGCAAAGCGGGATGCTCCATCTCAGTCTTCTCCAGTGGTTTCCAACATCACAGATGTGAGTTTTAAGCAGTTCGATTCAGTTTGAATAACATCAAGAAATGGTTAAGTAGTGCAAAGGTTACGGGCCCTGCCAATATTCTGGCAATAATACTGATGGCTTGTGCTCCAGAACTTGCCACCCACCGAGCCATGTACCGCTCCAGCACTGGCATCTACCAAAAATGCGAAACATTGCCCAGGGATGTTCAACACAAAAACACAGGACAATCCAACCCAGGCAATTTCCATCTATCAGTCCACACTCGATCAGCAGTAAAGTGATGGAAGATGTCATCACCAGGGCTACCAAGCAGCAGCTGCTCTGCAACAGTCAGCTGAGCGACACTCACTTTAGGCTCCACCAGGGCCACTCAGCTCCCGATTGTGTCACCGCCCTCATTCACAACCTGACAACCAGCTGAATCCCAGAGGTGAGGTGAGGGTGATAGCTCAGTCCCACTCCAAGATCACTATTTCTAGCTGATTTCACCCTTGTCTCAGCTCATATACTTTCATCCACATTGTGTTATCTCTAGACTTCATTATCCAAACTCACTCCCTGGCCAGCTTCCCACATTCAACTTCCCTGTAATCTCAAGAACATCCAACTATCTGCTTGTTGATTCATCAAAAGTCTCCTATTCATAAGCAACACCATAGAGTCATAGAGATGTACAGCATGGAAACAGACCCTTCGGTCCAACCCGTCCATGCCAACCAGATATCCCAACCCAATCTAGTCTCACCTACCAGCATGTGGCCAATATCCCTCAATTTAAATTTCTCACACTTCATTTAATTCCTGACTGTGATAATCCCTAGCTCCCTGCACCACACACACTTTGAGACCTCGACAACCCATTTTCTTTGAGACTCCCAACCATTTGTTAATTCATTACTTCATCTGTGTGGCTGTTTCTACAGTTGCTGAAGCAGCATGGTCTGAAATTCGCAGCCAAAATCTCACAGGTCTGCTTTCCACCTTTAAGACATCCCTCAAAACCTGCTTTTGGTCACCTGACCTAATATCTCCATCTCTGGCCTTATGTCTAAAGTTCTCAATAGTATTTTTGTGAAATTATAAGCATGATAATAAAATTACAAACTGTTGTTGATTTGACATTATTTTCAAATCATCATTGTTGCTGAATGAATAATCTATAATGCCACTTACCCAACCACATTGTAGGAGCACCTTCACCACACAAACTGCAGCTGTACAAGAAAGTCAAACATCACCCTCTCTACAGGCAACAGGGCTTTGGCATTAATCACTGGTATCTGTGGAAGGAGAAACGCAGTTGATGTTTCATGCAGTGCAAAATGGATTACAGGGAATGAAAATGGTGCAGAATTTGATAGTCAGAAATGGAAGAAAAATACACTTGCTTGTTGAAAAAAAGAATTCTTGACTGTCAAAAATATTCAAGAAAAAAGTAATCTGATAATCGAGCAGCACATGGTCAGGGGATGGGCCGCAGTGAAAAACTCATTTGCAAAGGGTCTATAAAAGTCATAATACAGTAGTAAACAGGCCAAAAATACACTCATGGTTCGACACTAAGGAAGCTAGATATTGACAAAGTGGCCATGAGGGAGCCCAGAGGTGAATCAGAGCAGTATGGGCTGGTATGATCACAATGACTCTATAACAGAGAAAGGCTGCACATGCGCCTGGCTGCACCTTGACCCTACAAAGATGACGGCTCCGCACGTGTCCAGTGAGTCATCGTCCCGAATAAAGATGGCGGCGCTCACTCAGGCCTGCAGCCGCGCTGAGGCAATTCCTCATTTCCTGCAAACACGGGACTGGGACGTTCAAATTTGTGTTTTCTGACGTGGACAATTTGTTTGTAAAACCTCTCCGCTCATAGAAACACAGTTTTTCTCCTGTTTCCCTGTTTATTTCTTTCCTTACCGTATCCTTTCTCTCCATAACTTCCCATTCATTACAGCGACTGTGCGCCGCGCGCGAGGGTGATCACATGGTTGTTTAGCTCCGCCCTTCATTCACTTTGATTGGTTGGAGGACCAACATCCCGCTAGGTCATCCAGCTCCGCCCGCCGTCCTTTCATTGGTCCGGTGCTGCCATCAATCACCCGGAGTCCCTTTGTTGGCGAGAACATGCGCAGTGCGTCCTGCTTTAGCTGATATGTTGGGTAATGTGATGGGAGAGTTTACTGAGGGTAAGAATTCCCTTTGTGTGAGCTCTGCAGTAGATTTCCTTTATTCATGGAGGGAATTGCCTTCCTACTCATGACTGTATAGCTGTGATTGATGATTCAATGCCATCTGAATCAGTACATAAACACCCCATTTTCACTCCTTTACACAACATCAGAGATCTTTAGCACATTGTATCACATTCTTCTTTGGAAACAAAAAAACAAATGAAATAGAGCCTCAAGGAATCGGAGCAGGAGTAATGTATTCATCGCATTCAGCTTGTTCCCCCATTCTATCAGATCATGGCTTGGCCAAACCAGACCTCAACACCTCTTTTATGCTGATCCGCATAGCCCTCAACTGCTCAATATTTCAAAAATCTATCTGCCCTCTTTTAAAATAATTTGTGATTGAATCATAGATTCCCTACTGTGTGGAAACAAACAGGCTCTTCAGCCCAACAAGCCAGAACAACCCTCTGAAGAGTAACCCAACCATTCCCCTCCCACATTTAACTTTCACAATTGTTTGGGTGCGGAAATTCTAGCCATTCACAGAGAAAAAGTTCTTTACTTTTTCTAAAATGAATGTTCCCTTATGTAATGTCCCTTGGTTTGAGACTTCACTGGTGCTAGAAGATCTAGTCAACATCTACTCTGTCAAGCTCCTCAGAATCTTGTTTCCATAAGATCACCCCTGCTTATCTATTCTTGATAGGTCAACCCTTTCGTCCTCGAAGCACCTAATTGAATCTTTTTTGAATGGTCTCCAATGTTGGTTTATCCTTTATTAAATATGGGAGCTAACATTGTATACAGCACTGCAATTGACGACTCAGCAACAGCCAATGTGGTAAACCAATCCTCAATCCATGCTAATACATTACGCCGATACCATGAGCTCCTAAATTGAGCAATTGACTTTTATGTAGCACCTTATCATTTGCATTTTTAAAATCCAAATACAGAACATCATTGGATTGCCCTTTATCAGCCCTGCTTGTTATCTCCTCAATGAACTGTCGCAAATTTGTCAAATATAGTTTCTCTTTCACAAAACCCAGTCTACCATGTTTAATGATAAGCTTTTCTAAATGTCCTGCCATTTCTTACTTTAATATTTGACTCTGTAGATTCTTTCAGTAGATTTGCTAAGTATGATTCCCCTCTCTTAAATCCATGCGGACTCTGTCCAATCCTGTCACTGTTCAGTAAGAAACTTGACTGTATTCCAATGTAGTTAGTAAATGTATCTATATTTATTTTTAAAAATCGATTACTTATCAATGCTGGACCCATGCAATATCAATAAATTAGTGACTCTGAATTTGGGCTACAATGTTTTTTTCTGTTAATTCCTTTACGTACTATGTTATGCAAACAGCGCCAAGCGATCAGTCTTAATTGTGAGTAACTTTGAAAATAATATATTTTAAAAATGACATGCCAAAATGCTGCCTCATTATTGTTCAAGGAGGATTTTGCATTCAATAGTTTGCAGATAAAATTGGACAGATGTTTGCTGCAATTTAGCCAGACTGCAGGTTGTAGGGGGTAGTGTAATTTTTAAACGGTTAGCTGCATTTTAGTCTTTTCTACCTTATAGTAAACACAAGCAGACACTCGAAACTGTTGCCGGACCTCCCCTTCCCCATGTTTTTAATGAATGAAACAATTGTAACAGCTTTCCTCGATAGTTGAGAGACCGCCCTTAACCACAGTTGTACAACATCATCCATATAAGGAAAGAACGGGGAGCTCGAACACTGATTGGCCAGGTGAATAACAAAATAATCGCAGGCGCCAGGACCCAAATAAGGAAAACAGTGGGGAACCCTAGCACTCATTGGTCAAGACAGCAGTAGGAGACCCAGCCCACATATACGTGTATATAATGCGTGGAGATTACTATGCTTGTGTGTGTACCCACGGGAACAACACCCGACTTTGCAAAGTTGAATGAAAAGTTTTGGACAGACTCCTCCGTGTCTTTGTTCCTGGGAAGGGAAATAAAAGTGCCGGAGATGGGGCCAGACAGCCGCATATCTTGCACAATTGGGGGCTCGTCCGGGATGAAATAATTATTGCCGGGGGGGGAAGTCTCTTCGGCTCACGGATCATGCCTGATCACAACAAAGATGCGTCTAGTATATATTTATACTTCTCACTGATCAGCTTGGTCCGTCGGCCGTCGGCCAAGAGAGGATGTGACCCGGCTCATTTAAAAATAATTTTGAATCCTGGAAAAAGGAACACACGGACGAGTGCTGGGACGACCGGTTAGTGACTATACATGGGGGTACACACATTTAAAAAGGCCAGACAACTCCGTGCATGGATCAAGGTAAGAGAGTTTCTTTTGTTCTTCCTTGTTGGCCGCGTGGTTTTGACGGTCATCTGTGAAAACGCTTGGGGTGTTTAAGACCAGGACCAAAGATAAACCACGGGAAATTGTGGTTTTGACGGTCATCTGTGAAAACGTTTTAGGCGTTTAAGACCAGGACCGAAGATAGACCATGGGAAATCAGACTTCTAGACTTACTAAGGAGAAGTCAGGGAAGACAGCAAATGGGAAATAAATACCCCCCGATAGTCCATTAGTTCGGAAGTTAAGTCTATGGACGGACAGTAGTAGAACGAAGGACTTAAAGAAAGAGACCATGATAAAATATTGTTGTTTTATATGGACCAAAGAACCTATCCGCGCCCCCTCGGTAGTTTGGCCCGAGTATGGGTCTGATGAAGACTGGGTGTGTCAAATCCTAAATGTATATGTTAACAGAAAACAACCGTTTGACCCAGAAGAGAGCAAATACGCCGCCGCCTGGTTGGCGGGCGACGGCGAGAGTCCCACACGTCTCTATCCTCTGGTTCCCCAAACAGACCCGAGGAAGCCCCAGAAGTCTTGGGACATCCTCACCGACGGTTTGCCACCGTCTGCCCCGCCCCCGTATATACCACCCGCGCACGACCAGGCGTCCAGCGCGGACCTCCCTCATGCGACGGATAAATCCGATTCCCAGCAGGCTACGACCAGTGAGGAAGGGACTGCTGGCGGGGGGGGGGGGGCACAGGAGGGGGCGCAGAACCCACCCCAGGCACTAGGAAATCAGTCCGACTCGAGATGCGGAAAGGCCGAGAAGAGGAATTGAGAGCTGGGAGGAGTGACAATATTGAACAGCTGAACCCCTTACGAGAGGTGCCGTTTGGGAACGAACGGACCGGGTTCGTAGTACAACCTTTAAATTCTGGGGATATCCAGCAACTCCGTAACGAACTACCCCGTCTACTGGACGACCCCGTCAGTGTGGGAATACAACTGGACCAATTTCTGGGTCCCAGTATATACACATGGGCTGAACTGCAGGCCATGATGAGAATACTATTTAATTACGATGAAATTGTTATGATCCGGAATAGTGCAATGGCCATTTGGGATAGGGAGCATCAGGACGGCCCTCAGCGTGGAGAGCAGAAGTACCCCTTAGAGGACCCCCGGTGGGATCATAACGACGCGGGGGGACGGGTCAATATGACAGATCTCAGAAGCCTTATAATCAGGGGGATCCAAACCTGCGTGCCCAAACAGCGGAATTTAGCGAAAGCATTCGAAGTTGGACAGAAAAAGGATGAATCCCCGAGTGAGTTTTTAGACCGTTTGCGGGAGTCCATGCGGAAGTATTCAGGTTTAGATCCCGATGGGGAAATAGGCAAGGGCATGCTTAAGGTGCACTTTGTGACTAAGTCATGGCCTGACATTCAAAAGAAATTACAGAAAGTGGAGGATTGGGCTGAAAAAGATGTTGTAGAATTATTACGGGAAGCACAAAGGTGTACGTTCAGAGGGATGTAATAAGGGAGAAACATAAGACAAAAATGATGGTGGCAGCTGTACGGGAAGCTTGTAAATCCACCGGAATGGGGGAAGAAGGTTATGGGATGGAAAGAGGAATGTCGAAGAAAAGTTGGAGAGGGAGAGAAGCGAGACGGGGCAGAAGTGAGAGAGGAGGATCTTATGGAACTGAGCGGCCTCAGATGGCCGGATGTTACCATTGCGGGAAACTGGGACACTTCAAAAGGGATTGTCCCGAGTTTAAAAGGGAAAAAGAAGGGATGTATGAAATGGAGCGCGAACAAATGGATTAGGGAAGTCAGGGGAGGATCGGAACACGGGCCTACCAAGAACCCCTGGTAAATTTACGGGTGGACCCATTTAGACAAGATGTTACCTTCTTAGTTGACACAGGCGCCGGGAGGTCCTCAATTCCCCTCCATCATAGGGAGGTTGGCTTCCAAGCTAAAACATTAAACATTTCAGGAGTTAAGGGTGGGGTTTTTAGTGCGAAAATATTCGAACCACAACCCTTGCGGCTGGAGGAGGAGGAGCTCCAGGTGGAACTCCGTCACCTCCCCCATCTTCCCTATGGGTTGTTGGGACGGGATTCGGTAGTCCGTTTCGGATTACGAATAGAAGTGGGAGAAGAGGAAGAATTAGCCGTTACCATGTCATACCTTAGTGAGTCCGATTGACAGAGAGAGACCCTAGGGTTTGGGTCGCCAAAGGGAACCGGGGGTGGACTCGCAATTCGACCTGTGGAGGTAAAATTAAAGCCCCAGAGCCCCAACGTCAGAGTGCGCCAATACCCCATCTCTTGGGAAGGGAGGCAGGGCCTGAAGACAGTTATGGAAGACCTAATAAAAGATGGATTGGTAGAGCCCTGTATGTCACGATACAATTCCCCCATCCTGCCGGTCCGGAAGTCGGACGGGAGCTATCGAATGGTCCAAGACCTAAGGGAAGTAAATAAAATTGTCCAAGTACAGTACCCCGTGGTACCGAACCCATACACTATTCTGGGGCAAATACCCCCGGACCACGGCTGGCTTAGTGTTATAGACTTAAAGGATGCCTTCTGGGCGTGTCCCCTGGACAAGGACAGTAGGGATCTTTTTGCTTTTGAATGGGAGGATCCTGATACTGGCAGAAAACAGCAGTACAGGTGGACCGTGCTCCCCCAAGGATTCACCGAGTCCCCGACTCTGTTCGGCCAGATTCTGGAACAATTATTGGAGGGACTAACCTTAAGCTTATACAATACGTGGACGATCTCCTTTTATCCGGACCCGCGGAGGAGGACGTCCTACTTGGGACGAATGCCCTGTTAAATTACCTAGCTGAGAAGGGGTTAAGAGTGGGTCAGAAGAAGCTCCAATATGTCGAGAAAGAGGTTAAGTACCTGGGACACTTGATAAGCCAGGGACAGAAACGAATAAGTCCGGAAAGAGTGCGGGCAATAATCGAACTAGGCCTCCCAACGACCAAGAGGGAGTTGCGGAAGTTCTTGGGACTCTTAGGCTATTGTCGATTATGGATAGACGACTATGCCCCCCTTACTAAAGACTTGTACCTAAAACTCATTGAGGAGGCACCCAACAGAATAAAATGGGAGGAGGAGGAGAAAAAGTTAATTGGAATCCTAAAAGAAAAATTGATGACCGCACCTGTTTTAAGCTTGCCGGATTTTAGTAAGACATTTCGTCTCTTTGTGAACTCCAGAAAGGGAACCACTCTTGGAGCATTGACCCAGGATTGGGGGGGAAAAAGGAAGCCCGTGGCTTTCCTGTCAAAAATTCTGGACCCAGTCTCCCGAGGGTGGCCTGAGTGTGTCCAAGCGGTGGCAGCCACGGCAAAGCTGGTAGAGGAAAGCAGGAAGTTGACTTTCGGGGCCCCCTTGGCAGTCACTACTCCCCACCAGGTTAGAACTATCCTGAATCAGAAGGCCGGGAGGTGGCTGACTGACTCGAGAATTCTGAAATATGAAGCCATATTGTTAGACCGAGAAGACCTCCGAATAGAAGTCGGGGGCTGCCAGAACCCGGCGGACTTTCTTTGGAAAGGGGAAGGGGAGGAGGAACTGGAACACTGCTGTTCAGACATAATAGAGTACCAGAGTAAAGTGAGGGAAGATCTGAGGGATACCCCCTTACATGCAGGAAGGCGGTGGTACATTGACGGGTCCTCTCGGGTGATAGATGAGAAAAGACACAACGGTTATGCAGTCATGAGTGAGACTGGTTGGGAATTAGTGGAAAGTGGACGGCTACCGAATGCCTGGTCCGCACAAACGTGCGAATTGTACGCCTTGCACCGGGCTCTGAGGAATTTAAAGGGAATAGCCAGGACAATCTACACTCACTCTAAGTATGCCTTTGGGGTAGTACACACCTTTGGGAAGATCTGGAAGGAAAGGGGAATGATAAATAGTAGAGGAAAAGAGTTGGTCCACGAGGAACTAGTAGCCAAGATCTTGGAGGATTTGTTGCTGCCACAAGAGATTGCTGCAGTACATGTGAAAGGGCACCAGAAAGACGATAAAATAGAGACCCTGGGGAATCAATTGGCAGATTAACAGGCAAAATTGGCCGGGATGGGAAACGAAGTAATAAAGTGCCTGGTAAGGATTCCCCAGATATCCGAAATTACCGAAGTGCCCACGTTTACTGACAAAGAAGAAACTCTTCTTGCGTCCCTGGGGGGAAAAAAGGATAAGGAAGGGAAGTGGACCTTACCCGATGGCCGCCAGCTACTACATCGACCGTTGACGCGGGACATTATTGCCCGTCTACACCAAGGGGGTCACTGGGGCGCCCAGGCACTGTGTGATGCCTTCCTGCGCCGATATGCTCACCCTGGTCTGTACACGGTAGCCAAGCAGGTCACAGGAGATTGCATAACATGTCGAAAGATTAACAAAAGGGGGCTGCGGCAGCATGCAAGACAAGGGGGTAGGAGTCCGGCCTATAGGCCGTTTCAGTATGTCCAGGTAGATTACACTGAGCTCCCCGCCAGAGGTCGCCTGAAGTATCTATTAGTAATAGTAGATCACCTGACAGGATGGGTGGAAGCTTTCCCCACTGCCACGGCAACAGCAACTCAGGTTAGCAAAATTCTACTCGAACAAATCATCCTACGATTTGGGCTACCCGCGCCATTGACTCTGACCAGGGGAGCCACTTCACCTCGACCGTCCTCCAGAATGTAGTGCAAGCAATGAGGATTGAAAGTGATTTGCACACCCCCTGGCATCCCCCCTCCTCGGGCAAGGTCGAAAGAATGAACCAGACCATCAAAAAGCAGCTAACCAAACTCACTAGTGAAATCGGCCTGCCTTGGACCAAATGCCTACCCCTTGCCCTATTGCAAATTCGCACCCAGCCAAGACGGGATTTGGGCGTCTCCCCTTTCGAAATGATGTTTGGCCTCCCGTTCCATGGGCCGAAGGGAGAACCTCCTGTATTCGAGTCTCGGGATATGTTTGTGCAAAAATATGTGGTGGCTCTGGGGTCTGCTCTATCTCGTTTACGCCAACAGGGACTTTTGGCACAGACGCCGCCCCTCGAGTTTGCGGTGCACACCGTCATGCCGGGTCAGTGGGTCCTAATTAAAAGCTGGAAGCAACGTACCCTCGAACCAACTTGGGACGGTCCCTTCCTGGTACGTTTGACGACCGAAACGGCTGTCCGTACGGCCAAAAAGGGCTGGACACATTACAGTCGAGTCAAGGGACCAGTGCCACAACCGACGGAGGGCGAACGAACCTCTCGGACTTTGGCGAGTCTAAAGGAACTGTGCCCTCTGGCTACAGGTGTCGCGACAAAATGCGGTCAATCGTATTGTTAACTTGCTATGCCATTATCCTTGGGCTGGATCATAGTGTGCGTGTTCCCCAATTTGGCCTCCGGAAAAAAAACAAGTAGAGGACCGTCAGTGGTTCTCCATCTCCGTGCTTGCCAACACGCCAACACAGACATTTAGCTTAGACCTATGTGGGTTGGTGCCCTGCAGGACTAAAAGTGAACTGAATCAAACTAAACGGAACCTAGAGAGAGAAAGGGGATTCCAGGGTCAGACGTTAGTATTACAATTGCATGGTAGGGAAGACATACATAGGCCTCCAGCCCCCGGGGTCCAGGCTATGGTGTCAGTTGTCCGTGATCCCATCACCCCTGGACAGGATTGTGGGCAGAATCAGTGCAATCCGCTCTATCTGACCAAAAGAACTTGGGAAACAATGGGGCGAGCCTTAATAGAACAATACTGGGTATTAGAGTTGGGGGCCAGGCAGGACAGGAGGGGGTGCAGCTGTGCTGCACGTATATCACGGTCATTGAAGCTGAGTCTGGGGGCTCATCCGCCACCGATGAACAGGGAAAGATTAGAATAATTGAGGTGACGGATTTGGAAAAGACCTTTGAAATAGAAACGGGATACGGGGAGGCGAATGCCTGGATGGAATGGGTCAAATATACTGTGAGGAGCATGAAAAAGAGTGATTGCTACGCATGCACGGGTGCCCGCCCTAACCCTCAGGTGGTCCCATTCCTGCTGGGATGGGAGAAACACCCACGAGCCTTGGACTGCATGACAAGGCTGTACCAGGACCGAGAGGCCTGGAACGACTCCACTTGTCGACCCTTGAGTTTGAAGTTTCCCCCCGTCAGGTCTGAGGGAGCGCCCCGCCCGCCATCATTCTCAGGGGTAACGGGTACGCACCAGGCCTGAGTCTCTCGGACGGGACTACAGTGGGACAACGATGTGGGGACATTTGACAAGTGCAGCGGATCAATTCGGCTGGTCAATGAAACCACCGGGGGCGGGAATTACTCCCACATTCATGTGCCTAGGGCAGACCTCTGGTGGTACTGTGGTGGGAGGGTTCTGCGACCGACCCTGCTCCGAAAATGGACGGGCACTTGTGCAATCATTCAATTGGCCATCCCATTCACCCTGGCATTCGAAAAATAAGAGCAACCCCGTTCCAGTGGAAGAACTGAGAGAGCTTTGGCGACCTCTTTCGATGATAACATATATTTAGATGCCATAGAGATCCCCGGAGGTGTTCCTGACGAATACAAGGCTAGGAACCAGATAGTGGCGGGTTTTGAGTCGTCACTGTTCTGGTGGGTGACCATCAATAAGAACGTGGATTGGATTAATTATATTTACTACAATCAGCAGAGGTTCATTAATTATACCCGGGATGCAGTGAAAGGAATAGCAGAACAACTGGACGCCACTAATCGGATGGCGTGGGAAAATAGGTTGGCCTTAGACATGATGTTGGCAGAGAAGGGGGGTGTTTGTGTCATAATAGGCACTCAGTGCTGCACTTTCATCCCCAACAACACAGCCCCTGATGGGTCCATCACCCGCGCCCTGGATGGACTCACCACATTGGCGGACGAACTGGCCGAAAACTCGGGCATCGACTCTGGCCTCACGGACTGGTTGGAAGCTTGGTTCGGTAAATGGAAGGGGGTGGTCGTTCCCTTTCTTGTCTCATGTATAGTGGTGGCAGGGGTACTCACTGCCCTTGGGTGTTGTGTTATTCCCTGCGTCCGGGGATTAACTCAACGACTGATCGAAACCGCCCTTACTAAGAGGGATGGTCCCTATGGGCAGGTTGAACGAATGAATCTCGAGATGGAACAACGTGAATCCCCCTTGGGCGGGGGTAATATTAGAGACGGGCAGTTTGATGAACAAGCTCGGGAGTTATTAAACGCCCTGGAGAAGAAACTTACGGTTTAAAAATTACAGACCGTAAGAAAAGACACGGGTGATTTGTAGGGGGTAGTGTAATTTTTAAACGGTTTGCTGCATTTTAGTCTTTTCTACCTTATAGTAAACACAAGCAGACACTCGAAACTGGTGCCGGACCTCCCCCATGTTTTTATGAATGAAACAATTGTAACAGCTTTCCTCGATAGTTGAGAGACCGCCCTTAACCACAGTTGTACAACATCATCCATATAAGGAAAGAACGGGGAGCTCGAACACTGATTGGCCAAGTGAATAACAAAATAATCGCAGGCACCAGAACCCAAATAAGGAAAACAGTGGGGAACCCTAGCACTCATTGGTCAAGACAGCAGTAGGAGACCCAGCCCACTATACGTGTATATAATGTGTGGAGATGATTATGCTTGTGCGTGTACCCACGAGGCATTGCACCCGACTTTGCAAATTTAAATGAAAAGTTTTGGACAGACTCCTCCGTGTCTTTGTTCCTGGGAAGGGAAATAAAATTGCCGGAGATGGGGCCGGACAGCCGCATATCTCGCACAAAATGCCTTACTGAAGTCTACACACACAACATCCAGAGCTCAACCCTCATCAACTTGCCCAGTCACATCCTCAAAGAACTCAGGAAGGTTTGTGAGGCATGATCTGCCCCTCACAAAGCCGTGTTGATTGCATTTAATCAAGCCATGGTCTTCCAGATGCTCATAAATCCTGTCCCTTAGAATCCTTTCTAACTCCTTACAGACGACAGATGTGAGACTGACTGGTCTGTAATTGCCGGGGATTTCCCTATTTCCTTTGCCTCCCTCCAGTCCTCAGGTACGACTCCAAGGGAGAGCGAGGATGTAAGGATTTTCGCAAGCAGCGAAGCAGTCACATTTCTCACTTCCCAAAACAGCCGAGGACAAATGTGGTCTGGCCCTGGTGACTTGTCAATCATAATGTTTGTCAAAATGTTCAGCACATCAGCTTCCTCAATCCCTATCTGTTCCAGCAGGCTTACCTGCTCCTCAACGGTTTCATTCCCTACAAGGTCCTTTTCTTTAGAAAAGACTGAAGCAAAAGAAACTCATTTAGAGATTCCCCGACCTCCTTAGACTCTATACACAAGCTCCCTATGCTATCCCTGATCGCCCCTACTCTTTCTTTGATCATTGTCTTACTCCTCACATCCGTGTAAAATGTCTTTGGATTCTCCCTAATCCTTCCTGCCCAGCCTTTTTCCTGCCCCCTCCTGGCTCTCCTCAGGCCATTTTTGAGCTCCTTCCTCGCCTGCCTGTAATCTTCTAGAGCTGAGCAAGACCCTTCCTTCCTCCACTTTACGTAAGCTGCCTTCTTTCTTTCGAAAAGAAGCTCCTCCGCTCTCGACATCCAAGGTTCCTTTATCTTGCCCCTTTTTGCCTGTCTCAGAGGAACACATTTATGCATCACTCACAACAACTGTTCCTTAAACCGTCTCCACATGTCTATAGTGGCCTTTCCATGGAGCAATTGCTCCCAGTCCATGGTTCCCAACTCACGTCTGATAGTATCATAGTTTCCTTTTTCCCCAATTAAATATCCTCCCATTGTCCCTGCTTCACTCCTTCTCCATGGCTATATAGAATGTGAGGCAGTTGTGGTCACTATCACCAAAATGCTCTCCCACCGCAAGATCTGACACCTGCCCTGGCTCATGGCCGAGCACCAAAATCAAAACGGCCTCTCCCCTCGTCGGCCGCTTCAAGGTGCTGAGTTAGGAAACCCTCCTGAACACACCTTACAAAAACAGCTCCTTCCAAACCATCTGCTCGAAGCAGGTTCCAATCAATATTGGGAAAGTTAAAGTCACCCATTACAACAACCCTATTACATTCACTCTTTACCAACATCTGCCGACCTATGCTTTCTTCAATCTCCCTGCTGCTGTTGGGGGGTCTGTAGTAAACCCCTAATGAGGTGACTGCTCCCTTACTGTTCCTAATTTCCACCCATACTGCCTCAGTAGGCAGACCCTCCTCGACAATGGTAACTTCTGTAGCTGTGATACCCTCTCTGATTTCCTTTCTGAATTCATTGCATGTGGTGTCCCTCAAGGGTTGGCCAGCACGGTGGCTCAATGGTGGGTACTGCTGCCTGACAGCATCAGGGACCCAGTTTCGATTCCAGCCTCGGGCGATTGTGTGGAGTTTTCACATTCTCCCAGCGTCTGCGTGGGTTTCCTCCGGGTGCTCCGGTTTCTTCCCACAGTCCAAAGATATGCAGGTTAGTTGAAATGGCCATGCTAAAGTGCCTGTAGTGTTAGGTGCATCAATCAGTGGTAAAAGTAGGGGAATGGCTCCGGATGGGTTCCTCTTCGGAGGGTCGGTGTGGACTTGTTGGGACGAAGGGACTGTTTCCACACTGTCGGGAATCTAAGGATCTATCCTTGGACCCTCCTTTTTCTCACCGCCATATTGCCAGGAGGTGACATTGTCCAAAAGCACCGTGTTGGGTTTCACATGTAAACTGACACTGCCCAAGTCCCTCTCCCCATCATCCCTCTCCATTACTCCACTGTTACTCAGTTATCAAACTGCTTACCACGCTCCCACTACTCGGTTAGCTGCAGTTTTCTCCAGTGAAACATTGTAATGGTTAGAACCATTGCCTTCAGTTGCTATTACAAATACCTTTCCCTTACTGCTGAGCCCCTCCCTCCCACTGGGAAATATCTGAGGTAGAACTACACTCTTCACAATATTGCTGTTATATCTGACCCCAAGGTGACCTTCTGATCAGACATCCACACAATCCCAAACACCAGGAATTCCATTCTATTAAACGTTCCTTGTCTTCCCCTCACCCCAGCTCCATTGCTACAGAAACCCCTTACCCGTGTCGGTGTTGCCTTAAACTTGACGATTCTGAAGCCGAACCCTTGATTCCGTGACTGACCCAGAATCTGCTGCTTTCTGTGTTTCCTGCACAATTACCCCCTGGTCCCTTTGTGGTGCAGCTTTCTACAGTTTCCGACATTTAAATAGCACTCTGTTCTTTTATTATCCCCTCCAAAATGACCAACTTCCCATTTTCCCAAATTATACTCCATCTGGCAACTTGTTGCCCCCTTCTCCTGTGCATCTCTCTCACTTCACAATCCTCTGAGACCTTTACAGTTATGCCTTTTCTGACAGATATCCCCACCCCCCAATTCTTCTACCGTTTACTGGGAATCCTGGGCAGTGGGAAGCGTGCAGTGTTGCTCTGTTTTCCTTGAGACTCTATGGGATGACTAGGAGGAGCTTGCTGCCCATTGGTCAGAATGGAGACAACTTGCCCATCGCGCTGCATGAGCCTTTCACTCCCCATGTCTTATTGATGAGGCACAGCGGCAACACGGAAGGAAAGAAAAGGAAGGAAATCCTGCTCTCCACATCTCACTGACTCTTGGATAATTCTGTCCCATCTATGAAAGATCTGCCCTGTTCAGTCACATGAAGCTCCAAGGCGGAAACTCCTAGAAACCCACATAGATTTCCCCCTGAACTAACTGCTGACCTCCACAAGGGGTAATGTGTCCAGTCATCCTGGGCCAGGAGGAGGGGATGGTGTGAGTTTCTAACCTGAACTGACAGTGATGGATTTTATAAACTTGCATTACAGGATACTACAGGTGGGTATTCAGATGATAATCTCAGTAACTGTAACGCCAAGCTCTTACTCAATTCATCAGGACCTGGATATTCACATTGTGCGTGAACATTGTGTTCCAGCTCAATCTCATTTACTGCGTAAAAGTTCTCCTTTAAATCATCCCATTCTCTCAATAGTTCTCCCCACACCTTCAATGTGTCCTGTAATCCTTGTATAATGAGCTGATGGGTGTAAGGTTTATTATTATAACGGGTAACGTTTGTAAACCCCTCTGTCACAGCTCCCCTCAATTTCCTTTGCTACAAGGAGAACAATCTCAGTTTCCCCAAACCCCTGATTCCCCAATGTCCGTTTGCTCTCTACAAGGTACACATCAGAGTTGTGTTGGAACAGTGTCCACTCACCTACATCAGTGCCACCCCCCCCCCCCCCAGCAATGTTAAGGAACATGAACATCCTCCAGGACAAAGCACTGTGCCTGAGTGGTGTCCCATCCACCACCCTCAGCATTCCCTCTCCCCACCCTCGAGGTACAGTGACATCACTGTGTAGAGGCAAAGTCAGTATTGTCCTACCAGACCATAGGGCTGCTCTCTCATTAGGGAGAGATGACTGGTGGTGGTTTAACCTGAAGGTTACCCCAGCCCAGGCAAGGGGAGAGGTTGGGAAGGAGAGTCCATCGATTGTAGATGGATATTATCTACCCAATGTATCAGCAACAACTATATCATACCAATGAATAATGTAAAAGAATATCCAAAACATGCTGCTACAATCCCCCATTCCTTGAACCATCCTGGTAAATACCCTGTGCCCCATCTCAGGGACCCTGCCATCCTTCCCAATGTGTGGGCGATCTCTGGTTTGCACAGACCCAGCTGCTCTGTGTTCCTGTGGGTGATGCCATCATCGAGCAACAGTTGCACTAAACCTCACTGTCTGGAAGGGTGGGAGACACAGAATTCCCAACAGCATTTAAGGCATATTTAGGTGCACACTTGTGATACCAAGACAGATGGTGCCAATGACTGTGTTTTGGAAAATGGATCAGGATAGTTTGGTTATAGTTTTCTTTACTGGCACAGACTCAATGGCCCACAGAGCCTTTTTCTGTGCTGTAAACCTCAACACACTTAATATAGGAATATGACAGGCCACCTTTGAAACCAGGTCAGAAAAAATGATAGTAGAATAGATGACACATGATTGGTCAATGTGTTTGGGAGGAAAGTAAGATGGAGCGGTTTAGGAGGAAATTCTGGAGCTCGATGCAGGAATCTGAAAGGGCCGTCATCAAGTGAGAAATAAAAATGGGATATCCTCAAGGCTGGAATCAAAGAAAGGCACATATAGCACAACTTTCAGAGACTGGAGGGGATTAGAGTTAGGGAGGGGTCTGAGGCTGGAGAGGAATTATTAGAGATAAGGAAGATGTTCACCGAGCTGGAAATTTGTCTTGCAGACGTCCCCTGTCTAGGTGACATCCTCAGTGCTTGGGAGCCTCCTGTGAAGCGCTTCTGTGATTTTCCCTCGGCATTTATAGTGGCCTGTCTCTGCCGCTTCCGGTTGTCAGTTCCTGAACCACTATAAATGTCGGAGGAAACATCACAGAAGGGCTTCACAGGAAGCTCCCAAGCCCTGAGGATGTCACCTAGACAGGGGACGAAACGTCTGCAACACAAATTCCCAGCTCGGCGAACAGAACCACAACATCGAGCACCCGAGCTACAAATCTTCTCACAAACTTGGAAGATAAGGACGAGTTGTGAGGCTGGGTGAGGTGACAGAGATAGGGAGAGATGTGAAGAGGGAGGGATGCAGAGATAGCAAGAATTAGAGTCGTAATGTTATGTAGCATGGAAACAGACCCTGTGATCCAATCAATCCATGTCACACATAATTCCAAACTGAGGTAATCTCACCTGCCTCCCCTTGGTCCACATGTATCCAAACATTTCCTTTGAGGTACCTGTCCAAATGGGTTTCCCGTAGAGTCACTGTGGTGTGGAAACTGGCCATTTCGTGTCAGAGCCATTGAGATGTACAACATGGAAACGGACCATTCCATCCAACCCATCCATGCTGACCAGGTATCCTAAGCTGAAAATGTATTGCTGGAAAAGCGCAGCAGGTCAGGCAGCATTCAGGGAACAGGAGAATCGACGTTTCGGGCATAAGCCCGAAGAAGGGCTTATGCCCGAAACGTCGATTCTCCTGTTCCCTGAATGCTGCCTGACCTGCTGCGCTTTTCCAGCAACACATTTTCAGCTCTGATCTGCAGCATCTGCAGTCCTTACTTTCTCCTCCGACCAGATATCCTAAACCAATCTAGTCCCACCTGCCAGCACCCGGCCCATATCCCTCCAAATCCTGGAAGACTGGTGCCATTATTTGAGAAAGGTCGTAAGGATAAGTCAGCAAACTATAGACCGGTGAGGCTGTAGTCAGTAGAAGGCAAGTTGTTGGAAGGGCTTATAAGGGGCAGGATGTACATGTAATTGGAAAGACAAGAATGATTAGTGATAGTCAGCATGAAATTGTGCACGTAAATCACTAACTTGCATTTCAGAAAGACGTTCAGCAAGGGTCCACATAACAGACGGGTTAGCAAGTTCATCACCATAGAATACAAGGAGATGGAGAGATTTGGATACAAAATTGGCTGGAAGGTCATAGAGTCATAGAGATATACAAAACAGAAACAGACCCTTCGGTCCAACCCGCCCATGCTGACCAGGTATCCCAACCCATTCTAGTCCCACCTGCCAGCACCTGGCCCATATCCCTCTAAACCCTTCCAAAGGATGTTCCCACCGACAGAAGAACCTCAATTATGTGAACGAGTTGGGTGGGCACTAATTCATTCGGACAATCAATGATTCGGTGAATGGATTAAATGCCTTTCCTCTGGGGCTCGGAGTTTACAAATCTGCTCCCCATTCAGGAGACTGCAGCAGCACACAGCACGAATGCCCACCCACACACAGCCCCCAGCCTGACCCCTACCGCCGTGCAACACCGCTCCCAGCCTGACCCTCACTGCCTTCCACACACCGCCCCCAGCCTGACCCTCACTGTCGCCCACACACCACCACCAGCCTGACCCTCACTGCCGCCCACATACCACCCCCAGCCTGACCCTCACTGCCTCCCACACACCGCCCCCAGCCTGACCCTCACTGCCGCCCACATACCACCACCAGCCTGACCCTCATTGCTGTCCAATACCTCCCCCAGCTTGACCCACACTGCCGCCCACACACCGCCCCCAGCTTGACCCTCACTGCCGCCCACACACCAATCCCAGCCTGACCCTCATCGTCGTCCAACACCGCTCCCAGGCTGACACTCACTGCTAACCACATTTCGCCTCCAGCCTGACCCTCAGTGCCACCCACACATTGCCCCACAGCCTGACACTCACCGCCGTCCACTCACCACCCCCAGCCTGACCCTCACCGCTGCTCACACAACACCCCCAGCCTGACCCTCAGCATTGTTGAACACCGCTCCCAGCCTGACCCTCAACGCTGCCCACACATTGTCCCACAGCCTGACACTTACCACCGTCCACTCACCGCCCTCAGCCTGACCCTCACCATCATCCAACACCGCTCCCAGCCTGACCCTCAATGCTGCCCACACATTGTTCCACACCCTGACACTCACCGCTCCCCCGCCTAACCATCACCAGCATCCGCACACCACCCCAGTCTCACTCTCACAGGAATCCACATTGCCCCCATCCTGACCCTCACTGCCGTCCACACACCACCCTCAACCTGACCTTCTCCGCTGTCCACACACCACCCCCAGCCTGACCCTCACTGCCATCCACACACCGGCCCAGCCTGACCCTCACTGCCATCCACACACCGACCCAGCCTGACCCTTACCACCATCCGCGCACCACCCCAGTCTGACTCTCACCAGAATCAACATTGCCCCCAGCCTGACCCTCACCGCCGTCCACGCACCGCCCCCAACCTGAACCTCTCTGCCGTCCACACATCGTCCCCAACCTGACCTTCACCGGCATTCACACACCACCACCAGCCTGACCCTCACTGCCATCCACACACCGACCCAGCCTGACCCTTACCACCGTCCACTGTCTGCATACCACACCAGTCTGACTCTCACCAGAATCCACACTGCCCCCAGCCTGACCCTCACTGCCGTCCACACACCGCTCCCAACCTGACCTTCGCCGCCATCCACACATCGCCCCAGCCTGACCTTCACCGGCATCCACACACCACTCCCAGCCTCACCCTCACTGCCATCCACACACCGACCGAGCCTGACCCTTACTGCCATCCACACACCGCCCCAGACTGATCTTCACTGCCGCCCATACAATGCCCCCAAGACTGACCCTCAGCGCCATCCATACACCGCCCCCAGCCTGACTCTCACCACCTTCCAAAGACCGCCCCCAGGCTGGCCCTCACTGATGCCCACACACCGCACTCAGCCTGACCCTTACTGCTACCCACAAACCACCCCATCCTGACCCTAAGCGCAATCCACACACTGCCAACAACCTGACTCACCACCATCCACACACTGCCCTCAGCCTGACTCTCAGCGCCGTCCACACACCGCCCCAACCTGACACTCACCACCCTCCACACACTAGCCACAGCCTGACCCTCACCACCGTCCACACCCTGCCCCCAGCTTGACACTCACCACCGCTGACACTCCACCCCCAGTCTGAACCTCACTGCCGTCCACACACCACCGCAGCCTGTCCCTCACTGCCGTGCACACACCGCCCCCAGCCTGACCCTTACCACCGTCCACACACCGCCCCCGGCCCGACCCTCACCACCGTCCACACACCGCCCCCAGCCAGACCCTCACCACCATCCACACGCTACCCCCAGCCTGACCCTCACCGCCCTCGACTCACTGCCCCCAGCTGGACCCTCACCGCCCCCAGCCTGACCTTACCGCCCCAAGCCTGACCTTACTGCCCCCAGCCTGTTCCTCACCGCCGTCCAAAATTGCCCCCACCCTGACCCTCACCGCCATTCAACACCACCCCCAGCCTGACCCTCACTGCCGCCCACACACCGCCCCCAGCCTGACCCGCACCGCCGTCCAACACCGCCCCTAGCCTGACCCTCAGCACAATCCACACACAGCCCCCAACCATGCCCGCACTGACGCCCACACACCGCCCCCATCCTGACCCTCACTGCTGTCCAACACTGCCCTCAGCCTGGCCCTCACTGCTGCCCACATATCACCCCCAGCCTGGCCCTCACTGCTGCCCTCATACACCGCCAGACTGACCCTCAATGCCATTCACACACCGCTCCCAGCCTCACCCTCAGTACCATCCACACACTGCCCCCCAGGCTGACCCTCACTGCCACCCACACACCACTCCCAGACTGACCCTGAATGCCATTCACACACCGACCCCAGCCTGACCCTCACTGCCGCCCACACACCGCCCCCAAACTACCCTCACTATCGGCCACACACCGCCCCCAGCCAGACCCTCACTGCTCTGCCACACACAACCCCACAGCCTGACCCTCACCGCCCCGGACGCACTGCCCCCAGCCGGACCCTAACGCATCCAGCCTGACCTTACCGCCCCCAGCCTGACCCTCGCCACTGTCCAACATTGCCACCAACCTGTCCCTCACCACCATTCAACACCACTCCAGCCTGACCCTCACTACCGCCCACACACCACCCCCAGCCCGACCCTCAACGCCATGCACACACCACCCCCAGCCCGACCCTCAACGCCATCCACACACCGTCCTCAGTCTGATCCTCACCACCATCCACACTCCGCCCTCAGCCTGGTTCTCACTGCCGCCCACACACCGCCCTCAGCCTGACCCTTAGCGCCATCTACACACCGCCCTCAGTCTGATCCTCACCACCATCCACACTCCCCCCCCAGCCTGGTCCTCACTGCCGCTCATACACCGCCCTCAACCTGACCCTCAGCGCCGTCTACACACAGCCCCTAGCTTGACCCTCACCACAGTCTACACACTACCCCAAGCATTACCGCCGCTGCCACCCACACACCACTCCTAGACTGACCCTCGCTGCCCCCCACACGGTCCTCAGTCTGACCATCACCACCACGCAAATACTGTCTCCAGTCTGATCCTTTCTGCCATCCACACATCACCCCCAGCCTGACCCTCGCTGCCGTCTACACTCCATGCCCAGCCTGACCCTCACAGGGTCCCTCACAGGGACAGCGGTCAGGGTCAGGCTGGGGGCCGTAAGGTCAGGCTGGGTGTGGTGAGGGTCCGGCTGGGGGCAGTGCGTCTGGGGCGGTGAGGATCAGGCTGGGGGCGGTAAGGGCAGGCTTGGGGCGGTAAGGTCAGGCTGGGTGCAATGAGGGTCCGGCTGGGGGCAGTGCGTCCGTGGTGGTGAGGGTCAGGCTAGGGGGTGGGGTGAGGCAGAGCAGTGAGGTTCTGGCTGGGGGTGGTGTGTGGACGATGGTGAGGGTTAGTTTGGGGGTGGTATGTGGGCGGCAGAGAGGGCCAGTCTGGAGGCGGTGCGTGGTTGGCGGTGAGGATCAGGCTTGGATGGTGCTGAATGGCGGCGAGGGTTAGGCTGGTGGCAATGTTGGACAGTGGCGAGGGTCAAGCTGGGGGCGGTAAGGTCAGGCTGGGGGCGGTAAGGTCAGGCTGGTTGCGGTGAGGGTCCGGCTTGGGGCAGTGCGTCCGGGGCGGTGAGGGTCAGGCTGTGGGGTGGTGTGTGGCGGAGCAGTGAGGGTCTGGCTGGGGGCGATGTGTGGACGATGGTGAGGGTTAGTTTGGGGGCGGTGTGTGGGCAGCAGTGAGGGGCGGTGTGTGGATGGCGGTGAGGGTCAAACTGGGGATGGTGTCTGGGCAGCAGTGAGGGTCAGCCTGGGGGCGATGTGTGAATGGCATTGAGGGTCAGTCTGGGGGTGGTTTGTGGGTGGCAGTGAGGGTCAGCCTGGGGGCAGTGTGCGGATGGCACTGAGGGTCAGGTTGGGGGCGGTGAGTGGACGGCAGTGAGTGTCAGGCTGTGGGGCAATGTGTGGGCGACATTGAGGGTCAGGTTGGGAGCGATGTTCGATGACGTTGAAGGTCAGGCAAGGGGTGGTGTGTGGGTGGCAGTGAGGGTCATGCTGGGTGTGGTGTTGGACGGCGGTGAGGGTCAGGCTGGGGGTGGTGTGTGGGCGGCAGTGAGAGTCAGGCTGGGGATGGTGTTGAACGGCGGTGAGGGTCAGTCTGGGGGTGGTGTGTGGGCGGCGGTGAGTGTCAGGCTGGGGATGGTGTTGAACGGCGGTGAGGGTCAGTCTGGGGGTGGTGTGTGGGCGGCGGTGAGTGTCAGGCTGTGAGGCAATGTGTGGGCGACATTGAGGGTCAGGTTGGGAGCGATGTTGGATGACGGTGAAGGTCAGGCTGGGAGTGGTGTGTGGGTGGCAGTGAGGGTCAGGCTGGGGGTGGTGTTGGACGGCGTTGTGGGTAAGGCTGGGGGTGGTGTGTGGGCGGCAGTGAGGGTCAGTCTGGGGGTGGTGTTGAATGGTGGTGAGGGTCAGGCTGGGGGTGGTGTGTGGGCGGCAGTGAGGGTCAGGCTGGGGCTAGTGTTGAACGGCGGTGAGGGTCAGGCAGGGGGCAATGTTGGACGGCGGTGAGGGTCAGGATGGGGGCGGTAAGGTCAGGCTGGGGGCGGTAAGGACAAGCTGGGGGCGGTGAGGGACAGGCTGGCGGCAGTGAGTCTGGGGCGGTGAGGGTCAGGCTGGGGGGTGGTGTGTGGACGGCAGTGAGGGTCTGGCTGGGGTCGCTGTTGGACATTGGTGAGGGTAAGGCTAAGGGCAGTGTGTGGATGGCAGTGAGGGCCAACTTGGGGGCGGTCTTTGGAAGGTGGTGAGGGTCAGGCTGGGGTCGGTGTGTGGACGGTGGTGAGGGTCAGGCTGGGGGGCGGTGTGTGGACAGTAGTGAGAGACAGGCTGGGGGTGCTGTGTGAACAGCATTGAGTGTCAGGCTGGGGGGACTATGTGGACGGTGGTGAGGCTCAGGCTGGGGGCAGTGTGTGGACGGGGGTGAGTGTCAGGCGGGCGCGGTGTGTGGATGGTGGTGAGAGTCAGGCTGTTGGCTGTGTGTGAGCGGCAGTGAGGGTCAGGCGGGGGGCAGTGTTGGACGGCAGTGAGAGTCAGGATGGGGTGATTTGTGGGTAGCAGTAAGGGTCAGGTTGAGGGCGGTGTGTGGGCATCAGTGAGGGCCAGCCTGGGGGCGGTCTTTGGAAGGTGGTGAGAGTCAGGCTGGGGGCGGTGTATGGATGGCGCTGAGGGTCAGTCTTGGGGGTATTGTATGGGCGGCAGTGAAGATCAGTCTGGGTCGGTGTGTGGATGGCAGTAAGGGTCAGGCTGAGTCGGTGTGTGGATGGCAGTGAGGGTGAGGCTTGGGGTGGTGTGTGGATGCCGGTGAAGATCAGGCTCTTGGCGATGTGTGGACAGCAGTGAGTGTCAGGCTGGGGGCAGTGTGTGGACGGTGGTGAATGTCAGGCTGGGGGCAGTGTGTGGACGGCGCTGAGAGTCAGGCTGAGGGCAGTGTGTGGATGGTGGTGAGGGTCAGGCTATGGGCGGTGTATGGATGGTGCTGAGGGTCAGTCTTGGGGGCATTGTATGGGCGGCAGTGAAGATCAGTCTGGAGCGGTGTGTGGATGGCGCTGAGGGTCAGTCTGGGGGCATTGTGTTGATGGCAGTAAGGGTCAGGCTGGGGCTGGTGTGTGGATGCCGGTGAAGGCCAGGCTGGGGGTGGTGTGTGGATGCCTGTGGATGCCGGTGAAGGCCAGGCTGGGGCGATGTGTGGATGGTGGAGAAGGTCGGGTTGGGGGCGGTGCTTGGCCGGCGGTTAGGGTCAGGCTTGGGGCAGTGTGGATTCTGATGAGAGTCAGACTGAGGTGGTGTGTAGATGGTGGTAAGGGTCAGGCTGGGTCAATGTGTGGATGGCAGTGAGGGTCAGGCTGGGTTGGTGTGTGGATGGCAGAGAAGGTCGGGTTGGGAGCGGTTTGTGGACGGCGGTTAGGGTCAGGCTGGGGGCAGTGTGGATTCTGACTGTGGTGTTGTGCAGACGGTGGTAAGGATCAGGCTGGGCGTGGTGCGTAGATACTGGTGATGGTTAGGATGAGGGCGGTGAGTGTCAGGCTGTGGGACAATGTGTGGGCAGCGTTGAGGGTCATGCTGGGAGTAGTTTTTGACAATGCTGAGGGTCAGGCTGGGGGTGTTGTGTGAGCGGCAGTGAGGGTCAGGCGTGGGGGGGCGGTGAGTCTACGGCGGTGAGTGTCAGGCTGTGGGGCAATGTGTGGGTGGCAGTGAGGGTCAGGCTGGAGGCGGTATGTGGTTGGCAGTGAGTGTCAGCCTGGGAGCGGTGTTGGACGACGATGAGGGTCAGGCTGGGGTTGGTGTGTGGCCGGCAATGAGGGTCAAGCTGGGGGCGGTGTTGGACAGCGATGAGGGTCAAGCTGGGGGCGGTATTAGACAGCGATGAGGGTCAGGCTGGTGTTGGTGTGTGGGTGGCAGTGAGGGTCAGGCTGGGGGCGGTGTGTGGGAGGCAGTGAGGGTCAGGCTGTGGACGGTGTGTGGACAGCAGTGAGGGTCAGGCTGGGGGCGGTGTGTGGGAGGCAGTGAGGGTCAGGCTGTGGACGGTGTGTGGACAGCAGTGAGGGTCAGGCTGGGGACGGTGTGTGGGACGGAGTGAGGGTCAGGCTGGGGACGGTGTGTGGGACGGAGTGAGGGTCAGGCTGGGGACGGTGGCTGGACAGCAGTGAGGGTCAGGCTGGGGGCGGTGTTTGGGCGGCAGTGAGGGTCAGGCTGCGGACGGTGTGTGGGAGGCAGTGAGGGTCAGGCTGGGGACGGTGTGTGGACAGCAGTGAGGGTCAGGCTGGGGGCGGTGTTTGGGCGGCAGTGGGGGTCAGGCTGCGGACGGTGTGTGGGAGGCAGTGAGGGTCAGGCTGGGGGCGGTGTTTGGGCGGCAGTGGGGGTCAGGCTGCGGACGGTGTGTGGGAGGCAGTGAGGGTCAGGTTGGGGGTGGTGTGTGGGCGGCAGTGAGGGTCAGGCTGGGGGCGGTGTGTGGGAGGCAGTGAGGGTCAGGTTGGGGGTGGTGTGTGGGCGACAGTGAGGGTCAGGCTGGGAGCGGTGTTGCACGGCGGTAGGGGTCAGACTGGGGGCCATGTGTGGGTGGGCATTCGTGCTGTGTGCTGCTGCAGTCTCCTGAATGGGGAGCAGATTTGAAAACTCCGAGCCCAGAGGAAAGGCATTTTATCGCTTCACCGAATCATTGATTGTCCGAATGAATTAGTTCCCACCCAACTCGTTCACATAATTGAGGTTCCTCTGTCGGTGGGAACATGATTTGGAAGGGTTTAGAGGGATATGGGCCAGGTGCTGGCAGGTGGGATTAGAATGGGTTGGGATACCTGGTCAGCATGGACGGTTTGGACCGAAGGGTCTGTTTCTGTTTTGCATATCTCTATGACTCTATGACCTTCCAGCCAATTTTGTATCCAAATCTTCCCATCTCCTTGTATTCTATGGTGATGGACTTTTATACCTGTGTGTTATGTGGACTCTTGCTGAACGTCTTTCTGAAGTCCAAGTTAGTGATTTCCATGCACAAAACCATGCTGACTGTCCCTAATCATTCTTGTCTTTCCAATTACATGTAAATCCTGCCCCTCATACGCCCTTCCAACAACTTGCCTTCTACTGACTACAGGCTCACTGGTCTATAGTTTGCTGAATTTTCCTTACCACCTTTCTCAAATAATGGCACCAGTCTTCCAGCAACTAGTCCAGAACCAGAGGGCATAGGTTTAGGGTGACAGGGTAAAGATATAAAAGAGACTGAAGGGGCAACTGTTTCACACAGAGGGTGGTACGTGTATGGAATGAGCTGCCAGAGGAAGTGGTCGAGGCTGGTACAATTGCAACATTTAGGAGGCATTTGGATGGATATATGAATAGGAAGGGTTTGGAGGGATATGGGCTGGGTGCTGGCGGGTGGGACAAGATTGGGTTGGGATATCTGGTCAGCATGGATGGGTTGGATGGAAGGGTCTGTTTCCATGTTGTACATCTCAATGGCTCTGACACGAAATGGCCAGTTTCCACACCACAGTGACTCTACGGGAAACCCATTTGGACAGGTACCTCATAGGAAATGTTTGGATCCATGTGGACCAAGGGGAGGCAGGTGAGATTACCTCAGTTTGGAATTATGTTTGACATGGATTGATTGGATCACAGGGTCTGTTTCCATGCTACATAACATTACGACTCTAATTCTTGCTATCTCTGCATCCCTCCCTCTTCACATCTCTCCCTAACTCTGTCACCTCACCCAGCCTCACAACTCTTCCTTATCTTCCAAGTTTGTGAGAAGATTTGTAGCTCGGGTGCTCGTTGTTGTGGTTCTGTTCGCCGAGCTGGGAATTTGTGTTGCAGATGTTTTGTCCCCTGTCTAGGTGACATCCTCAGGGCTTGGGAGCTTCCTGTGAAGCCCTTCTGTGATGTTTCCTCCGACATTTATAGTGGTTCAGGAACTGACAACCGGAAGCGGCAGAGACAGGCCACTATAAATGCCGGAGGAAAAATCACAGAAGCGCTTCACAGGAGGCTCCCAAGCACTGAGGATGTCACCTAGACAGGGGACGAAACGTCTGCAAGACAAATTTCCAGCTCGGCGAACATCTTCCTTATCTCTAATAATTCCTCTCCAGCCTCAGACCCCTCCCTAACTCTAATCCCCTCCAGTCTCTGAAAGTTGTGCTATATGTGCCTTTCTTTGATTCCAGCCTTGAGGATACCCCATTTTTATTTCTCACTTGATGATGGCCCTTTCAGATTCCTGCATCGAGCTCCAGAATTTCCTCCTAAACCGCTCCATATTACTTTCCTCCCAAGCACATTGACCAATCATGTGTCATCTATTCTACTATCATTTTTTCTGACCTGGTTTCAAAGGTGGCCTGTCATATTCCTATATTAAGTGTGTTGAGGTTTACAGCACAGAAAAAGGCTCTGTGGGCCATTGAGTCTGTGCCAGTAAAGAAAACTATAACCAAACTATCCTGATCCATTTTCCAAAACACAGTCATTGGCACCATCTGTCTTGGTATCACAAATGTGCACCTAACTATGCCTTAAATGCTGTTGGGAATTCTGTTTCTCCCACACTCACAGACCCAGGTTTAGTGCAACTGTTGCTCGATGATGGCGTCACCCACAGGAACACAGAGCAGCTGGGTCTGTGCAAACCAGAGATCGCCCACACATTGGGAAGGATGGCAGGGTCCCTGAGAGGGGGTACAGGGGATTTACCAGGATGGTTCAAGGAATGGGGGATTATAGTAGCATGTTTTGGATTTTATTTTACATTATTCATTGGTATGATATAGTTGTTGCTGATACATTGGGTAGATAATATCGATCTACAATAGATGGGCACTCCTTCCCAACCTCTCCCCTTGCCTGGGCTGGGGTAACCTTCAGGTTAAACGACGACCAGTCATCTCTCCCTAATGGGAGAGCAGCCCTATGGTCTGGTAGGACATTACTGACTTTGCCTCTACACAGTGATGTCACTGTACCTCGAGGGTGGGGAGAGGGAATGCTGAAGGTGGTGGATGGGACACCACTCAGGCACAGTGCTTTGTCCTGGAGGATGTTCACTTTCTTTAACATTGCTGGGAGCTGTACTGATGTAGGTGAGTGGACCCTGTTCCAACACAACCCTGATGTGTACCTTATAGAGAGCAAACAGACATTGGGGAATCAGGGGTTTGGGGAAACTGAGATTGTTCTCCTTGTAGCAAAGGAAATTGAGGGGAGCTGTGACAGAGGGGTTTACAAACGTTACCCGTTATAATAAACCTTATACTCATCAGCTCATTATACAAGGATTACAGGACACATTGAAGGTGTGGGGAGAACTATTGAGAGAATGGGATGATTGAAAGGAGAACTTTTACGCAGTAAATGGGATTGAGCTGGAACACAATGTTCACGCACAATGTGAATATCCAGGTCCTGATGAATTGAGTAAGAGTTTGGCGTTACAGTTACTGAGATTATCATCTGAATACCCACCTGTAGTATACTGTAATACAAATTTATAAAATCCATCACTGTCAGTTCAGGTTAGAAACTCACACCATCCCCTCCTCCTGGCCCAGGATAACTGGACACATTACCCCTTGTGGAGGACAGCAGTTAGTACAGGGGGAAATCTATGTGGGTTTCTAGGAGTTTCCACCTTGGGACCTCATGTGACTGAACAGGGCAGATCTTTCATAGATGGGACAGAATGATCCAAGAGTCAGTGAGATGTGGAGAGCAGGATTTCCTTCCTTTTCTTTCCTTCCGTGCTGCCGCTGTGCCTCATCAATAAGACATGGGGAGTGAAAGGCTCATGCAGCTCGATGGGCAAGTTGTCTCCATTCTGACCAATGGGCAGCAAGCTCCTCCTAGTCATCCCATAGAGTCTCACGGAAAACAGAGCAACACTGCACGCTTCCCACTGCCCAGGATTCCCAGTAAACGCTTAGAAGAATTGGGGGGTGGGGATATCTGTCAGAAAAGGCATAACTGTAATGTTCTAAGAGGATTATGAAGTGAGACAGATGCACAGGAGAAGGGGGCAACAAGTTGCCAGATGGAGTATAATTTGGGAAAATGGGAAGCTGGTCATTTTGGAAGGGATAATAAAAGAACAGAGTGCTATTAAATGGTGGAAGCTGTAGAAAGCTGCACCACAAAGGGACCAGGGGGTAATTGTGCAGGAAACACAGAAAGCAGCAGGTTCTGGGTCAGTCACGGAATCAAGGGTTCGGTTTCAGATTCGTCAAGTTTAAGGCAACACCGACACGGGTAAGGGGTTTCTGTAGCAATGGAGCTGGGGTGAGGGGAAGACAAGCAACGTTTTAGAGATTGGAATTCCTGGTGTTTGTGATTGTGTGGATGTCTGATCAGAAGGTCACCTTGGGGTCAAATATAACAACAATATTGTGAAGAATGTAGTGTACCTCAGATATTTCCCAGTGGGAGGGAGGGGCTCAGCAGTAAGGGAAAGGAATTTGTAATAGCAACTGAAGGCAATGGTTCCACCCATTACAATGTTTCATTGGAGAAAATTGCAGCTAATCGAGTCGTGGGAGCGTGGTAAGCAGTTTGATAACTGAGTAACAGTGGAGTAATGGAGAGGGATGATGGGGAGAGGGACTTGGGCAGTGTCAGTTTACATGTGAAACCTAACACAGTGCTTTTGGAAAATGTCACCTCCTGGCAATATGGCGGTGAGAAAAAGGAGGGCCCAAGGATAGATCCTTAGATTCCCTACAGTGTGGAAACAGTCCCTTCGGCCTAACAAGTCCACACCGACCCTCTGAAGAGGAACCCATCCAGACCCATTTGCCTACGTTTACCACTGATTGATGCACCTAACACTACAGGCACTTTAGCATGGCCATTTCAACTAACCTGCATATCTTTGGACTGTGGGAAGAAACCGGAGCACCCGGAGGAAACCCACGCAGACACGGGGAGAATGTGAAAAATCACAATCGCCCGAGGCTGGAATCGAACCTGGGTCCCAGATGCTGTGAGGCAGCAGTGCTCACCATTGAGCCACCATGTTGGCCAACCCTTGAGGGACACCACATGCAATGAATTCAGAAAGTAAATCAGAGAGGGTATCACAGCTACAGAAGTTACCATTGTCGAGGAGGGTCTGCCTACTGAGTCAGTATGGGTGGAAATTAGGAACAGTAAGGGAGCAGTCACCTCATTAGGGGTTTACTACAGCCGCCCCCCCCCCCCCCCCCACCACCACCACAACAGCAGCAGGGAGATTGAAGAAAGCATAGGTCGGCAGATTTTGGTAAAGAGTGAATGTAATAGGGTTGTTGTAATGGGTGACTTTAACTTTCCCAATATTGATTGGAAACCTCCTTCGAGCAGATGGTTTTGTAAGGTGTGTTCAGGAGGGTTTCCTAACTCAGCACCTTGAAGCTGCCGACGAGGCGAGAGGCCATTTTGGATTTGGTGCTCGGCAATGAGCCAGGGCAGGTGTCAGATCTTGCGATGGGAGAGCATTTTGGTGATAGTGACCACAACTGCCTCACATTCTATATAGCCATGGAGAAGGAGAGAAGCAGGGACAATGGGAGGATATTTAATTGGGGAAAAGGAAACTATGATACTATCAGACGTGAGTTGGGAACCATGGACTGGGAGCAATTATTCCATGGCAAGGCCACTATAAACATGTGGAGACGGTTTAAGGAACAGTTGTTGCGAGTGATGCACAAATGTGTTCCTCTGAGACAGGCAAGAAGGGGCAAGGTAAATAAACCTTGAATGAAGAGAGCGGAGGAGCTTATTTTCGAAAGAAAGAAGGCAGCTTACGTAAGGTGGAGGAAGGAAGGGTCTTGGTCAGCTCTAGAGGATTACAGGCAGGCGAGGAAGGAGCTCAAAAATGGCCTGAGGAGAGCCAGGAGGGGGCAGGAAAATGGCTTGACAGGAAGGATTAGGGAGAATCCAAAGACATTTTACACGGATGTGAGGAGTAAGACAATGATCAAAGAAAGAGTAGTGCCGCTCAGGGATAGCATAGGGAACTTGTGTGTAGAGTCTGAGGAGGCAGCGGAACCCCCTAAATGAGTTTTTTGCTTCTGTCTTTACTAAAGAAAAGGACCTTGTAGTGAATGAAACCATTGAGGAGCAGGTAAGAATGCTGGAACAGATAGAGATTGAGGAAGCTGATGTGCTGAACATTTTGACAAACATTAAGATTGACAAGTCACCAGGGCCAGACCAGATTTGTCCTCGGCTGCTTTGGGAAGTGAAAAATGTGATTGCTTCGCTGCTTGTGAAGATCCTTACATCCTCGCTCTCCATTGGAGTCGTACCTGAGGACTGGAGGGATGCAAATATAATTCCTCTCTTCAAGAAAGGAAATAGGGAAATCCCCGGCAATTACAGACCAGTCAGTCTCACTTCTGTCGTCTGTAAGGAGTTAGAAAGGATTCTGAGGGACAGGATTTATGAGCATCTGGAAGAGCATGGTTTGATTTAATGCAATCAATACGGCTTTGTGAGGGGCAGGTCATGCCTCACAAACCTTACTGAGTGCTTTGAGGATGTTACTAGGCAAGTGGTTGAGGGTCGAGCTGTGGATGTGGTGTATATGGACTTCAGTAAGGCATTTGATAAGGTTCCCCATGGTAGGTTCATTCAGAAGGTCAGGAGGAATGGGATACCGGGAAACTTAGCTGTCTGGATACAGAATTGGCTGGCCTACAGAAGACAGCGAGTGGTAGTAGAAGGAAAATATTCTGCCTGGAAGTCTGTGGTGAGTGGTGTTCCACAGGGTTCTGTACTTGGGCCTCTACTGTTTGTAATTTTTATTAATGATTTGGATGAGGGGATTGAAAGATGGGTCAGCAAGTTTGCAGATAACACAAAGTTTGGAGGTGTCGTTGACAGTATAGAGGGCTGTTGTAGGCTGCAGCGTGACATTGACAGGATGCAGAGATGGGCTGAGAGGTGGCAGATGGAGTTCAACCTGGATAAATGGAGGTGATGCATTTTGGAAGGTCGAATTTGAAAGCTGAGTACAGGATTAAGGATAGGATTCTTGGCAGAGTGGAGGAACAGAGGGATCTTGGTGTGCAGGTACATAGATCCCTTAAAATGGCTACCCAAGTGGACAGGGTTGTTAAGAAAGCATATGGTGTTTTGGATTTCATTAACAGGAGGATTGTGTTTAAGAGTCGTGAGATCTTGATGCAGCTCTATAAAACTTTGGTTAGACCGCACTTGGAATACTGTGTCCAGTTCTGGTCGCCCTATTATAGGAAAGATGTGGATGCTTTGGAGAGGGTTCAGAGGAGGTTTACCAGAATGCTGCCAGGAATGGAGGGCTTATCTAACAAAGAGAGATTGACTGAGCTCGGACTTCTTTCAGTGGAAAAAAGAAGGAAGACAGGGGACCTAATTGAGGTATACAAGATAATGAGAGGCATAGATAGAGTTGATAGCCAGACACTTTTTTCCCAGGGCCGAAATTGTTAACACGAGAGGTCATAGTTTTAAGCTGTTTGGAGGAAAGTATAGAGGGGATGTCAGAGGTGGGTTCTTTAAGCAGAGAGTTGCGAGAGCATGGAATGCGTTGCAAGCAGCAGTTGTGGAAGCGAGGTCATTGGGGATATTTAAGTGACTGCTGGACATGCATATGGTCATAGAAATTTGAGGGTTTGTACATTAGGTTTAACTTACATGAGGATCGATGGTCGGCACAGCATCAAGGGCTGAAGGGCCTGTTCTGTGCTGTACTGTTCTATGTTCTATTTTCTATGTTCTATGAAGTGTATCTGTACCTTTCGACCATCTGCACCCTGTACTGACAGATAGTGCTCCCTCAATACCTTAGAAACCATCCCCTCAGTATGTTTATCCCCAAAGCACCTCGACGGAACATTCATGCCTTCAACACCTCAGAAAGCAAACCTGTTGCCCCCTTGGACCGTGTTCATCCCCAAACCTGTTCTCACTGTGATGACCCACAGCCACCCCCAGGATTGGAGCCCAGGGCCCAGAACATTATTTGAGTCTCTGGATTGATCATAGATTCCCGAAGATGTGGAAGCAGGCCATTCGGCCTATCAGGTTCAAACTGACCCTTGGCAGAGAATCCCACCCACCTTCTCCATCCCTGAATCCCTTCATTTCCTGTGGCTAACCCACCCAACCTGCACATCTTTGGACAGTGGGTGGGAACTGGAGCACCCGGAGGCTGACACGGGGAGAATGTGCCAACTCCACACAGACAGTCGCCCGAGGCTGGAATCGAACCCGGGTGGGGTGAGGCAACACTGCGCCCCCGTGACCATCCCACCACCTCCTCCCTGTTGATGACTGTTTGATGTCTGTACCCTGGGAGTATCGAACTTGTCTAGCGTTTATTTAAGAAAGATTAGGGACAAGGGCAATGCCTCCACAAGCTCAAGATGCTTGGTCCCCCTCGAAAAAATATTTATATCAATTTCAAAAAGAGACTTTATTCACAACAAAAACTTTACGTACAAACATAGTCACTAAAGTTCTGTTCTGTACAGTCTTTACAACAAGTCTTTGCCATGACATATATACTCCCCTTGGCTGATTAACTGAAATGTTAGCTCTGAGCTATTCCTTCTGAATTAACATCACAAAGTTACATTGAGAAGGATCTTTGTGAAGTGCCTGTGTTCTGTATCTGTTCTCCCATGTACCCCGCCCTCCGAATACAATACCTTACAAAGCCTTAAACCTGTTTGTCAACTTTCAGCAGAAGCAGCCTCAGGGTATTGAACACAGACTGAATGACTCAGTGACGCTTGGATCAGGTCAAATTCTCAATCAAACAGATGGCTGGGGATATTCAGCAGAATTCAGCAGGTAGCAACGGTGAAGAGAGAGAGGAACAATTCGCATTTCAAGTGACCCTTCCTCAAAACGGTCTGTTCTGATGCAACCTTCCCGCAGAAATCACTGGATTGAAAGGTGAACTCTCTCTCTGTCTCTTTCTCCCTCCCCCTTCAGAGATGCTGCCGGACATGCTAAGTTTCTTCAGCAATCTCTGTATTGATGGTTCAGGTCTCCAGCGCGTCCGTACAGATTGATTTTAGTGTTGAATTCTCAAGCTGGCTCTATTAAAGGGATTGAATCCCTCTGCTACAAAGGAGGATCACTTCCCACAGCTAACAGGTTCGTGATGCCAACATTGTTGGCTAAATCTCAATCAGTACTGAGGGAGTGCTGCACTGTCAGAGGGTCAGTACTGAGGGAATGCTGCACTGTGAGAGGGTCAGTACAGAGGGAGTGCTGCACTGTCAGAGGGTCAGTACTGAGGGAGTGCTGCACTGTCAGAGGGTCAGTACTGAGGGAGTGCTGCACTGTCAGAGGATCAGTACTGAGGGAGTGCTGCACTGTCAGAGGGTTAGTACTGAGGGAGTGCTGCACTGTCAGAGGGTCAGTACTGAGGGAGTGCTGCACTGTCAGAGGGTTAGTACAGAGAAAGTGCTACACTGTCAAATAGACAGTACTGAGGCACTGCTGGACTGTTAGAGGTGCAGGACCGAGGCAGAGGGTCAGTACTGAGGGAGTGATGCACTGTCAATGGGTCAGTACTGAGGGAGTGCTGCACTGTCAATGAGTCAGTACCGAGTGTCATTTGTGATGGAGTGCTGTACTGTCGGAGGTTTTGTCCTGAGATTGGTCCACAATGTCGGAGGGTCAGTATGGGGCTACTTCCACTCTGCCAGAGAGTCAGTACTGAGGGAGCGCATCACTATCAGAGGATCAGTGTGGAGGGAGTGCAGCGTTGTCAGATGGTCAGTGTGGAGGGAGTGCAGCATTGTCAGAGGGTCAGTGTGGAGGGAGTGTAGCATTGTCAGAGGGTCAGTGTGGAGGGAGTGCAGCATTTTCAGATGGTCAGTGTGGAGGGAGTGCAGCGTTGTCAAAGGGTCAGTGTGGAGGGAGTACAGCATTTTCAGATGGTCAGTGTGGAGGGAGTGCAGCATTGTCAGAGGGTCAGTGTGGAGGGAGTGTAGCATTGTCAGAGGGTCAGTGTGGAGGGAGTGCAGCATTGTCAGAGGGTCAGTGTGGAGGGAGTGCAGCATTGTCAGAGAGTCAGTATGGAGGGTGTACACCATTGTCAGAGGGTCAGTGTGGAGGGAGTGCTGCATTGTCAGAACGTCAGGATGGAGGGATTGCTGTGCAGGGAGAGGGTCAGTAATGATGAAGTGCGCACTCTCTTAGGGTCAGTACTAATGGATGGCCATGCTGTCAGAGTTTCGCACTGTGAGAGGGTTACTACTGAGGGAGCGCTGCACTGTGAAAGGGTTAGAACTGTGGGAGCAACGCACACTGAGGGGGTTAGTACTGAGGGATCACCACGCTGTGAGGGGTCAGTACTGAGGGAGTGCCATGCTATCTGTCGGATAGTCAGTACTGAATGATTGCTGCATTGCCAGGGGGTCAGTACTGAGAGACTGATGCACACTCAAAGGGACATTACTGAGAGAGAGCTACACGGTCAGTGTGTCAGTTCTGAGGGAGTGTTGTTTCAGAGGGTCAGTACTGAGGGAGTGCTGCACTGCCAAAGGGTCAGTACTGAGGCATTGCTGGACTATCAGAAGTGCAGGAATGAGGTAGTGCCGCACTGTCAGATTGTCAGTACTGAGGGAGTTCTGCTCTGCCGGAGGGTTGGTACTGAGAAAATGCGACGTTATCGGAGGGTCAGTACCGAGGGAGTGCTGCACTGTAAGAGCATCTGTATTGAGGGAGTGCCACATTGTCGGAGGGTCAGTACTGAGGGGATGCCACACTGTATGAGTGTCAGTACTGAGGGAATGCTGCACTGTGGAAATGTCAGTACAAAGAGAGTGCTGCAGGGTCAGAGGGTCAGTACTGAGGGAAAGCTGTTGTGTCAGAGCGTCATTTCTGAGGGTGTGCTGCAGGGTCAAAGGAGCAGTGCTGAGGGAGAGCTGCATTGTCAGAGGGTCAGTACTGAGGGAGCGCTGCACTGTCAGAGGATATAGAACATAGAACATAGAACAATACAGCACAGAACAGGCCCTTCGGCCCCCCATGTTGTGCCGAATATTTGTCCTAGCTTAAGCACCCATCCATGTACCTATCCAATTGCCGCTTAAAGGTCACCAAAGATTCTGACTCTGCCACTCCCACAGGCAGCGCATTCCATGCCCCACCACTCTCTGGGTAAAGAACCCACCCCTGACATCTCCCCTATACCTTCCACCCTTCACCTTAAATTTATGTCCCCTTGTAACACTCTGTTGTACCTGGGGAAAAAGTTTCTGACTGTCTACTCTATCTATTCCCCTGATCATCTTATAAACCTCTATCAAGTCACCCCTCATCCTTCTCCGTTCCAACTAGAAAAGGCCTAGCACTCTCAACCTATCCTTGTACGACCTATTCTCCATTCCAGGCAACATCCTGGTAAATCTTCTCTGCACCCTCTCCAAAGCTTCCACATATTTCCTAAAGTGAGGCGGCCAGCACTGCATACAGTACTCCAAATGTGGCCTAACCAAAGTCCTGTACAGCTGTAACATCACTTCACGACTTTTGAATTCAATCCCTCTGCTAATGAACGCTAATACACCATAGGCCTTCTTACAAGCTCTATCCACCTGAGTGGCAACTTTCAAAGATCTATGAACATAGACCCCAAGATCCCTCTGCTCCTCCACCTTACTAAGAACCCTACCGTTAACCTTGTATTCCGCATTCTTATTTGTCTTTCCAAAATGGACAAGCTCACACTTGACAGGGTAGAACTCCATCTGCCACTCCTCAGCCCAGCTCTGCATCATATCTAAGTCCCTTTGCAGCCGACAGGGCTGAGGCTTATTCCTCAGCTTCCGTCTGCTCATCCCAAATGAATCCCACTGCCCCACACTCAGCACAGTCATGTGTTCCTTATTTCTGAGCTTCCCAATGCTATTCCACATCCAGAATGACATCCCACACTCCTCCAAATCGTATTGCAGGCTATTTGTCTGGGAACGAGGAGTGCCAAGAGAGGAAATAAAAATCTGAAAGGACTTTACAGTGACATAAAGGGTGAATTGATAATGAGAGAAAGAGTAGGTTGTGGAACACAGTGAGAATGTGTGCATGGACCCAGAGGCTACAGTGAATGGATGCATTTTGTCAATGCTCATTGGGACAGGGTTGGTATGAAATCGTGGAGATGCTCTGTGATACAATTAAATGAATTAGTATATATAGAGAGAGATGGTTCTGAGTGGTCTGGCCTTCTTACAAACCAGTAAATCTTCAAAGATGGTGGAAATGTATCTCAGTTTACCGAATGAGGGGATGGAGGAAGTAGCAGGGACACTTGCAAACATTTTCAAATCCCCTCTGGCCACAGGAGAGGTGCTGTCGGACTGACCATGTGGTCCTGTTATTCAAGAAGGAACATGGGATATATCAGGCAGCGACAGGCCAGTCAGGCTAATATCGTGGGTGTGACGTCTGTTGGAAGCAATTTTGGGGAGATAGAATTAATCAGCATTTACAGAGACTGGAGTTCATGATGAACAGTCAGAATGGTTGTGTTAAGGGGAGCTCAGGTCTGACCAATGGGATTGCACTTTTTAAGGAGGTGACCAGCTGTGTAAATAAGGGCAATGCTTTCCTGTCGTCTGCTTGGAGGTCAGTCAGGCTTTTATCAGGACCCATACTGGAAACTGATAGTGAACATAAAAACTCAAGATCCAAGGAATTTGGCGCAGAATGCTGAGTAGCAGGAAGAAGACAGTGATGGCCCAATTAGAAATCTCTGTCTGTTCATGTCTCACTGCTGGGGTCTTGCTGATGTGGTTGTTAGAAAAGATTTAGATTTGAATGGTGGATGGTTAATCATTGGGTTCATGAATGATATGGGGATTGGTGGGGTGATAAATACTGAGGAGGATAGCCTTAGGTTACAGAAGGATGGAGATGGCCTTGTCAGATGGACCGATCAGTGACAACGGGTGAGGCGCCTGAAGACTGGAGGGTGATTAATGATGGGCCATTATTGAAGTAAGGCTGCAAGGAACAGCCATTGAACTATGGAGCTGTGAGCCTGATGGCAGTGGTGGGTAAGCTGTTGGAGGGCATTCTGAGAGACAACTTACATACATTTGGAAAAGCAAGAATTGATTAGGGATGGTCAGCTGGGCTTTGTTTGTGGAAATGATGTGCCCAACTTGATAGAGCTTTTGAAGGGATGACCAAGGAAACAGATGAGAAGGTTTCACATGGGAGATTGCTTAGTAAAAGGTTAGATGAGATGGCATCCAAGGAGAGAGGACAGCACGTTGCCCCAGTGGTTTGATTCTAACTCCCAGTGACTGTCTGTGTGGAGTTTACACATTCTCTATGTATCTGTGCGGGTTCCCTCAGGGTGATCCAGTTCCCTCCCACGGCCCAAAGATGCCATGGGAAATGCAGCATTACAGGGATAGAGTAGAGGATGTGAGTCTGGGTGGGATGCTGTTCAGACAATCAGTGTGCAGCCAATGGACGGAATGGCTTGCTTCTATACTGCAGGAATTCTAAAATTAATCCAGAGAGACAAGTAATGTTCTGGGGACCTGGGCTCCAATCTTGGACAGGGGTGGATGTGGGTCCTTACAGTCTGAAGGGGTTTGAACACAGTCTGAGGGGGGAGCTGCGCTGAGCCCTGAGTCCTGAAGTGTTGAGGATGAGAATGTTTTGGGGAGCTACTATCTGAGGGACTTTGGGGGTTAAACACAACAAAGTGATGAATTCTTCGACATTGAGGGAGCACTTTCTGAGTTATTGAGGGAGCACTTTCTGAGGTACTGAGGTATCACTTTCTGAGGTATTGAGGGAGCATTTTCAGAAGTGTTGAGGGACAACTATCTGAGGTAATGAGGGAGCACTTTCAGAAGTATTGAGGGACAACTATCTGAGGTATTGAGGGAGCACTTTCAGAGGTATTGAGGGAGCACTATCTGAGTTATTGAGGGAGACCTATCTGGGGTATTTAGGGGGCACTTTCAGAGGTATTGAGGGAGCACTATCTGAAGTATTGAGGGAGCAATTTCTGAGGTACTGAGGGAGAACTATCTTAGGTACTGAGAGAACACTTTCTGAGGTATTGAGGGAGCACTTTCTGAGGTACTGAGGTATCACTTTCTGAGGTATTGAGGGAGCACTTTCAGAGGTATTGAGGGACAACTATCTGAGGTATTGAGGGAGCACTTTCTGAGGTATTGAGGGAGCACTTTCTGAGGTACTGAGGGAGCACTATCTGAGGTACTGAGGGACCACTTTCTGAAGTATTGAGGGAGCACTTTCTGAGGTACTGAGGGAGAACTATCTGAGGTACTGAGGGAGAACTATATGAGGTACTGAGGGAGAACTATCTGAGGTACTCAGGGACCACTTTCTGAAGTATTGAGGGAGCACTTTCTGAGGTACTGAGGGAGAACTATCTTAGGTACTGAGGGAACACTTGCTGAGGTATTAAGGGAGCACTTTCTGAAGTACTGAGGGAGCACTATCTGAGGTACTGAGCGAGAAATATCTGACGTTCTTTGGGAGCACTTTCAGAGGTATTGAGGGACAACTATCTGAGGTATTGAGGGAGCACTTTCTGAGGTACTGAGGGAGAACTATATGAGGTACTGAGGGAGAACTATCTGAGGTACTCAGGGACCACTTTCTGAAGTATTGAGGGAGCACTTTCTGAGGTACTGAGGGAGAACTATCTTAGGTACTGAGGGAACACTTGCTGAGGTATTGAGGGAGCACTTTCTGAAGTACTGAGGGAGCACTATCTGAGGTACTGAGCGAGACATATCTGACGTTCTTTGGGAGCACTTTCAGAGGTATTGAGGGACAACTATCTGAGGTATTGAGGGAGCACGTTCTGAGGTATTGAGGGAGCACCTTCGGAGGTCCTGAGGGAGCACTATCTGAGGTACTGAGGGAGCACTTTCTGAAGTACTGAGGAAGCACTATCTGAGGTACTGAGGGTGAACTCTCTGAGGTATTGATGGAGCATTTTCTGAGGTATTGAGGGAGCACTTTGTGAGGTACTGAGGTATCACTTTCTGAGGTATTGAGGGAGCACTTTCAGTGGTATTGAGGGACAACTATCTGAGGTATTGAGGGAGCACTTTCTGAGGTACTGAGGGAGCACTATCTGAGGTACTGAGGGACCACTTTCTGAAGTATTGAGGGAGCACTTTATGAGGTACTGAGGGAGAACTATCTGAGGTACTTAGGGAGAACTATCTGCGGTACTCCGGGACCACTTTCTGAAGTATTGAGGGAGCACTTTCTGAGGTATTGAGGGAGCACTTTCTGAGGTACTGAGGTATCACTTTCTGAGGTATTGAGGGAGCACTTTCAGAGGTATTGAGGGAGCACTTTCTGAAGTACTGAGGGACCACTTTCTGAAGTATTGAGGGAGCACTTTCTGAGGTACTGAGGGAGCACTTTAAGAGGTATTGAGGGAGCACTTTAAGAGGTATTGAGGGACAACTATCTGAGGTATTGAGGGAGCACTTTCTGAGGTACTGAGGGAGCACTATCTGAGGTACTGAGGGACCACTTTCTGAAGTATTGAGGGAGCACTTTATGAGGTACTGAGGGAGAACTATCTGAGGTACTTAGGGAGAACTATCTGCGGTACTCCGGGACCACTTTCTGAAGTATTGAGGGAGCACTTTCTGAGGTATTGAGGGAGCACTTTCTGAGGTACTGAGGTATCACTTTCTGAGGTATTGAGGGAGCACTTTCAGAGGTATTGAGGGAGCACTTTCTGAAGTACTGAGGGACCACTTTCTGAAGTATTGAGGGAGCACTTTCTGAGGCACTGAGGGAGCACTTTCTGAGGTATTGAGGGAGCACTTTAAGAGGTATTGAGGGACAACTATCTGAGGTATTGAGGGAGCACTTTCTGAAGTATTGAGGGACCACTTTCTGAGGTACTGAGGGAGCACTATCTGAGGTACTGAGGGACCACTTTCTGAAGTATTGAGGGAGCACTTTCTGAGGTACTGAGAGAGAACTATCTGAGGTACTGAGGGAGAACTATCTGAGGTACTCAGGGACCACTTTCTGAGAAATTGAGGAAGCACTTTCTGAGGTAATGAGGGAAAACTATCTGAGGTATTGAGCGAGCACTTTCTGAGGTATTGAGGGAGCATTATCTGAGGTATTGAGGGGGCACTTTCTGAGGTATTGTGGAAGCACTTTCTGAGGTACTGAGGGAGCACTATCTGAGGTACTGAGGGACCACTTTTTGAAGTATTGAGGGAGCACTTTCTGAGGTACTGAGGGAGAACTATCTTAGGTACTGAGGGAACACTTTCTGAGGTATTGAGGGAGCACTTTCTGAAGTACTGAGGGAGCACTATCTGAGGTACTGAGGGAAAAATACCTGACGTTCTTTGGGAGCACTTTCTGAGGTATTGAGGGAGCAATATCTGAGGTACTGAGGGAGAACTATCTTAGGTACTCAGGGAGCAATTTCTGAGTTATTGAGGAACACTATCTGAGGTACTGAGAGAGAACTATCTGAGGTACTGAGGGAGCACTTTCTGAGGTATTGAGGGAGCTCTTTCTGAGGTATTGAGGAAGCACTTTCTGTGGTACTGAGGCAGAATTATCTGAGGTACTGAGGGAGCACTTTCTGATGTATTGAGGGAGCACTATCTGAGGCATTGAGGGAGCACTATCTGAGGCACTGATGGAACACATTCTGAGGTATTGAGGGAGCACTTTCTGAGGTATAGAGGGAGCACTTTCTGAGGTATTGATGAAGCACTTTCTGAGGTATTGAGGATGCACTCTCTGAGATATTGAGGGAGAACGATCTGAGGTTTTGATGGAGCACATACTGAGGTATTGAGGGAGCACGTTCTGAGGTACTGAGGGAGAATTATCTGAGGTACTGAGGGAGAACAGTCTGAGGTATTGAGGGAGTACTATCTGAGGCATTGAGGGAGCACTATCTGAGGCACTGAGGGAGCACTTTCTGAGGTATTAAGGGAGCACTTTAAGAGGTATTGAGGGACAACTATCTGAGGTATTGAGGGAGCACTTTCTGAGGTATTGAGGGAGCACTTTCTGAGGTACTGAGGGACCACTTTCTGAAGTATTGAGGGAGCACTTTCTGAGGTATTGAGGGAGAACTATCTGAAGTACTGAGGGAGAAATATCTGAGGTACTCAGGGACCACTTTCTGAGAAATTGAGGAAGCACTTTCTGAGGTAATGAGGGAAAACTATCTGAGGTATTGAGCGAGCAATTTCTGAGGTATTGAGGGAGCATTATCTGAGGTATTGAGGGGGCACTTTCTGAGGTACTGAAGGAGAAGTATCTGAGGAACTGAGGGAGCACTTTCTGAGGTATTCAGGGAGCACACTCTGAGGTACTGAGGGACCACTTTCTGAAGTATTGAGGGAGCACTTTCTGAGGTACTGAGGGAGCACTATCTGAGGTACTGAGGGACCACTTTCTGAAGTATTGAGGGAGCACTTTCTGAGGTACTGAGGGAGAACTATCTGAAGTACTGAGGGAGAAATATCTGAGGTACTCAGGGACCACTTTCTGAGAAATTGAGGAAGCACTTTCTGAGGTAATGAGGGAAAACTATCTGAGGTATTGAGCGAGCACTTTCTCAGGTATTGAGGGAGCATTATCTGAGGTATTGAGGGGGCACTTTCTGAGGTATTGAGGAAGCACTTTCTGTGGTATTGAGGAAGCACTTTCTGAGGTACTGAGGGAGAACTATCTGAGGTATTGAGCGAGCACTTTCTGAGGTATTGAGGAAGCACCTTCTGTGGTACTGAGGGAAAACTATCTGAGGCATTGCGGGAGCACTATCTGAGGTACCGAGGGAGGACTATCTAAGGAATTGAGGGAGCACTTTCTGAGGTATTGAGGGAGCACTTTCTGAGGAATTGAGGAAGCACTTTCTGAGGTATTGAGGGAGCACTTTCTGAGGTATTGAGGGAGCACTTTCTGAGGTACTGAGGGAGCACTATCTGAGGTACTGAGGGACCACTTTTTGAAGTATTGAGGGAGCACTTTCTGAGGTACTGAGGGAGAACTATCTGAGGTACTGAGGGAGAACCACCTGAGGTACTCAGGGACCACTTTCTGAAGTATTGAGGGAGCACTTTCTGAGGTACTGAGGGAGAACTATCTTAGGTACTGAGGGAACACTTTCTGAGGTATTGAGGGAGCACTTTCTGAAGTACTGAGGGAGCACTATCTGAGGTACTGAGGGAGAAATACCTGACGTTCTTTGGGAGCACTTTCTGAGGTATTGAGGGAGCGATATCTGAGGTACTGAGGGAGAACTATCTTATGTACTCAGGGAGCAATTTCTGAGTTATTGAGGAACACTATCTGAGGTACTGAGAGAGAACTATCTGAGGTACTGAGGGAGCACTTTCTGAGGTATTGAGGGAGCACTTTCTGATGTATTGAGGGAGCATTATCTGAGGTATTGAGGGGGCACTTTCTGAGGTATTGAGGAAGCACTTTCTGAGGTATTGAGGAAGCACTTTCTGAGGTACTGAAGGAGAAGTATCTGAGGAACTGAGGGAGCACTTTCTGAGGTATTCAGGGAGCACACTCTGAGGTACTGAGGGAGAACTATCTGAGGAATTGAGGGAGCACTTTCTGAAGTATTGAGGAAGCACTCTCTGAGGTACTGAGGGAGAACTATCTGAGGTATTGAGCGAGCACTTTCTGAGGTATTGAGGAAGCACTTTCTGAGCTATTGAGGGAGCACTATCTGAGGCATTGCGGGAGCACTATCTGAGGTACCGAGGGAGGACTATCTGAGGAATTGAGGGAGCACTTTCTGAGGTATTGAGGGAGCACTTTCTGAGGAATTGAGGAAGCACTTTCTGAGGTATTGAGGGAGCACTTTCTGATGTACTCAGTGACCAATTTCTGAGGTATTGAGGGAGCACTATCTGAGGTACTGAGGGAGAACTATCTGAGGTACCGAGGGAGCACTTTCTGAGGTATTGAGGAAGCCCTTTCTGAGGTATTGAGGTAGCACTATCTGAGGTATTGAAGAAGCACTTTCTGAGGTATTGAGGAAGCACTTCCTGAGGTACTGAGCGTGCACCTTCTGAGGTATTGAGGGAGCACTATCTGATGTACTGAGGGAGCAAGTTCTGAGGTACTGAGGGAGCACTTTCTGAGGTATTGAGGGAGCACTTTCTGAGGTACTGCGGGGACACTTTCTGAGGTATTAAGGGAGCACTTTCAGAGGTATTGAGGGAGAACTATCAGAGGTATTGAGGGAACACTTTCTGCGGTATTGAGGGAGCATTATCTGAGGTACTGAGGGAGAACTATCTGAGGTACTGCGGGCCCACTTTCTGAAGTATTGAGAGAGCACTTTCTGAGGTACTGAGGGAGAACTATCTTACGTACTGAGAGAGCACTTTCTGAGGTATTGTGGGAGCACTACCTGAGGTACTGAGGGAGAACTATCTGAGGTACTGAGGGAGCAGTTTCTGAGGTATTGAGGGAGAACTATGTGAGGTACTGAGGGAGCACTTTCTGAGGTACTGAGGGAGCACTTTCTGAGGTACTGCGGGAGCACTTTCAGAGGTATTGATGGAGAAATATATGAGGTATTGAGGGAGCACTATCTGAGGTATTGAGGGAGAGCTATCTGAGGTATTGAGGGAGCACTATCTGAGGTATTGAGGGAGAACTATCTGGAGGTATTGAGGGAGCACTTTCAGATGTTTTGAGGGAGCACTATCCAAGGTATTGAGGGAAAACTATCTGAGGTATTTAGGGGGCACGTTCAGAGGTATTGAGGGAGCACTATCTGACGTACTGAGGAAGCACTTTAAGAGGTACTGATGGAGAACTATCTGAGGTATTGATGGAGCACTTCCTGAGGTATTGAGGGAGCACTTTCTGAGGTACTGAGGGAACACTTTCAGAGGTATTGAGGGAGAACTATCAGAGGTATTGAGGGAACACTTTCAGAGGTACTGAGGGAGAACTATCTGAGGTATTGAGGGAGCACTTTCTGAGGTATTGAGGGGTCACCTTCTGAGGTACTGAGGAAGCACAATCTGAGGTACTGATGGAGCACTATCTCAGGTACTGAGGGAGAACTATCTGAGGTACAGAGGGAGCATTTTCTGAGGTTTTGAGCGAGCACTGTCTGAGGTACTGGGGGAGCACTTACTGAGGTATCGAGGGAGCACTTTCTGAGATATTGAGCGAGCACTGTCTGAGATACTGAGGGAGCACTTTCTGAGGTATTGAGGAAGCATTTTCTGAGGTATTGAGGAAGCACTTTCTGATGTACTGAGGAGCACTTTCTGAGGTATTGAGGGAGCAAGTTCTGAGATATCAAGGAAGCACACTCTGAGGTACTGAGGGAGCACTATCTGAGGTACTGAGGGAGCACTTTCTGAGGTATTGAGGAAGCACTTTCTGAGGCATTGAGGGTACACAATCTGAGGTATTGAGGAAGCACTTTATGAGGTATTAAAGGAGCACTTTCTGAGGTATTGATGGAGCACTTTCTGACGCACTGAGGAAGCACTATCTGAGGTTCTGAGGGAGTACTATCTGAGGTACTGAGGGAGCACTTTCTGAGGTACTGCGGGAACGCTTTCAGAGGTATTGATGGAGAACTATCTGAGGTATTGAGGGAGCAGTCTCTGAGGTACTGAGGGAGAAATATCTGAGGAACTGAGGGAACACTTTTTGAGGTATTAAGGGAGCACTATCTGTGGCATTGAGGGAGTAATATCTGAGGTACTGAGGGAGCACTTGCTGAGGTATTGAGAGAGCACTTTCTGAGGTACTGCGGGAGCGCTTTCAGAGGTATTGATGGAGAACTATCTGAGGTATTGAGGGAGCACTATCTGAGGGACTGAGGGAGCACTTTCTGAGGTATTGAGGAAGCAGTCTCTGAGGTATTGAGGGAGAAATATCTGAGGTATTGATGGAGCACATTCTGAGCTATTGAGGGTGCACTCTCTGAGGTACTGAGGGAGCAATTTCTGAGGTACTGAGGGAGCACTGTCTGAAGTACTGAGGGAACAAGTTCTGAGGTATTGAGGAAGCACTCTCTGAGGTACTTAGGTAGAACTAACTTAGGTACTGAGGAAGAACTATCTGAGGAACTGAGGGAACACTTTTTGAGGTATTAAGGGAGCACTATCTGTGGCATTGAGGGAGTAATATCTGAGGTACTGAGGGAGCACTTGCTGAGGTATTGAGAGAGCACTTTCTGAGGTACTGAGGGAGAACTATCTGAGGTACTGAGGGAGAACTATCTGAGGTATTGAGGGAGCACTTTCTGAGGTATTGAGGGAGCACTTTCTGACGTACTGAGGAAGCACTATCTGAGGTTCTGAGGGAGTACTATCTGAGGTACTGCGGGAGCGCTTTCAGAGGTATTGAGGGAGAACTATCTGAGGTATTGAGGGAGCACTATCTGAGGTATTGAGGGAGAACTATCTGAGGTATTGAGGCAGCACTTTCGGAGGTATTGAGGGAGAACTATCTGAGGTATTGAGGGAGCACTATCTGAGGCATTGAGGGAGAAATTTCTGAGGCATTGAGGGAGCACTTTCAGAGGTTTTGAGGGAGAACTATCTGAGGTATTGAGGGAGAACTATCTTAGGTGTTTAGGGATCACTTTCAGTGGTATTGAGGGAGCACTGTCTGAGGTATTGAATGAGCACTTTCTGAGATACTGAGGGGACACGTTCTGAGGTTTTAAGAGAGCACTTTCAGAGGTATTGAGGGAAAACTATCAGAGGTATTGATGGACACTTGCTGAGGTATTGAGGGAGAACTATCTTAGGTATTTCGGGAGCATTTTGAGAGGTATTGATGGAGCACTTTCTGAGGTATTGAGGGAGCACTTTCAGAGGTTTTGAGGGAGAACTATCAGAGGTATTGATGGAGCACTTGCTGAGGTATTGAGGGAGCACATTCTGAGGTACTGAGGAAGCACTCTCGGAGGTACTGAGGGAGCACTACCTGAGGTACTGAGGGAGAAATATTTGAGGTACTGAGTGACCACTTTCTGAAGTATTGAGGGAGCACTTTCTGAGGTACTGAGGGAGACCTATCTTAGGTACTGAGGGAGCACTTTCTGAGGTACTGAGGGAGCACTACCTGAGGAATTGATTAAGCACTCTCTGAGGTATTGAGGGAGAACGATCTGAGGTTTTGATGGAGCACATTCTGAGGTATTGAGGGAGCACTTTCTGAGGTAGTGAGGGAGACTTATCTGAGGTGCTGAGGGAGAACAATCTGAGGTACTGAGGGAGCACTTTCTGAGGACTTGAGGGAGGACTTTCTGAGGTACTGAGGGAGAACTTTCTGAGGTATTGAGGGAAAACTATCAGAGGTATTGATGGACACTTGCTGAGGTATTGAGGGAGAACTATCTGAGGTATTGAGGGAGCACTTTCTGAGGTATTGAGGGGTCACCTTCTGAGGTACTGAGGAAGCACTATCTGAGGTACTGATGGAGCACTATCTCAGGTACTGAGGGAGAACTATCTGAGGTACAGAGGGAGCATTTTCTGAGGTTTTGAGCGAGCACTGTCTGAGGTACTGGGGGAGCACTTTCTGAGGTATCGAGGGAGCACTTTCTGAGATATTGAGCGAGCACTGTCTGAGATACTGAGGGAGCACTTTCTGAGGTATTGAGGAAGCATTTTCTGAGGTATTGAGGAAGCACTTTCTGATGTACTGAGGAGCACTTTCTGAGGTATTGAGGGAGCAAGTTCTGAGGTATCAAGGAAGCACACTCTGAGGTACTGAGGGAGAACTATCTGAGGTATTGATGGAGCACTTTCTGAGGTTTGAGGGAGCACTATCTGAGGTACTGAGGGAGCACTTTCTGAGGTATTGAGGAAGCACTTTCTGAGGCATTGAGGGAACACAATCTGAGGTATTGAGGAAGCACTTTCTGAGGCATTGAGGGAACACAATCTGAGGTATTGAGGGAGCACTTTCTGAGGTACTGAGCGGAGTTCTATCTGAGGTACTGAGGGAGCACCTTCTGAGGTATTGAGGGAGCACATTTTGTGGTAGTTCGGGAGCATGTTCAGAGGTATTGAGGGAGAACTATCTGAGGTATTTAGGGAGCAATTTCAGAGGTATTGAGGTGGCACTATCTGAGTTATTGAAGGAGAACTATCTGAGGTACGTATGGAGCAAATTCAGAGGTATTGAGGGATCACTATCTGAGGTATTTATGGAGGACTTTCTGAGGTACTGAGGGAGGACTTTCTGAGGTACTGAGGGAGAACTATCTGAGGTACTGAGGGAGAACTATCTGAGGTATTGATGGAGCATTTTCTGAGGTATTGAGGGAGCACTTTCTGAGGTACTGAGGGAACAATTTCTGAATTATTGAGGGAGCACTTTCTGAGGTACTGAGAAAGCAGTATCTGAGGTACTGAGGGAGTACTATCTGATGTACAGAGGGAGAAATATCTGACGTACTGCGGGACCACTTTCTGAATTATTGAGGGAGCACTATCTGAGGTACTGAGGGAGCACTATCTGAGGTACTGAGGGAGAAATATCTGTGGTACTGAGGGAGCACTTTCTGAGGCATTGAGGGAGCACTATCTGAGGTACTGAGGGAGAACTATCTGAGGTACTGAGGGACCACTTTCTGTTGTATTCAGGGAGCACACTCTGAGGTACTGAGGGAGAACTATCTGAGGAATTGAGGGAGCACTTTCTGAGGTATTGACGAAGCACTCAATGAGGTACTAAGGGAGAACTATCTGAGGTATTGAGCGAGCACTTTCTGAGGCATTGAGGGAGCATTGTCTGAGGTATTAAGGGAGCACTTTCTGAGGTATTGAGGAAGCACTTTCTGAGGTATTGAGGAAGCACTTTCTGAGGTAATAAGGAAGCACTTTCTAAGTTACTGAGGGAGCAATTTCTGAGGTATTGAGGAAGCACTCACTGAGGTACTGATGGAGAACTATCTGAGGTATTGAGGAAGCTCTTTCTGTGGTTCTGAGGGAAAACTATCTGTGGGACTGAGGGAGAACTATCTGACGTACTGCGGGACCGCTTTCTGAAGTATTGAGGGAGCACTTTCTGAGGTACTGCGGGAGCACTATCTGAGGTACTGAGTGAGCACTATCTGAGATACTGAGGGAGAAATATCTGTGTTACTGAGGGAGCACTTTCTGAGGTTTTCAGGGAACACTATCCGAGGTACTGAGGGAGAACTATCTGAGGTACTGAGGGAGCACATTCTGAGGTATTCAGGGAGCACACTCTGAGGTACTGAGGGAGAACTATCTGAGGAATTGAGGGAGCACTTTCTGAGGTATTGAGGAAGCACTCTCTGAGGTACTGAGGGAGCACTTTCTGAGGTATTGAGGTAGCACTTTCTGAGGTACTGGGGGAGCACTTTCTGAGGTATTGAGGGTGCGTTTCTGAGGTATTGAGGGAGCACCTTCTGAGGTATTGAGGAAGCACTTTCTGAGGTATTGAGGGAGCATTATCAGAGGTATTGAGGGAGCACTTTCTGAGGTATTGAGGGAGCAATTTCTGAGGTATTGAGGGAGCAATTTCTGAGGTATTGAGGGAGCACTATCTGCGGTACTGAGGGAGCACATTTAGAGGTATTGAGGAAGACCTTTCTGTGGTACTGAGGGAAATCTATCTTTGGTACTGAGGGTGAACTGTCTGACGTACTGCGGGACCACTTTCTGAAGTATTGAGGGAGCACTTTCTGAGTTACTGAGGGAGAACTATCTGAGGTACTGAAGGAGCACTATCTGAGGTACTGAGGGAGCACTATCTGAGGTGCTGAGGGAGAAATATCTGAGGTACTGAGGGAGCACTTTCAGAGGTATTGAGGGAGCACTATCTGAGGAATTGAGGGAGAACTATCTGAGGTACTGAGGGAGCACATTCTGAGGTATTCAGGGAGCACACTCTGAGGTTCTGAGGGAGAACTATCTGAGGAAATGAGGGTGCACTTTCTGAAGTATTGAGGAAGCACTCTCTGTGGTACTGAAGGAGAACTATCTGAGGTATTGAGCAAGCACTTTCTGAGGTATTGAGGGAGCACTTTCTGACGTACAGAGGAAGCACTGTCTGAGGTTCTGAAGGAGTACTATCTGAGGTACTGCGGGAGCGCTTTCAGAGGTATTGAGGGAGAACTATCTGAGGTATTGAGGGAGCACTATCTGAGGTATTGAGGGAGAACTCTCTGAGGTATTGAGGGAGAACTATCTGAGGTATTGAGGCAGCACTTTCGGACGTATTGAGGGAGAACTATCTGAGGTATTGAGGGAGCACTATCTGAGGCATTGAGGGAGATCTATCTGAGGCATTGGGGGAGCACGTTCAGAGGCTTTGAGGGAGAACTATCTGTGGTATTGAGGGAGAACTATCTTAGGTATTTAGGGATCACTGTCAGAGGTTTTGAGGGAGCACTCTCTGAGGTATTGAGGGAGCACTTTCTGAGATATTGAGGGAGTACCATCTGAGGCATTGAGGGAGCACTATCTGAGGCACTGAGGGAGCACTTTCTGAGGTATTGAGGGAGCACTTTAAGAGGTATTGAGGGACAATTATCTGAGGTATTGAGGGAGCACTTTCTGAGGTATTGAGGGAGCATTTTCTGAGGTACTGAGGGTCCACTTTCTGAAGTATTGAGGGAGCACTTTCTGAGGTACTGAGGGAGCACTATCTGAGGTACTGAGGGACCACTTTCTGAAGTATTGAGGGATCACTTTCTGAGGTACTGAGGGAGAACTATCTGAGGTACTCAGGGACCACTTTCTGAGAAATTGAGGAAGCACTTTCTGAGGGAATGAGGGAAAACAATCTGAGGTATTGAGCGAGCACTTTCTGAGGTATTGAGGGAGCATTATCTGAGATATTGAGGGGGCACTTTCTGAGGTATTGAGGAAGCACTTTCTGAGGTATTGCGGAAGCACTTTCTGAGGTACTGAAGGAGAAGTATCTGAGGAACTGAGGGAGCACTTTCTGAGGTAATCAGGGAGCACACTCTGAGGTACTGAGGGAGAACTATCTGAGGAATTGAGGGAGCACTTTCTGAAGTATTGAGGAAGCACTCTCTGAGGTACTGAGGGAGAGCTATCTGAGGTATTGAGCGAGCACTTTCTGAGGTATTGAGGAAGCACTTTCTGTGGTACTGAGGGAAAACTATCTGAGGTCTTGACGAAGCACTTTCTGAGCTATTGAGGGAGCACTATCTGATGCATTGCAGGAGCAATATCTGAGGTACCGAGGGAGGACTATCTGAGGAATTGAGGGAGCACTTTCTGAGGTATTGAGGGAGCACTTTCTGAGGAATTGAGGAAGCACTTTCTGAGGTATTGAGGGAGCACTTTCTGATGTACTCAGTGAGCAATTTATGAGGTATTGAGGGAGCACTATCTGAGGTACTGAGGGGGAACTATCTGAGGTACTGAGGGACCACTTTCTGTGGTATTTAGGGAGCACACTCTGAGGTACTGAGGGAGAACTATCTGAGGAATTGAGGGAGCACTTTCGGAGGTATTGAGGGAGCACTGTCTGAGGTACTGAGTGAGTACTTTCTGAGGTATTGAGGAAGCCCTTTCTGAGGGATTGAGGAAGCACTTTCTGAGGTATTGAGGGAGTACTATCTGAGGTACTGAGTGAGCACTTTCTGAGGTATTGAGGAAGCAGTCTCTGAGGTACTGAGGGAGAACTATCTGAGGTATTGATTGTACACTTTCTGAGGTATTGAGGGAGCACTATCTGAGGTACTGTGGGAACAAGTTCTGAGGTATTGAGGAAGCACTCTCTGAGGTACTTAGGGAGAAATATCTGAGGTACTGAGGGAGAACTATCTGTGGTACTGAGGGAAAACTTTCTGAGGTATTAAGGGAGCACTATCTGAGGCATTGAGGGAGTAATATCTGAGGTACTGAGGGAGCTCTTGCTGAGGTAAGGAGGGAGTACTTTCTGAGGTACTGAGGGAGAACTATCTGAGGTACTGAGGGAGAAATATCTGGGGTACTGAGGGAGCAGTTTCTGAGGTATTGAGGGAGCAATTTCTGACGTACTGAGGAAGAATATTTTGAGGTTCTGATGGAGTACTATCTGAGGTACTGCGGGAGCGCTTTCAGAGGTATTGAGGGAGAACTATCTGAGGTATTGAGGGAGCACTATCTGAGGTATTGAGGGAGAACTATCTGAGGTATTGAGGGAGAACTTTCTGAGGTATTGAGGGAGCACTATCTGAGGTATTGAGGGAGAACTGTCTGAGGTATTGAGGGAGCACTAACTGAGGCATTGAGGGAGAACTATCTGAGGTATTGAGGAAGCACTTTCAGAGGTTTTGAGGGAGAACTATCTGAGGTATTGAGGGAGAACTATCTTAGGTATTTAGGGTGCACTTTCAGAGGTATTGAGGGAGCACTCTCTGAGGTACTGAGGGAGAACTATCTGAGGAATTGAGGGAGCACTGTCTGAGGTATTGAGGAAGCACTCTCTGAGGTACTGAGGGAGAACTATCTTAGGTATTGAGCGAGCACTTTCTGAGGTATTGAGAGAGCGTTATCTGAGGTATTGAGGGAGCACTTTCTGAGGTATTGAGGAAGCACTTTCTGAGGTATTGAGGGAGCATTATCTGAGGTATTGAGGGAGCACTTTCTGAGGTATTGAGGGAGCAATTTCTGAGGTATTGAGGGAGCACTATCTGAGGTACTGAGGTAAAACTATCTGTGGTACTGAGGGAGAACGATCTGAGGTTTTGATGGAGCACATTCTGAGGTATTGAGGGAGCACTTTCTGAGGTACTGAGGGAGAATTAACTGAGGTCCTGAGGGAGAACAATTTGAGGTACTGAGGGAGCACTTTCTGAGGTATTGAGGGAGCACTTTCTGAGGTACTGAGGGAGAACTATCTGAGGTACTGAGGGAGCAATTTCTGAGGTATTGAGAGAGCACTTTCTGATGTACTGAGGAAGCACTATCTGAGGTACTGAGCGGAGTACTTTCTGATGTACTGAGGGAGCACCTTCTGAGGTATTGAGGGAGCACTGTTTGAGGTATTGCGGGAGCATGTTCAGAGGTATTGAGGGAGAACTATCTGAGGTATTGAGTGAGCACTTTCAGAGGTATTGAGGGAGCACTATCTGAGTTATTGAAGGAGAACTATCTGAGGTATTTATGGAGCAATTTCAGAGGTAGTGAGGGGTCACTATCTGAGGTATTTATGGAGCACTTTCTGAGGTACTGAGGGAGGACTTTCTGAGGGACTGAGGGAGAATTATCTGAGGTACTGAGGGAGAACTATCTGAGGTATTGATGGAGCATTTTCTGAGGTATTGAGGGAGCACTTTCTGAGGTACTGAGGGAACACTTTCTGAATTATTGAGGGAGCACTTTCTGAATCATTGAGGGAGCACTTTCTGAGGTACTGAGAATGCAGTATCTGAGGTACAGAGGGAGCACTATCTGACGTACAGAGGGAGAAATATCTGACGTACTGCGGGACCACTTTCTGAAGTATTGAGGGAGCACTTTTGAGGTACTGAGGGAGCACTATCTGAGGTACTGAGGGAGAAATATCTGTGGTACTGAGGGAGCACATTCTGAGGCATTGAGGGAGCACTATCTGAGGTACTGAGGGGGAACTATCTGAGGTACTGAGGGACCACTTTCTGTGGTATTCAGGGAGCACACTCTGAGGTACTGAGGGAGATCTATCTGAGGAATTGAGGGAGCACTTTCGGAGGTATTGAGGGAGCACTGTCTGAGGTACTGAGTGAGTACTTTCTGAGGTATTGAGGAAGCCCTTTCTGAGGGATTGAGGAAGCACTTTCTGAGGTATTGAGGGAGTACTATCTGAGGTACTGAGTGAGCACTTTCTGAGGTATTGAGGAAGCAGTCTCTGAGGTACTGAGGGAGAACTATCTGAGGTATTGAGCGAGCACTTTCTGAGGTATTGAGAGAGCGTTATCTGAGGTATTGAGGGAGCACTTTCTGAGGTATTGAGGAAGCACTTTCTGAGGTATTGAGGGAGCATTATCTGAGGTATTGAGGGAGCACTTTCTGAGGTATTGAGGGAGCAATTTCTGAGGTATTGAGGGAGCACTATCTGAGGTACTGAGGGAGCACTTTCTGAGGTATTGAGGAAGCACTTTCTGTGGTACTGAGGTAAAACTATCTGTGGTACTGAGGGAGAACGATCTGAGGTTGTGATGGAGCACATTCTGAGGTATTGAGGGAGCACTTTCTGAGGTACTGAGGGAGAATTAACTGAGGTCCTGAGGGAGAACAATTTGAGGTACTGAGGGAGCACTTTCTGAGGTATTGAGGGAGCACTTTCTGAGGTACTGAGGGAGAACTATCTGAGGTACTGAGGGAGCAATTTCTGAGGTATTGAGAGAGCACTTTCTGATGTACTGAGGAAGCACTACCTGAGGTACTGAGCGGAGTACTTTCTGAGGTACTGAGGGAGCACCTTCTGAGGTATTGAGGGAGCACTGTTTGAGGTATTGCGGGAGCATGTTCAGAGGTATTGAGGGAGAACTATCTGAGGTATTGAGTGAGCACTTTCAGAGGTATTGAGGGAGCACTATCTGAGTTATTGAAGGAGAACTATCTGAGGTATTTATGGAGCAATTTCAGAGGTACTGAGGGGTCACTATTTGAGGTATTTATGGAGAACTTTCTGAGGTACTGAGGGAGGACTTTCTGAGGTACTGAGGGAGAATTATCTGAGGTACTGAGGGAGAACTATCTGAGGTATTGATGGAGCATTTTCTGAGGTATTGAGGCAGCACTTTCTGAGGTACTGAGGGAACACTTTCTGAATTATTGAGGGAGCACTTTCTGAATTATTGAGGGAGCACTTTCTGAGGTACTGAGAATGCAGTATCTGAGGTACAGAGGGAGCACTATCTGACGTACAGAGGGAGAAATATCTGACGTACTGCGGGACCACTTTCTGAAGTATTGAGGGAGCACTTTTGAGGTACTGAGGGAGCACTATCTGAGGTACTGAGGGAGAAATATCTGTGGTACTGAGGGAGCACATTCTGAGGCATTGAGGGAGCACTGTCTGAGGTACTGAGGGGGAACTATCTGAGGTACTGAGGGACCACTTTCTGTGGTATTCAGGGAGCACACTCTGAGGTACTAAGGGAGAACTATCTGAGGTATTGAGCGAGCACTTTCTGAGGCATTGAGGGAGCATTATCTGAGGTATGAAGGGAGCACTTTCTGAGGTATTGAGGAAGCACTTTCTGAGGTATTGAGGAAGCACTTTCTGAGGTGTTAAGGAAGCACTTTCTAAGTTACTGAGGGAACAATTTCTGAGGTATTGAGGGAGCACTATCTGAGGTACTGAGGGAGCACTTTCTGAGGTACTGAGGAAGCACTCTCTGAGGTACTGAGGGAGAACTATCTGAGGTATTGAGGAAGCTCTTTCTGTGGTACTGAGGGAAAACTATCTGTGGGACTGAGGGAGAACTATCTGACGTACTGCGGGATCACTTTCTGAAGTATTGTGGGAGCACTTTCTGAGGTACTGAGTGAGCACTATCTGAGGTACTGAGGGAGAAATATCTGTGGTACTGAGGGAGCACTTTCTGAGGTATTGAGGGAGCACTATCTGAGGTACTGAGGGAGAACTATCTGAGGTACTGAGAGAACAATTTCTGAGGTATTCAGGGAGCACACTCTGAGGTACTGAGGGAGAACTATCTGAGGAATTGAGGGAGCACTATCTGAGGTATTGAGGAAGCACTCTCTGAGGTACTGAGGCAGAACTATCTGAGGTATTGAGCGTGCACTTTCTGAGGTATTGAGGGAACATTATCTGAGGTATGAAGGGAGCACTTTCTGAGGTATTGAGGAAGCACTTTCTGAGGTATTGAGGAAGCACTTTCTGAGGTATTAAGGAAGCACTTTCTAAGTTACTGAGGGAACAATTTCTGAGGTATTGAGGGAGCACTATCTGAGGTACTGAGGGAGCACTTTCTGAGGTACTGAGGAAGCACTCTCTGAGGTACTGAGGGAGAACTATCTGAGGTATTGAGGAAGCTCTTTCTGTGGTACTGAGGGAAAACTATCTGTGGGACTGAGGGAGAACTATCTGACGTACTGCGGGACCACTTTCTGAAGTATTGTGGGAGCACTTTCTGAGGTACTGCGGGAGCACGATCTGAGGTACTGAGTGAGCACTATCTGAGGTACTGAGGGAGAAATATCTGTGGTACTGACGGAGCACTTTCTGAGGTATTGAGGGACCACTATCTGAGGTACTGAGGGAGAACTATCTGAGGTACTGAGAGAACAATTTCTGAGGTATTCAGGGAGCACACTCTGAGGTACTGAGGGAGAACTATCTGAGGAATTGAGGGAGCACTATCTGAGGTATTGAGGAAGCACTCTCTGAGGTACTGAGGGAGAACTATCTGAGGTATTGAGGGAGCACATTCTGAGGTATTGAGGGAGCGTTATCTGAGGTATTGAGGGAGCACTTTCTGAGGTATTGAGGGAGCAATTTCTGAGGTATTGAGGGAGTACTATCTGCGGAACTGAGGGAGCACATTCTGAGGTATTGAGGAAACACTTTCTGTGGTATTGAGGGAAATCTATCTGTGGTACTGAGGGAGAACTATCTGACGTATTGTGGGACCACTTACTGAAGTATTGAGGGAGCACTTTCTGAGTTATTGAGGGAGAACAATCTTAGGTACTGAGGGAGCACTATCTGAGGTACTGAGGGAGCACTATCTGAGGTGCTGAGGGAGAAATATCTGAGGTACTGATGGCGCACTTTCAGAGGTATTAAGGGAGCACTATCTGACGTATTGAGGGAGAACTATCTGAGGTAATGAGGGAGCACATTCTGAGGTATTAAGGGAGCACACTCTGAGGTTCTGAGGGAGAACTATCTGAGGAATTGAGGGAGCACTTTCTGAAGTATTGAGAAAGCACTCTCTGTGGTACTGAGGGAGAACTATCTGAGGTATTGAGCGAGCACTTTCTGAGGTATTGAGGGAGCATTATCTGAGGTATTGAGGGAGCACTTTCTGAGGTATTGAGGATGCACTTTCTGAGGTATTGAGGGAGCACTATCTGAGGTACTGTGGGAGCAGTTTCTGAGGTATTGAGGAAGCACTCTCTCAGGTTCTGAGGGAGAACTATCTGAGGAATTGTGGGAGCACTTTCTGAAGTATTGAGAAAGCACTCTCTGTGGTACTGAGGGAGAACTATCTGAGGTATTGAGCGAGCACTTTCTGAGGTATTGAGGGAGCATTATCTGAGGTATTGAGGGAGCACATTCTGAGGTATTGAGGATGCACTTTCTGAGGTATTGAGGGAGCACTATCTGAGGTACTGAGGGAGCACTTTCTGAGGTATTGAGGAAGCACTCTCTGAGGTACTGAGGGAGAACTATCTGAGATATTGATGGAGCACTTTCTGAGGTATTGAGGAAGCACTGTCTGAGGTACTGAGTGAGAACTATCTGAGGTACTGAGGGAGAGCTATCTGAGGTACTGAGGGAGCACTTTCAGAGGTATTGAGGGAGTACTATCTGAGGTATTGAGGGAGAACTATCTGAGATACTGAGGGAGCACATTCTGAGGTATTCAGGGAGCACACTCTGAGGTTCTGAGGGAGAACTATCTGAGGAATTGAGGGAGCACTTTCTGAAGTATTGAGGAAGCACTCTCTGTGGTACTGAGGGAGAACTATCTGAGGTATTGAGCGAGCACTTTCTGAGGTATTGAGGGAGCATTATCTGAGGTATTGAGGGAGCACTTTCTGAGGTATTGAGGATGCACTTTCTGAGGTATTGAGGGAGCACTATCTGAGCTACTGTGGGAGCAGTTTCTGAGGTATTGAGGAAGCAGTCTCTGAGGTACTGAGGGAGAACTATCTGAGATATTGATGGAGCACTTTCTGAGGTATTGAGGAAGCACTGTCTCAGGTACTGAGTGAGAACTATCTGAGGTACTGAGGGAGAACTATCTGAGGTACTGGGGAAGCAGTTTCTGAGGTATTGAGGGAGCACTTTCTAACGTACTGAGGAAGCACTATCTGAGGTTCTGAGGGAGAACTATCTGAGGTACTGAGGGACCACTTTCTGAAGTTTTGGGGGAGCACTTTCTGAGGTATTGAGGAAGCACTTTCTGAGGTTTTGAGGAAGCACTTTCTGAGTTATTGAGGGAGCACTTTCTGTCGTATTGAGGGAGCACTTTCGGAGGTATTGAGGGAGCACTTTCTGAGGTACTGAGTGAGCACTTTCTGAGGTATTGAGGAAGCCCTTTCTGAGGGACTGAAAAAGCACTTTCGGAGGTATTGAGGGAGTACTATCGGAGGTACTTAGTGAGCACTTTCTGAGGTATTGAGGAAGCAGTCTCTGAGGTACTGAGGGAGAACCATTTGAGGTATTGATGGTACACTTTCTGAGGTACTGAGGGAACAAGTTCTGAGGTATTGAGGAAGCACTTTCTGAGGTACTGAGGGAGAACTATCTGAGGTACTGAGGGAGAACTATCTGTGGTACTGAGGGAACACTTTCTGAGGTATTAAGGGAGCACTATCTGAGGCATTGAGGGAGTAATATCTGAGGTACTGAGGGAGAACTATCTGAGGTATTGAGGGAGCAATTTCCGACGTACTGAGGAAGAATTTTTTGAGGTTCTGATGGAGTACTATCTGAGGTACTGCGGGAGCGCTTTCAGAGGTATTGGGGGAGAACTATCTGAGGTATGGAGGGAGCACTATCTGAGGTATTGAGGGAGAACTATCTGAGGTATTGAGGGAGCTCTATCTGAGGCATTGAGGGAGAACTATCTGAGGTATTGAGGGAGCACCTTCAGAGGTTTTGAGGGAGAACTATCTGAGGTATTGAGGGAGAACTATCTTAGGTATTTAGGGTGCACTTTCAGAGGTATTGAGGGAACACTCTGTGAGGTACTGCGGGAGAACTATCTGAGGTACTGAGGGAGCACTTTCTGGGGTATTCAGGGAGCACACTCTGAGGTCCTGAGGGACAACTATCTGAGGAATTGAGGGAGCACTTTCTGAGGTATTGAGGAAGCACTTTCTGAGGTATTGAGGGAGCATTATCTGAGGTATTGAGGGAGCACTTTCTGAGGTATTGAGGGAGCAATTTCTGAGGTATTGAGGGAGCACTATCTGAGGTACTGAGGGAGCATTTTCTGAGGTATTGAGGAATCACTTTCTGGGGCACTGAGGTAAAACTATCTGTGGTACTGAGGGAGAACTATCTGACGTCCTGCGGGACCACTTTCTGAAGTATTGAGGGAGCACTTTCTGAGGTACTGAGGGAGAACTATCTGAGGTACTGAGGGAGCACCATCTGAGGTGCTGAGAGAGAAATATCTGAGGTACTGAGGGAGCACCTTCTGAGGTATTGTGGGAGCACTATCTGTGGTATTGAGGGAGAACTATCTGAGGTACTGAGGGAGCATTTTCTGAGGTATTCAGGGAGCACACTCTGAGGTACCGAGGGAGAACTATCTGAGATATTGATGGAGCACTTTCTGAGGTGTTGAGGAAGCACTTTCTGTGGTACTGAGGGAAAACTATCTGTGGTACTGAGGGAGAACTATCTGAGGTACTGAGGGAGCACTATCTTACGTACCGAGGGAGCACTTTCTGAGGTACTGAGCGAGAACTATCTGAGGTACTGAGGGAGAACTATCTGAGGTACTGAGTTAGAAGTTTCTGAGGTATTGAGAGAGCACTTTCTAACGTACTGAGGAAGCACTATCTGAGGTTCTGAGGGAGTACTATCTGAGGTACTGAGGGAGAACTATCTGAGGTACTGAGGGACCACTTTCTGAAGTTTTGGGGAGCACTTTCGGAGGTATTGAGGGAGCACTGTCTGAGGTACGGAGTGAGCACTTTCTGAGGTATTGAGGAAGCACTTTCTGAGGTATTGAGGAAGCACTTTCTGAGGTATTGAGGGAGCACGATCTGAGATATTGATGAAGCACTTTCTGAGGTATTGAGGAAGCACTTTCTGAGGTATTGAGGAAGCACATTCTGAGGTATTGAGGGAGCACTATCTTAGATATTGAGGAAGCACTTTCTGAGGTATTGAGGGAGCACTTGCGGAGTATTGAGGGAGTACTATCTGAGGTACTGAGTGAGCACTTTCTGAGGTATTGAGGACGCAGTCTATGAGGTACTGAGGGAGAACTATCTGAGGTACTGAGGGACCACTTTCTGAGGTATTGAGGAAGCACTTTCTGTGGTACTGTGGGAGCCCTTTCTGAGGTATTGAGGGAGCACTAAATGAGGTACTGAGGGAACAAGTTCTGAGGTATTGACGAAGCACTGTCTGAGGTACTTAGGGAGAACTATCTTAGGTACTGAGGGAGAACTATCTGAGATACTGAGGAAACACTTTCTGAGGCATTAAGGGAGCACTATCTGAGGCATTGAGAGAGTAATATCTGAGGTACTGAGGGAGCACTTGCTGAGGTATTGAGGGAGCACTTTCTGAGGTACTGAGGGAGAACTATCTGAGGTACTGAGGGAGAACTATCTGAAGTACTGAGGTAGCTCTTTCTGAGGTATTGAGGGAGCACGTTCTGACGTACTGAGGAAGGACTATCTGAGGTTCTGAGGGAGTACGATCTGAGGTACTGCGGGAGCGCTTTCAGAGGTATTGAGGGAGCACTGTCTGAGGTATTGAGGGAGCACTATCTGAGGTATTGAGGGAGAACTATCTGAGGTATTGAGGGAGAACTATCTGAGGTATTGAGGGAGCACTTTCGGAGGTATTGAGGGAGAACTATCTGAGGTATTGAGGGAGCACTTTCGACGGTTTTGAGGGAGAACTATCTGAGGTACTTAGGGTGCACTTTCAGTGGTATTGAGGGAGCACTCTCTGAGGTATTGAGGGAGCACTTTCTGAGATACTGAGGGGACACCTTGTGGGGTATTAAGAGAGCACTTTCAGAGGTATTGAGGGAGAACTATCTGAGGTATTGAGGGAGCACTATCTGAGGTATTGAGGGAGAACTATCTGAGGTATTGAGGGAGCACTATCTGAGGCATTGAGGGAGAACTATCTGAGGTATTGAGGGAGCACTTTCAGAGGTTTTGAGGGAGAACTATCTTAGGTATTGAGGGAGAACTATCTTAGGTATTTAGGGTGCACTTTCAGAGGTATTGAGGGAACACTCTCTGAGGTACTGCGGGAGAACTATCTGAGGTACTGAGGGAGCACTTTCTGAGGTATTCAGGGAGCACACACTGAGGTACTGAGGGACAACTATCTGAGGAATTGAGGGTTCACTTTCTGAGGTATTGAGGAAGCACTCTCTGAGGTACTAAGGGAGAACTATCTGAGGTATTGAGCGAGCAATTTCTGAGGTATTGAGAGAGCGTTATCTGAGGTATTGAGGGAGCACTTTCTGAGGTATTGAGGAAGCACTTTCTGAGGTATTGTGGGAGCATTATCTGAGGTATTGAGGGAGCACTTTCAGAGGTATTGAGGGAGCAATTTCTGAGGTATTGAGGGAGCACTATCTGAGGTACTGAGGGAGCACTTTCTGAAGTATTGAGGAAGCACTTTCTGTGGCACTGAGGTAAAACTATCTGTGGTACTGAGGGAGAACTATCTGACGTCCTGCGGGACCACTTTCTGAAGTATTGAGGGAGCACTTTCTGAGGTACTGAGGGAGAACTATCTGAGGTACTGAGGGAGCACCATCTGAGGTGCTGAGGGAGAAATATCTGAGGTACTGAGGGAGCACCTTCTGAGGTATTGTGGGAGCACTATCTGTGGTATTGAGGGAGAACTATCTGAGGTACTGAGGGAGCACTTTCTGAGGTATTCAGGAGCACACTCTGAGGTACCGAGGGAGAACTATCTGAGATATTGATGGAGCACTTTCTGAGGTGTTGAGGAAGCACTTTCTGTGGTACTGAGGGAAAACTATCTGTGGTACTGAGGGAGAACTATCTGAGGTACTGAGGGAGCACTATCTGAGGTACCGAGGGAGCACTTTCTGAGGTACTGAGCGAGAACTATCTGAGGTACTGAGGGAGAACTATCTGAGGTACTGAGTTAGAAGTTTCTGAGGTATTGAGGGAGCACTTTCTAACGTACTGAGGAAGCACTATCTGAGGTTCTGAGGGAGTACTATCTGAGGTACTGAGGGAGAACTATCTGAGGTACTGAGGGACCACTTTCTGAAGTTTTGGGGAGCACTTTCGGAGGTATTGAGGGAACACTTTCTGAGGTACTGAGTGAGCACTTTCTCAGGTGTTGAGGAAGCACTTTCTGAGGTATTGAGGAAGCACTTTCTGAGGTATTGAGGGAGCACTATCTGAGATATTGAGGAAGCACTTTCTGAGGTATTGAGGGAGCACTTTCGGAGTATTGAGGGAGCACTGTCTGAGGTACTGAGTGAGCACTTTCTGAGGTATCGAGGAAGCACTTTCTGAGGTATTGTGGAAGCACTTTCTGAGGTATTGAGGAAGCACTTTCTGAGGTATTGAGGGAGCACTATCTGAGATATTGAGGAAGCACTGTCTGAGGTACTGAGTGAGCACTTTCTGAGGTATCGAGGAAGCACTTTCTGAGGTATTGAGGAAGCACTTTCTGAGGTATTGAGGAAGCACTTTCTGAGGTATTGAGGGAGCACTATCTTAGATATTGAGGAAGCACTTTCTGAGGTATTGAGGGAGCACTTGCGGAGTATTGAGGGAGTACTATCTGAGGTACTGAGTGAGAACCTTCTGAGGTATTGAGGACGCAGTCTATGAGGTACTGAGGGAGAACTATCTGAGGTACTGAGGGACCACTTTCTGAGGTATTGAGGAAGCACTTTCTGTGGTACTGTGGGAGCCCTTTCTGAGGTATTGAGGGAGCACTAAATGAGGTACTGAGGGAACAAGTTCTGAGGTATTGAGGAAGCACTGTCTGAGGTACTTAGGGAGAACTATCTTAGGTACTGAGGGGGAACTATCTGAGATACTGAGGAAACACTTTCTGAGGCATTAAGGGAGCACTATCTGAGGCATTGAGGGAGTAATATCTGAGGTACTGAGGGAGCACTTGCTGAGGTATTGAGGGAGCACTTTCTGAGGTACTGAGGGAGAACTATCTGAGGTACTGAGGGAGAACTATCTGAGGTACTGAGGGAGCTCTTTCTGAGGTATTGAGGGAGCCCGTTCTGACGTACTGAGGAAGGACTATCTGAGGTTCTGAGGGAGTACGATCTGAGGTTCTGCGGGAGCGCTTTCAGAGGTATTGAGGGAGCACTATCTGAGGTATTGAGGGAGCACTATCTGAGGTATTGAGGGAGAACTATCTGAGGTATTGAGGGAGAACTATCTGAGGTATTGAGGGAGCACTTTCGGAGGTATTGAGGGAGAACTCTCTAAGGTATTGAGGGAGCACTATCTGAGGCATTGAGGGAGAACTATCTGAGATATTGAGGGAGCATTTCGGCGGTTTTGAGGGAGAACTATCTGAGGTATTGAGGGAGAACTATCTTAGGTACTTAGGGTGCACTTTCAGTGATATTGAGGGAGCACTCTCTGAGGTATTGAGGGAGCACTTTCTGAGATACTGAGGGGACACTTTCTGGGGTATTAAGAGAGCACTTTCAGAGGTATTGAGGGAGATCGATCAGAGGTATTGATGGAGCAGTTGCTGAGGTATTGAGGGAGAACGATCGTAGGTATTTAATCAGCACTTTCAGAGGTATCGATGGAGCACTTTCTGAGGTATTGAGGGAGCACATTCTGAGGTATTGAGGAAGCACTTTCTGAGATACTGAGGGGACACTTTCTGAGGTATTAAGAGAGCACTTTCAGAGGTATTGAGGGAGAACTATCCGAGGTATTGATGGAGCACCTGCTGAGGTATTGATAGAGCAACTTCTGAGGTGCTGAGGAAGCACTATCTGAGGTACTGAGGGAGCACTATCTGAGGTACTGAGGGAGAAATATTTGATGTACTGAGTGACCACTTTCTGAAGTATTGAGGGAGCAATTTCTGAGGTACTGAGGGAGAACTCTCTTAGGTTCTGAGGGAGAAATATCTGTGGTACTGAGGGAGCACTTTCTGAGGTATTGAGGGAGCACTATCTGAGGTACTGAGGGAGAACTATCTGAGGTATTGAGCGAGCACTTTCGGAGGTATTGAGGGAGCGTTATCTGAGGTATTGAGGGAGCACTTTCTGAGGTATTGAGGAAGCACTTTCTGAGGTATTGAGGAAGCACTTTCTGAGGTATTGAGGAAGCAATTTCTAAGGGACTGAGGGAGCAATTTCTGAGGTATTGAGGGAGCACTATCTGTGGTACTGAGGGAGCACTTTCTGAAGTTTTGGGGGAGCACTTTCTGAGGTATTGAGGAAGCACTTTCTGAGGTTTTGAGGAAGCACTTTCTGAGTTATTGAGGGAGCACTTTCTGTCGTATTGAGGGAGCACTTTCGGAGGTATTGAGGGAGCACTTTCTGAGGTACTGAGTGAGCACTTTCTGAGGTATTGAGGAAGCCCTTTCTGAGGGACTGAAAAAGCACTTTCGGAGGTATTGAGGGAGTACTATCGGAGGTACTTAGTGAGCACTTTCTGAGGTATTGAGGAAGCAGTCTCTGAGGTACTGAGGGAGAACCATTTGAGGTATTGATGGTACACTTTCTGAGGTACTGAGGGAACAAGTTCTGAGGTATTGAGGAAGCACTTTCTGAGGTACTGAGGGAGAACTATCTGAGGTACTGAGGGAGAACTATCTGTGGTACTGAGGGAACACTTTCTGAGGTATTAAGGGAGCACTATCTGAGGCATTGAGGGAGTAATATCTGAGGTACTGAGGGAGAACTATCTGAGGTATTGAGGGAGCAATTTCCGACGTACTGAGGAAGAATTTTTTGAGGTTCTGATGGAGTACTATCTGAGGTACTGCGGGAGCGCTTTCAGAGGTATTGGGGGAGAACTATCTGAGGTATGGAGGGAGCACTATCTGAGGTATTGAGGGAGAACTATCTGAGGTATTGAGGGAGCTCTATCTGAGGCATTGAGGGAGAACTATCTGAGGTATTGAGGGAGCACCTTCAGAGGTTTTGAGGGAGAACTATCTGAGGTATTGAGGGAGAACTATCTTAGGTATTTAGGGTGCACTTTCAGAGGTATTGAGGGAACACTCTGTGAGGTACTGCGGGAGAACTATCTGAGGTACTGAGGGAGCACTTTCTGGGGTATTCAGGGAGCACACTCTGAGGTCCTGAGGGACAACTATCTGAGGAATTGAGGGAGCACTTTCTGAGGTATTGAGGAAGCACTTTCTGAGGTATTGAGGGAGCATTATCTGAGGTATTGAGGGAGCACTTTCTGAGGTATTGAGGGAGCAATTTCTGAGGTATTGAGGGAGCACTATCTGAGGTACTGAGGGAGCATTTTCTGAGGTATTGAGGAATCACTTTCTGGGGCACTGAGGTAAAACTATCTGTGGTACTGAGGGAGAACTATCTGACGTCCTGCGGGACCACTTTCTGAAGTATTGAGGGAGCACTTTCTGAGGTACTGAGGGAGAACTATCTGAGGTACTGAGGGAGCACCATCTGAGGTGCTGAGAGAGAAATATCTGAGGTACTGAGGGAGCACCTTCTGAGGTATTGTGGGAGCACTATCTGTGGTATTGAGGGAGAACTATCTGAGGTACTGAGGGAGCATTTTCTGAGGTATTCAGGGAGCACACTCTGAGGTACCGAGGGAGAACTATCTGAGATATTGATGGAGCACTTTCTGAGGTGTTGAGGAAGCACTTTCTGTGGTACTGAGGGAAAACTATCTGTGGTACTGAGGGAGAACTATCTGAGGTACTGAGGGAGCACTATCTTACGTACCGAGGGAGCACTTTCTGAGGTACTGAGCGAGAACTATCTGAGGTACTGAGGGAGAACTATCTGAGGTACTGAGTTAGAAGTTTCTGAGGTATTGAGAGAGCACTTTCTAACGTACTGAGGAAGCACTATCTGAGGTTCTGAGGGAGTACTATCTGAGGTACTGAGGGAGAACTATCTGAGGTACTGAGGGACCACTTTCTGAAGTTTTGGGGAGCACTTTCGGAGGTATTGAGGGAGCACTGTCTGAGGTACGGAGTGAGCACTTTCTGAGGTATTGAGGAAGCACTTTCTGAGGTATTGAGGAAGCACTTTCTGAGGTATTGAGGGAGCACGATCTGAGATATTGATGAAGCACTTTCTGAGGTATTGAGGAAGCACTTTCTGAGGTATTGAGGAAGCACATTCTGAGGTATTGAGGGAGCACTATCTTAGATATTGAGGAAGCACTTTCTGAGGTATTGAGGGAGCACTTGCGGAGTATTGAGGGAGTACTATCTGAGGTACTGAGTGAGCACTTTCTGAGGTATTGAGGACGCAGTCTATGAGGTACTGAGGGAGAACTATCTGAGGTACTGAGGGACCACTTTCTGAGGTATTGAGGAAGCACTTTCTGTGGTACTGTGGGAGCCCTTTCTGAGGTATTGAGGGAGCACTAAATGAGGTACTGAGGGAACAAGTTCTGAGGTATTGACGAAGCACTGTCTGAGGTACTTAGGGAGAACTATCTTAGGTACTGAGGGAGAACTATCTGAGATACTGAGGAAACACTTTCTGAGGCATTAAGGGAGCACTATCTGAGGCATTGAGAGAGTAATATCTGAGGTACTGAGGGAGCACTTGCTGAGGTATTGAGGGAGCACTTTCTGAGGTACTGAGGGAGAACTATCTGAGGTACTGAGGGAGAACTATCTGAAGTACTGAGGTAGCTCTTTCTGAGGTATTGAGGGAGCACGTTCTGACGTACTGAGGAAGGACTATCTGAGGTTCTGAGGGAGTACGATCTGAGGTACTGCGGGAGCGCTTTCAGAGGTATTGAGGGAGCACTGTCTGAGGTATTGAGGGAGCACTATCTGAGGTATTGAGGGAGAACTATCTGAGGTATTGAGGGAGAACTATCTGAGGTATTGAGGGAGCACTTTCGGAGGTATTGAGGGAGAACTATCTGAGGTATTGAGGGAGCACTTTCGACGGTTTTGAGGGAGAACTATCTGAGGTACTTAGGGTGCACTTTCAGTGGTATTGAGGGAGCACTCTCTGAGGTATTGAGGGAGCACTTTCTGAGATACTGAGGGGACACCTTGTGGGGTATTAAGAGAGCACTTTCAGAGGTATTGAGGGAGAACTATCTGAGGTATTGAGGGAGCACTATCTGAGGTATTGAGGGAGAACTATCTGAGGTATTGAGGGAGCACTATCTGAGGCATTGAGGGAGAACTATCTGAGGTATTGAGGGAGCACTTTCAGAGGTTTTGAGGGAGAACTATCTTAGGTATTGAGGGAGAACTATCTTAGGTATTTAGGGTGCACTTTCAGAGGTATTGAGGGAACACTCTCTGAGGTACTGCGGGAGAACTATCTGAGGTACTGAGGGAGCACTTTCTGAGGTATTCAGGGAGCACACACTGAGGTACTGAGGGACAACTATCTGAGGAATTGAGGGTTCACTTTCTGAGGTATTGAGGAAGCACTCTCTGAGGTACTAAGGGAGAACTATCTGAGGTATTGAGCGAGCAATTTCTGAGGTATTGAGAGAGCGTTATCTGAGGTATTGAGGGAGCACTTTCTGAGGTATTGAGGAAGCACTTTCTGAGGTATTGTGGGAGCATTATCTGAGGTATTGAGGGAGCACTTTCAGAGGTATTGAGGGAGCAATTTCTGAGGTATTGAGGGAGCACTATCTGAGGTACTGAGGGAGCACTTTCTGAAGTATTGAGGAAGCACTTTCTGTGGCACTGAGGTAAAACTATCTGTGGTACTGAGGGAGAACTATCTGACGTCCTGCGGGACCACTTTCTGAAGTATTGAGGGAGCACTTTCTGAGGTACTGAGGGAGAACTATCTGAGGTACTGAGGGAGCACCATCTGAGGTGCTGAGGGAGAAATATCTGAGGTACTGTGGGAGCACCTTCTGAGGTATTGTGGGAGCACTATCTGTGGTATTGAGGGAGAACTATCTGAGGTACTGAGGGAGCACTTTCTGAGGTATTCAGGAGCACACTCTGAGGTACCGAGGGAGAACTATCTGAGATATTGATGGAGCACTTTCTGAGGTGTTGAGGAAGCACTTTCTGTGGTACTGAGGGAAAACTATCTGTGGTACTGAGGGAGAACTATCTGAGGTACTGAGGGAGCACTATCTGAGGTACCGAGGGAGCACTTTCTGAGGTACTGAGCGAGAACTATCTGAGGTACTGAGGGAGAACTATCTGAGGTACTGAGTTAGAAGTTTCTGAGGTATTGAGGGAGCACTTTCTAACGTACTGAGGAAGCACTATCTGAGGTTCTGAGGGAGTACTATCTGAGGTACTGAGGGAGAACTATCTGAGGTACTGAGGGACCACTTTCTGAAGTTTTGGGGAGCACTTTCGGAGGTATTGAGGGAACACTTTCTGAGGTACTGAGTGAGCACTTTCTCAGGTGTTGAGGAAGCACTTTCTGAGGTATTGAGGAAGCACTTTCTGAGGTATTGAGGGAGCACTATCTGAGATATTGAGGAAGCACTTTCTGAGGTATTGAGGGAGCACTTTCGGAGTATTGAGGGAGCACTGTCTGAGGTACTGAGTGAGCACTTTCTGAGGTATCGAGGAAGCACTTTCTGAGGTATTGTGGAAGCACTTTCTGAGGTATTGAGGAAGCACTTTCTGAGGTATTGAGGGAGCACTATCTGAGATATTGAGGAAGCACTGTCTGAGGTACTGAGTGAGCACTTTCTGAGGTATCGAGGAAGCACTTTCTGAGGTATTGAGGAAGCACTTTCTGAGGTATTGAGGAAGCACTTTCTGAGGTATTGAGGGAGCACTATCTTAGATATTGAGGAAGCACTTTCTGAGGTATTGAGGGAGCACTTGCGGAGTATTGAGGGAGTACTATCTGAGGTACTGAGTGAGAACCTTCTGAGGTATTGAGGACGCAGTCTATGAGGTACTGAGGGAGAACTATCTGAGGTACTGAGGGACCACTTTCTGAGGTATTGAGGAAGCACTTTCTGTGGTACTGTGGGAGCCCTTTCTGAGGTATTGAGGGAGCACTAAATGAGGTACTGAGGGAACAAGTTCTGAGGTATTGAGGAAGCACTGTCTGAGGTACTTAGGGAGAACTATCTTAGGTACTGAGGGGGAACTATCTGAGATACTGAGGAAACACTTTCTGAGGCATTAAGGGAGCACTATCTGAGGCATTGAGGGAGTAATATCTGAGGTACTGAGGGAGCACTTGCTGAGGTATTGAGGGAGCACTTTCTGAGGTACTGAGGGAGAACTATCTGAGGTACTGAGGGAGAACTATCTGAGGTACTGAGGGAGCTCTTTCTGAGGTATTGAGGGAGCCCGTTCTGACGTACTGAGGAAGGACTATCTGAGGTTCTGAGGGAGTACGATCTGAGGTTCTGCGGGAGCGCTTTCAGAGGTATTGAGGGAGCACTATCTGAGGTATTGAGGGAGCACTATCTGAGGTATTGAGGGAGAACTATCTGAGGTATTGAGGGAGAACTATCTGAGGTATTGAGGGAGCACTTTCGGAGGTATTGAGGGAGAACTCTCTAAGGTATTGAGGGAGCACTATCTGAGGCATTGAGGGAGAACTATCTGAGGTATTGAGGGAGCATTTCGGCGGTTTTGAGGGAGAACTATCTGAGGTATTGAGGGAGAACTATCTTAGGTACTTAGGGTGCACTTTCAGTGATATTGAGGGAGCACTCTCTGAGGTATTGAGGGAGCACTTTCTGAGATACTGAGGGGACACTTTCTGGGGTATTAAGAGAGCACTTTCAGAGGTATTGAGGGAGATCGATCAGAGGTATTGATGGAGCAGTTGCTGAGGTATTGAGGGAGAACGATCGTAGGTATTTAATCAGCACTTTCAGAGGTATCGATGGAGCACTTTCTGAGGTATTGAGGGAGCACATTCTGAGGTATTGAGGAAGCACTTTCTGAGATACTGAGGGGACACTTTCTGAGGTATTAAGAGAGCACTTTCAGAGGTATTGAGGGAGAACTATCCGAGGTATTGATGGAGCACCTGCTGAGGTATTGATAGAGCAACTTCTGAGGTGCTGAGGAAGCACTATCTGAGGTACTGAGGGAGCACTATCTGAGGTACTGAGGGAGAAATATTTGATGTACTGAGTGACCACTTTCTGAAGTATTGAGGGAGCAATTTCTGAGGTACTGAGGGAGAACTCTCTTAGGTTCTGAGGGAGAAATATCTGTGGTACTGAGGGAGCACTTTCTGAGGTATTGAGGGAGCACTATCTGAGGTACTGAGGGAGAACTATCTGAGGTATTGAGCGAGCACTTTCGGAGGTATTGAGGGAGCGTTATCTGAGGTATTGAGGGAGCACTTTCTGAGGTATTGAGGAAGCACTTTCTGAGGTATTGAGGAAGCACTTTCTGAGGTATTGAGGAAGCAATTTCTAAGGGACTGAGGGAGCAATTTCTGAGGTATTGAGGGAGCACTATCTGTGGTACTGAGGGAGCACTTTCTGAGGTATTGAGGAAGCATTCACTGAGGTACTGAGGGAGAACTATATGAGGTAGTGAGGAATCACTTTCTGTGGTTCTGAGGGAAAAGTATCTGTGGTACTGAGGTACTGAGGGAGCACTTTCTGAAGTATTGAGGAAGCACTCACTGAGGTACAGAGGGAGATCTAGCTGAGGTGTTGAGGAAGCACTTTCTGTGGTATTGAGGGAAAACTTTCTGTGGTACTGTGGTACTGTGGTATCTGATGTACTGCGGGACCACTTTCTGAAGTATTGAGGGAGCACTTTCTGAGGTACTGAGGGAGCACGATCTGAGGTACTGAGTGAGCACTATCTGAGGTACTGAGGGAGAAATATCTGTGGTACTGAGGGAGCACTTTCTGAGGTATTGAGGGAGCACTATCTGAGGTACTGAGGGAGAACTATCTGAGGTATTGAGCGAGCACTTTCTGAGGTATTGAGGGAGCGTTATCTGAGGTATTGAGGAAGCACATTCTGAGGTATTGAGGGAGCATTACCTGAGGTATTGAGGCAGCACTTTCTCCGGTATTGAGGGAGCAATTTCTGAGGTAGTGAGGGAGCACTATCTGAGGTACTGAGGGAGCACTTTCTGAGGTATTGAGGAAGCACTTTCTGTGGTACTGAGGGAAATCTATATGTGGTACTGAGGGAGAACTATCTGACGTACTGCGGGACCACTTTCTGAAGTATTGTGAGAGCACTATCTGAGGTACTGAGGGAGCACTTTCTGAGGTATTGTGGGAGCACTATCTGAGGTATTGAGGGAGAACTATCTGAGGTACTGAGGGAGCACTTTCTGATGTATTCAGGGAGCACACTCTGAGGTACTGAGGGAGAAATATCTGAGGAATTGAGGGAGCACTTTCTGAAGTGTTGAAGAAGCACTCTCTGTGGTACTGAGGGAGAGCTATCTGAGGTATTGAGCGAGCACGTTCTGAGGTATTGAGGGAGCATTATCTGAGGTATTGAGGAAGCACTTTCTGAGGTATTGAGTGAGCACTTTCTGAGGTATAAAGGGAGCAATTTCTGAGGTAATGAGTGAGCACTGTCTGAGGTACTGAGGGAGAACTATCTGAGATATTGATGGAGCATTTTCTGAGGTATTGATGAAGCACTTTCTGAGGTATTGAGGTAAAACTTTCGGAGGTACTGAGCGAGAACTGTCTGAGGTACTGAGGGACCACTTTCTGAAGTTTTGGAGGAGCACTTTCTGAGGTATTAGGGAGCACTATCTGAGGTATTGAGGAAGCACTTTCTGAGGTATTGAGGGAGCACGTTCGGAGGTATTGTGGGAGCACTGTCTGAGGTACTGACTGAGCACTTTCTGAGGTATTGAGGAAGCACTTTCTGAGGTATTGAGGGAGCACTATCTGAGGTATTGAGGAAGCACTTTCTGAGGTATTGAGGGAGCACTTTCGGAGGTATTGAGGGAGCACTGTCTGAGGTACTGAGTGAGCACTTTCTGAGGTATTGAGGAAGCACTTTCTGAGGTATTGAGGAAGCACTTTCTGAGGTATTGAGGGAGTACTATCTGAGGTACTGAGTGAGCACTTTCTGAGGTATTGAGGAAGCACTTTCTGAGGTTTTGTGGAAGCACTTTCTGAGGTATTGAGGAAGCACTTGCTGAGGTACTGAGGGAGCACTTTTTGAGGTATTGATGGAGCACTTTCTGAGGTACTGAGGGAGCAAGTTCTGAGGTAATGAGGGAGCACTTTCTGCTGTATTGAGGGAGCACTTTCTGAGGTACTGTGCGGACACTTTATGAGGTATAAAGGGAGCACTTTCAGAGGTATTGAGGGAGATCTATCAGAGGTATTGAGGGAGCACTTTCTGAGGTATTGAGGGAGCACTATCTGAGGTATTGAGGAAGCACTTTCTGAGGTATTGAGGGAGCACTTTCGGAGGTATTGAGGGAGCCCTGTCTGAGGTACTGAGTGAGAACTTTCTGAGGTATTGAGGAAGCACTTTCTGAGGTATTGAGGAAGCACTTTCTGAGGTATTGAGGGAGTACTATCTGAGGTACTGAGTGAGCACTTTCTGAGGTATTGAGGAAGCACTTTCTGAGGTTTTGTGGAAGCACTTTCTGAGGTATTGAGGAAGCACTTGCTGAGATACTGAGGGAGCACTTTTTGAGGTATTGATGGAGCACTTTCTGAGGTACTGAGGGAGCAAGTTCTGAGGTAATGAGGGAGCACTTTCTGCTGTATTGAGGGAGCACTTTCAGAGGTACTGTGCGGACACTTTATGAGGTATAAAGGGAGCACTTTCAGAGGTATTGAGGGAGAACTATCAGAGGTATTGAGGGAGCACTTTCTGAGGTATTAAGGGAGCACTATCTGAGGTACTGCGGGAAAACTATCTGAGTTACTGAGGGACCACTTTCTGAAGTATTGAGGGAGCACTTTCTGAGGTGCTGAGGGAGAACTATCTGAGGTATTGAGGGAGAACTATCTGAGTTACTGAGGGAACAGATTCTGAGGTATTGAGGGAGAACTATCTGAGGTACTGAGGGAGCACTTTCTGAGGTCCTGAGGGAGCACTTTCTGAGTTATTGAGGGAGCACTTTCTGATGTACTGCGGGAGCACTTTCTGAGGTATTGAGGGAGCGTTATCTGAGGTATTGAGGGAGCACTTTCTGAGGTATTGAGGAAGCACTTTCTGAGGTATTGAGGAAGCACTTTCTGAGGTATTGAGGAAGCACTTTCTAAGGGACTGAGGGAGCAATTTATGAGGTATTGAGGGAGCACTATCTGTGGTACTGAGGGAGCACTTTCTGAGGTATTGAGGAAGCATTCACTGAGGTACTGAGGGAGAACTATATGAGGTAGTGAGGAATCACTTTCTGTGGTTCTGAGGGAAAAGTATCTGTGGTACTGAGGTACTGAGGGAGCACTTTCTGAAGTATTGAGGAAGCACTCACTGAGGTACTGAGGGAGATCTATCTGAGGTGTTGAGGAAGCACTTTCTGTGGTATTGAGGGAAAACTTTCTGTGGTACTGTGGTACTGTGGTATCTGATGTACTGCGGGACCACTTTCTGAAGTATTGAGGGAGCACTTTCTGAGGTACTGAGGGAGCACGATCTGAGGTACTGAGGGAGCACTATCTGAGGTACTGAGGGAGAAATATCTGTGGTACTGAGGGAGCACTTTCTGAGGTATTGAGGGAGCACTATCTGAGGTACTGAGGGAGAACTATCTGAGGTATTGAGCGAGCACTTTCTGAGGTATTGAGGGAGCGTTATCTGAGGTATTGAGGAAGCACATTCTGAGGTATTGAGGGAGCATTACCTGAGGTATTGAGGCAGCACTTTCTCCGGTATTGAGGGAGCAATTTCTGAGGTAGTGAGGGAGCACTATCTGAGGTACTGAGGGAGCACTTTCTGAGGTATTGAGGAAGCACTTTCTGTGGTACTGAGGGAAATCTATATGTGGTACTGAGGGAGAACTATCTGACGTACTGCGGGACCACTTTCTGAAGTATTGTGAGAGCACTATCTGAGGTACTGAGGGAGCACTTTCTGAGGTATTGTGGGAGCACTATCTGAGGTATTGAGGGAGAACTATCTGAGGTACTGAGGGAGCACTTTCTGATGTATTCAGGGAGCACACTCTGAGGTACTGAGGGAGAAATATCTGAGGAATTGAGGGAGCACTTTCTGAAGTGTTGAAGAAGCACTCTCTGTGGTACTGAGGGAGAGCTATCTGAGGTATTGAGCGAGCACTTTCTGAGGTATTGAGGGAGCATTATCTGAGGTATTGAGGAAGCACTTTCTGAGGTATTGAGTGAGCACTTTCTGAGGTATAAAGGGAGCAATTTCTGAGGTAATGAGTGAGCACTGTCTGAGGTACTGAGGGAGAACTATCTGAGATATTGATGGAGCATTTTCTGAGGTATTGATGAAGCACTTTCTGAGGTATTGAGGTAAAACTTTCGGAGGTACTGAGCGAGAACTGTCTGAGGTACTGAGGGACCACTTTCTGAAGTTTTGGAGGAGCACTTTCTGAGGTATTAGGGAGCACTATCTGAGGTATTGAGGAAGCACTTTCTGAGGTACTGAGGGAGCAAGTTCTGAGGTAATGAGGGAGCACTTTCTGCTGTATTGAGGGAGCACTTTCTGAGGTACTGTGCGGACACTTTATGAGGTATAAAGGGAGCACTTTCAGAGGTATTGAGGGAGATCTATCAGAGGTATTGAGGGAGCACTTTCTGAGGTATTGAGGGAGCACTATCTGAGGTATTGAGGAAGCACTTTCTGAGGTATTGAGGGAGCACTTTCGGAGGTATTGAGGGAGCCCTGTCTGAGGTACTGAGTGAGAACCTTCTGAGGTATTGAGGAAGCACTTTCTGAGGTATTGAGGAAGCACTTTCTGAGGTATTGAGGGAGTACTATCTGAGGTACTGAGTGAGCACTGTCTGAGGTATTGAGGAAGCACTTTCTGAGGTTTTGTGGAAGCACTTTCTGAGGTATTGAGGAAGCACTTGCTGAGGTACTGAGGGAGCACTTTTTGAGGTATTGATGGAGCACTTTCTGAGGTACTGAGGGAGCAAGTTCTGAGGTAATGAGGGAGCACTTTCTGCTGTATTGAGGGAGCACTTTCAGAGGTACTGTGCGGACACTTTATGAGGTATAAAGGGAGCACTTTCAGAGGTATTGAGGGAGAACTATCAGAGGTATTGAGGGAACACTTTCTGAGGTATTAAGGGAGCACTATCTGAGGTACTGCGGGAAAACTATCTGAGTTACTGAGGGACCACTTTCTGAAGTATTGAGGGAGCACTTTCTGAGGTGCTGAGGGAGAACTATCTGAGGTATTGAGGGAGAACTATCTGAGTTACTGAGGGAACAGATTCTGAGGTATTGAGGGAGAACTATCTGAGGTACTGAGGGAGCACTTTCTGAGGTCCTGAGGGAGCACTTTCTGAGTTATTGAGGGAGCACTTTCTGATGTACTGCGGGAGCACTTTCTGAGGTATTGAGGGAGCGTTATCTGAGGTATTGAGGGAGCACTTTCTGAGGTATTGAGGAAGCACTTTCTGAGGTATTGAGGAAGCACTTTCTGAGGTATTGAGGAAGCACTTTCTAAGGGACTGAGGGAGCAATTTATGAGGTATTGAGGGAGCACTATCTGTGGTACTGAGGGAGCACTTTCTGAGGTATTGAGGAAGCATTCACTGAGGTACTGAGGGAGAACTATATGAGGTAGTGAGGAATCACTTTCTGTGGTTCTGAGGGAAAAGTATCTGTGGTACTGAGGTACTGAGGGAGCACTTTCTGAAGTATTGAGGAAGCACTCACTGAGGTACTGAGGGAGATCTATCTGAGGTGTTGAGGAAGCACTTTCTGTGGTATTGAGGGAAAACTTTCTGTGGTACTGTGGTACTGTGGTATCTGATGTACTGCGGGACCACTTTCTGAAGTATTGAGGGAGCACTTTCTGAGGTCCTGAGTTTGCACGATCTGAGGTACTGAGGGAGCACTATCTGAGGTACTGAGGGAGAAATATCTGTGGTACTGAGGGAGCACTTTCTGAGGTGTTGAGGGAGCACTATCTGAGGTACTGAGGGAGAACTATCTGAGGTATTGAGCGAGCACTTTCTGAGGTATTGAGGGAGCGTTATCTGAGGTATTGAGTGAGCACTTTCTGAGGTATTGAGGAAGCACTTTCTGAGGTATTGAGGAAGCACTTTCTAAGGGACTGAGGGAGAACTATCTGACGTATTGAGCGAGCACTTTCTGAGGTATTGAGGGAGCGTTATCTGAGGTATTGAGGAAGCACATTCTGAGGTATTGAGGGAGCATTACCTGAGGTATTGAGGCAGCACTTTCTCCGGTATTGAGGGAGCAATTTCTGAGGTAGTGAGGGAGCACTATCTGAGGTACTGAGGGAGCACTTTCTGAGGTATTGAGGAAGCACTTTCTGTGGCACTGAGGGAAATCTATATGTGGTACTGAGGGAGAACTATCTGACGTACTGCGGGACCACTTTCTGAAGTATTGAGAGAGCACTATCTGAGGTACTGAGGGAGCACTTTCTGAGGTATTGTGGGAGCACTATCTGAGGTATTGAGGGAGAACTATCTGAGGTACTGAGGGAGCACTTTCTGATGTATTCAGGGAGCACACTCTGAGGTACTGAGGGAGAAATATCTGATGAATTGAGGGAGCACTTTCTGAAGTGTTGAAGAAGCACTCTCTGTGGTACTGAGGGAGAGCTATCTGAGGTATTGAGCGAGCACTTTCTGAGGTATTGAGGGAGCATTATCTGAGGTATTGAGGAAGCACTTTCTGAGGTATTGAGTGAGCACTTTCTGAGGTATAAAGGGAGCAATTTCTGAGGTAATGAGTGAGCACTGTCTGAGGTACTGAGGGAGAACTATCTGAGATATTGATGGAGCATTTTCTGAGGTATTGATGAAGCACTTTCTGAGGTATTGAGGTAAAACTTTCGGAGGTACTGAGCGAGAACTGTCTGAGGTACTGAGGGACCACTTTCTGAAGTTTTGGAGGAGCACTTTCTGAGGTATTGAGGGAGCACTATCTGAGGTATTGAGGAAGCACTTTCTGAGGTATTGAGGGAGCACGTTCGGAGGTATTGTGGGAGCACTGTCTGAGGTACTGACTGAGCACTTTCTGAGGTATTGAGGAAGCACTTTCTGAGGTATTGAGGGAGCACTATCTGAGGTATTGAGGAAGCACTTTCTGAGGTATTGAGGGAGCACTTTCGGAGGTATTGAGGGAGCACTGTCTGAGGTACTGAGTGAGCACTTTCTGAGGTATTGAGGAAGCACTTTCTGAGGTATTGAGGAAGCACTTTCTGAGGTATTGAGGGAGTACTATCTGAGGTACTGAGTGAGCACTTTCTGAGGTATTGAGGAAGCACTTTCTGAGGTTTTGTGGAAGCACTTTCTGAGGTATTGAGGAAGCACTTGCTGAGGTACTGAGGGAGCACTTTTTGAGGTATTGATGGAGCACTTTCTGAGGTACTGAGGGAGCAAGTTCTGAGGTAATGAGGGAGCACTTTCTGCTGTATTGAGGGAGCACTTTCTGAGGTACTGTGCGGACACTTTATGAGGTATAAAGGGAGCACTTTCAGAGGTATTGAGGGAGATCTATCAGAGGTATTGAGGGAGCACTTTCTGAGGTATTGAGGGAGCACTATCTGAGGTATTGAGGAAGCACTTTCTGAGGTATTGAGGGAGCACTTTCGGAGTTATTGAGGGAGCCCTGTCTGAGGTACTGAGTGAGAACTTTCTGAGGTATTGAGGAAGCACTTTCTGAGGTATTGAGGAAGCACTTTCTGAGGTATTGAGGGAGTACTATCTGAGGTACTGAGTGAGCACTTTCTGAGGTATTGAGGAAGCACTTTCTGAGGTTTTGTGGAAGCACTTTCTGAGGAATTGAGGAAGCACTTGCTGAGGTACTGAGGGAGCACTTTTTGAGGTATTGATGGAGCACTTTCTGAGGTACTGAGGGAGCAAGTTCTGAGGTAATGAGGGAGCACTTTCTGCTGTATTGAGGGAGCACTTTCAGAGGTACTGTGCGGACACTTTATGAGGTATAAAGGGAGCACTTTCAGAGGTATTGAGGGAGAACTATCAGAGGTATTGAGGGAGCACTTTCTGAGGTATTAAGGGAGCACTATCTGAGGTACTGCGGGAAAACTATCTGAGTTACTGAGGGACCACTTTCTGAAGTATTGAGGGAGCACTTTCTGAGGTGCTGAGGGAGAACTATCTGAGGTATTGAGGGAGAACTATCTGAGTTACCTAGGGAACAGATTCTGAGGTATTGAGGGAGAACTATCTGAGGTACTGAGGGAGCACTTTCTGAGGTCCTGAGGGAGCACTTTCTGAGTTATTGAGGGAGCACTTTCTGATGTACTGCGGGAGCACTTTCTGAGGTATTGAGGGAGCGTTATCTGAGGTATTGAGGGAGCACTTTCTGAGGTATTGAGGAAGCACTTTCTGAGGTATTGAGGAAGCACTTTCTGAGGTATTGAGGAAGCACTTTCTAAGGGACTGAGGGAGCAATTTATGAGGTATTGAGGGAGCACTATCTGTGGTACTGAGGGAGCACTTTCTGAGGTATTGAGGAAGCATTCACTGAGGTACTGAGGGAGAACTATATGAGGTAGTGAGGAATCACTTTCTGTGGTTCTGAGGGAAAAGTATCTGTGGTACTGAGGTACTGAGGGAGCACTTTCTGAAGTATTGAGGAAGCACGCACTGAGGTACTGAGGGAGTTCTATCTGAGGTGTTGAGGAAGCACTTTCTGTGGTATTGAGGGAAAACTTTCTGTGGTACTGTGGTACTGTGGTATCTGATGTACTGCGGGACCACTTTCTGAAGTATTGAGGGAGCACTTTCGGAGGTATTGAGGGAGCACTGTCTGAGGTACTGAGTGAGCATTTTCTGAGGTATTGAGGAAGCACTTTCTGAGGTATTGAGGGAGCACTATCTGAGGTATTGAGGAAGCACTTTCTGAGGTATTGAGGGAGCACTTTCGGAGGTATTGAGGGAGCACTGTCTGAGGTACTGAGTGAGCACTTTCTGAGGTATTGAGGAAGCACTTTCTGAGGTATTGAGGAAGCACTTTCTGAGGTATTGAGGGAGTACTATCTGAGGTACTGAGTGAGCACTTTCTGAGGTATTGAGGAAGCACTTTCTGAGGTTTTGTGGAAGCACTTTCTGAGGTATTGAGGAAGCACTTGCTGAGGTACTGAGGGAGCACTTTTTGAGGTATTGATGGAGCACTTTCTGAGGTACTGAGGGAGCAAGTTCTGAGGTAATGAGGGAGCACTTTCTGCTGTATTGAGGGAGCACTTTCTGAGGTACTGTGCGGACACTTTATGAGGTATAAAGGGAGCACTTTCAGAGGTATTGAGGGAGATCTATCAGAGGTATTGAGGGAGCACTTTCTGAGGTATTGAGGGAGCACGATCTGAGGTATTGAGGAAGCACTTTCTGAGGTATTGAGGGAGCACTTTCGGAGGTATTGAGGGAGCCCTGTCTGAGGTACTGAGTGAGAACTTTCTGAGGTATTGAGGAAGCACTTTCTGAGGTATTGAGGAAGCACTTTCTGAGGTATTGAGGGAGTACTATCTGAGGTACTGAGTGAGCACTTTCTGAGGCATTGAGGAAGCACTTTCTGAGGTTTTGTGCAAGCACTTTCTGAGGTATTGAGGAAGCACTTGCTGAGGTACTGAGGGAGCACTTTTTGAGGTATTGATGGAGCACTTTCTGAGGTACTGAGGGAGCAAGTTCTGAGGTAATGAGGGAGCACTTTCTGCTGTATTGAGGGAGCACTTTCAGAGGTACTGTGCGGACACTTTATGAGGTATAAAGGGAGCACTTTCAGAGGTATTGAGGGAGAACTATCAGAGGTATTGAGGGAGCACTTTCTGAGGTATTAAGGGTGCACTATCTCAGGTACTGCGGGAAAACTATCTGAGTTACTGAGGGACCACTTTCTGAAGTATTGAGGGAGCACTTTCTGAGGTGCTGAGGGAGAACTATCTGAGGTATTGAGGGAGAACTATCTGAGTTACTGAGGGAACAGATTCTGAGGTATTGAGGGAGAACTATCTGAGGTACTGAGGGAGCACTTTCTGAGGTCCTGAGGGAGCACTTTCTGAGTTATTGAGGGAGCACTTTCTGATGTACTGCGGGAGCACTTTCTGAGGTATTGAGGGAGCGTTATCTGAGGTATTGAGGGAGCACTTTCTGAGGTATTGAGGAAGCACTTTCTGAGGTATTGAGGAAGCACTTTCTGAGGTATTGAGGAAGCACTTTCTAAGGGACTGTGGGAGCAATTTCTGAGGTATTCAGGGAGCACTATCTGTGGTACTGAGGGAGCACTTTCTGAGGTATTGAGGAAGCATTCACTGAGGTACTGAGGGAGAACTATATGAGGTAGTGAGGAATCACTTTCTGTGGTTCTGAGGGAAAAGTATCTGTGGTACTGAGGTACTGAGGGAGCACTTTCTGAAGTATTGAGGAAGCACTCACTGAGGTACTGAGGGAGATCTATCTGAGGTGTTGAGGAAGCACTTTCTGTGGTATTGAGGGAAAACTTTCTGTGGTACTGTGGTACTGTGGTATCTGATGTACTGCGGGACCACTTTCTGAAGTATTGAGGGAGCACTTTCTGAGGTACTGAGGGAGCACGATCTGAGGTACTGAGGGAGAAATATCTGTGGTACTGAGGGAGCACTTTCTGAGGTATTGAGGGAGCACTATCTGAGGTACTGAGGGAGAACTATCTGAGGTATTGAGCGAGCACTTTCTGAGGTATTGAGGGAGCATTATCTGAGGTATTGAGTGAGCACTTTCTGAGTTATTGAGGAAGCACTTTCTGAGGTATTGAGGAGGCACTTTCTAAGGGACTGAGGGAGAACTATCTGAGGTATTGAGCGAGCACTTTCTGAGGTATTGAGGGAGCGTTATCTGAGGTATTGAGGAAGCACATTCTGAGGTATTGAGGGAGCATTACCTGAGGTATTGAGGCAGCACTTTCTCCGGTATTGAGGGAGCAATTTCTGAGGTAGTGAGGGAGCACTATCTGAGGTACTGAGGGAGCACTTTCTGAGGTATTGAGGAAGCACTTTCTGTGGTACTGAGGGAAATCTATATGTGGTACTGAGGGAGAACTATCTGACGTACTGCGGGACCACTTTCTGAAGTATTGAGAGAGCACTATCTGAGGTACTGAGGGAGCACTTTCTGAGGTATTGTGGGAGCACTATCTGAGGTATTGAGGGAGAACTATCTGAGGTACTGAGGGAGCACTTTCTGATGTATTCAGGGAGCACACTCTGAGGTACTGAGGGAGAAATATCTGAGGAATTGAGGGAGCACTTTCTGAAGTGTTGAAGAAGCACTCTCTGTGGTACTGAGGGAGAGCTATCTGAGGTATTGAGCGAGCACTTTCTGAGGTATTGAGGGAGCATTATCTGAGGTATTGAGGAAGCACTTTCTGAGGTATTGAGTGAGCACTTTCTGAGGTATAAAGGGAGCAATTTCTGAGGTAATGAGTGAGCACTGTCTGAGGTACTGAGGGAGAACTATCTGAGATATTGATGGAGCATTTTCTGAGGTATTGATGAAGCACTTTCTGAGGTATTGAGGTAAAACTTTCGGAGGTACTGAGCGAGAACTGTCTGAGGTACTGAGGGACCACTTTCTGAAGTTTTGGAGGAGCACTTTCTGAGGTATTGAGGGAGCACTATCTGAGGTATTGAGGAAGCACTTTCTGAGGTATTGAGGGAGCACGTTCGGAGGTATTGTGGGAGCACTGTCTGAGGTACTGACTGAGCACTTTCTGAGGTATTGAGGAAGCACTTTCTGAGGTATTGAGGGAGCACTATCTGAGGTATTGAGGAAGCACTTTCTGAGGTATTGAGGGAGCACTTTCGGAGGTATTGAGGGAGCACTGTCTGAGGTACTGAGTGAGCACTTTCTGAGGTATTGAGGAAGCACTTTCTGAGGTATTGAGGAAGCACTTTCTGAGGTATTGAGGGAGTACTATCTGAGGTACTGAGTGAGCACTTTCTGAGGTATTGAGGAAGCACTTTCTGAGGTTTTGTGGAAGCACTTTCTGAGGTATTGAGGAAGCACTTGCTGAGGTACTGAGGGAGCACTTTTTGAGGTATTGATGGAGCACTTTCTGAGGTACTGAGGGAGCAAGTTCTGAGGTAATGAGGGAGCACTTTCTGCTGTATTGAGGGAGCACTTTCTGAGGTATTGAGGAAGCACTTTCTGAGGTATTGAGGGAGCACGTTCGGAGGTATTGTGGGAGCACTGTCTGAGGTACTGACTGAGCACTTTCTGAGGTATTGAGGAAGCACTTTCTGAGGTATTGAGGGAGCACTATCTGAGGTATTGAGGAAGCACTTTCTGAGGTATTGAGGGAGCACTTTCGGAGGTATTGAGGGAGCACTGTCTGAGGTACTGAGTGAGCACTTTCTGAGGTATTGAGGAAGCACTTTCTGAGGTATTGAGGAAGCACTTTCTGAGGTATTGAGGGAGTACTATCTGAGGTACTGAGTGAGCACTTTCTGAGGTATTGAGGAAGCACTTTCTGAGGTTTTGTGGAAGCACTTTCTGAGGTATTGAGGAAGCACTTGCTGAGGTACTGAGGGAGCACTTTTTGAGGTATTGATGGAGCACTTTCTGAGGTACTGAGGGAGCAAGTTCTGAGGTAATGAGGGAGCACTTTCTGCTGTATTGAGGGAGCACTTTCTGAGGTACTGTGCGGTCACTTTATGAGGTATAAAGGGAGCACTTTCAGAGGTATTGAGGGAGATCTATCAGAGGTATTGAGGGAGCACTTTCTGAGGTATTGAGGGAGCACTATCTGAGGTATTGAGGAAGCACTTTCTGAGGTATTGAGGGAGCACTTTCGGAGGTATTGAGGGAGCCCTGTCTGAGGTACTGAGTGAGAACTTTCTGAGGTATTGAGGAAGCACTTTCTGAGGTATTGAGGAAGCACTTTCTGAGGTATTGAGGGAGTACTATCTGAGGTACTGAGTGAGCGCTTTCTGAGGTATTGAGGAAGCACTTTCTGAGGTAGTGTGGAAGCACTTTCTGAGGTACTGAGGGAGCACTTTTTGAGGTATTGATGGAGCACTTTCTGAGGTACTGAGGGAGCAAGTTCTGAGGTAATGAGGGAGCACTTTCTGCTGTATTGAGGGAGCACTTTCAGAGGTACTGTGCGGACACTTTATGAGGTATAAAGGGAGCACTTTCAGAGGTATTGAGGGAGAACTATCAGAGGTATTGAGGGAGCACTTTCTGAGGTATTAAGGGAGCACTATCTGAGGTACTGCGGGAAAACTATCTGAGTTACTGAGGGACCACTTTCTGAAGTATTGAGGGAGCACATTCTGAGGTGCTGAGGGAGAACTATCTGAGGTATTGAGGGAGAACTATCTGAGTTACTGAGGGAACAGATTCTGAGGTATTGAGGGAGAACTATCTGAGGTACTGAGGGAGCACTTTCTGAGGTCCTGAGGGAGCACTTTCTGAGTTATTGAGGGAGCACTTTCTGATGTACTGCGGGAGCACTTTCAGAGGTATTGAGGGAGAACTATCTGAGGTATTGAGGGAGCACTACCTGAGGTATTGAGTGAGAGCTATCTGAAGTATTGGGGGAGCACTCTCTGAGGTATTGAGGGAGAACTATCTGAGGTATTGAGGGAGCACTATCTGAGGCATTGAGGGAAAACTATCTGAGGTATTGAGGGAGCAATCTCAGAGGTTTTGAGGGAGCACTATCCGAGGTATCGAGGGAAACATATCTGAGGTATTTAGGGAGCATTTTCAGAGATATTGAGGGGGCACTCTGAGGTATTGATTGATCACATTCTGAGGTATTGAGGGAGCACTTTCTGTGGTACTGAGGGAACATTCTCTGAGGTATTGAGGAAGCACTTTCTGATGTATTGAGGGAGTACTATCAGAGGTACTGAGTGAGCGCTTTCTGCGGTATTGAGGAAGCACTTTCTGAGGTATTGAGGAAGCACTATCTGACGTACTGAGGACGCACTATCAGAGGTACTGATGGAGAACTATCTGAGGTATTGATGGAGCACTTTCTGAGGTATTGAGGGAGCACTTTCTGAGGTACTGAGGGAACACTCTCTGAGGTATTGAGGGAGCACTTTCAGAGGTATTGAGGGAGAACTATCTGAGGTATTGAGGGAGCAGTTTCTGAGGTATTGAGGGGGCACCTTCTGAGATAATGAGGAAGCACAATCTGAGGAACTGATCGAGCACTATCTGAGGTATTGAGGGAGAACTATCTGACGTACTGAGGGATCACTTCCTGAAGTATTGTGGGAGCACTTTCTGAGGTATTGAGGGAGCACTATCTGAGGTATTGAGGATGCACTTTCTGAGGTATTGAGGAAGCATTTTCTGAGGTATTGAGGGAGCATTATCTGAGGTATTGAGGGAGCCCTTTCTGAGGTATTGAGGAAGCACTTTCGGAGGTATTGAGGAAGCACTTTCTGAGGTACTGAGGGAGAACTATCTGAGGTATTGATGGAGCACTTTCTGAGGTATTGAGGGAGCACTATCTGAGGTACTGAGGGAGCACTTTCTGAAGTACTGAGGGAGCACTTTCTGAGGTATTAAGGGAGCACTATCTGAGGTACTGAGGGAGCACTTTCTGAGGTAATGAGGAAGCACTCTCTGAGGTACTGAGGGAGCTCTTTCAGAGGTACTGAGTGAGCACTTTATGAGGTATTGAGGAAGCACTTTCTGAGGTATTGAGGAAGCACTTTCTGAGGTATTGAGGAAGCACTTTCTGAGGTATTGAGGGAGTATTAGCTGAGGTACTGAGTGAGCACTTCCTGAGGTATTGAGGAAGCACTTTCTGAGGTATTGAGGAAGCACTATCTGACATACTGAGGAAGCACTATCAGAGGTACTGATGGAGAACTATCTGAGGAATTGATGGAACACTTTCTGAGGTATTGAGGGGGCGCTATCTGAGGTACTGAGGGAGCACTTTCTGAGGTACTGAGGGAGCACTTTCTGAGGTATTGAGGGAGCACTATCTGAGGTACTGAGGGAACAAGTTCTGAGGAATTGAGGAAGCACTCTCTGAGGTACTTAGGGAGAACTATTTGAGGTACTGAGGGAGAAATATCTGAGGTATTGAGGGAGCACTTTCTGAGGTATTTAGGGAGCATTATCTGATTTTCTGAGGGAACAAGTTCTGAGGTTTTGTGGAAGCACTCTCTGAGGTACTGATGGAGAACTACCTGAGGTACTGAGGGAACACTTTCTGAGGTATTAAGGGAGCACTATCTGAGGCATTAAGGGAGCAATATCTGAGGTACTGAGGGAGCACTTGCTGATGTATTGAGGGAGCACTTTCTGAGGTACTGAGCGAGAACTATCTGAGGTACTGAGGGAGAACTATCTGAGGTACTGACGGAGCAGTTTCTGAGGTATTGAGGATGCACTCTCTGAGGTTCTGAGGGAGTACTATCTGAGGTACTGAGGGAGCACTTTCTGAGGTACTGCGGGAGCGCATTCAGAGGTATTGAGGGAGAACTATCTGAGGTATTGAGGGAGCACTATCTGAGGTACTGAGGGAGCACTTTCTGAGGTATTGAGGGAGAACTATCTGAGGTAGTGATGGAGCACTTTCTGAGGTATTGAAGAAGGACTTTCTGAGGTATTGAGGGAACACTATCTGAGGTACTGAGGGAGCAGTTTCTGAGGTATTGATGGAGCATTTTCTGATGTATTGAGGAAGCACTTTCTGAGGTATTGAGGGAGCACTTTCTGAGGTACTGACAGAGCACTATCTGAGGTACTGAGGGAGAACTATCTGAGGTGCTGAGGGAGCACTTTCTGAGGTATTGAGGGAGAACTATCTGAGGTACTGTGGGAGCACTTTCTGAGGTACTGACGGAGCACTTTCTGAGTTATTGAGTGAGCACTATCTGTGGTACTGAGGGTGAACTATCTGAGGTAGTGAGGGAGCCCTTTCTGAGGTATTGATAGAGCACTCCCTGAGGTACTGAGGGAGAACTATCTGAGGTACCGAGGGAGCACTTTCTGAGGTATTGAGCAAGCACTTTCTGAGGTATTGAGGGAGCACTATCTGAGGTATTGAGGGAGCTTTTTCTGAGGTATTGAGGAAGCTCTCTCTGAGGTACTGAGGGAGCACTTTCAGAGGTATTGAGGGAGCACTATCTGAGGTACTGAGGGAGCACTTTCTGAGGTATTGAGGAAGCACTCTCTGAGGTACTGAGGGTGCACTTTCAGAGGTATTGAGGGAGCACTATCTGAGGTATTGATGGAGCACTTTCTGAGGTCTTGAAGGGGCACTATCTGAGGTACTGAGGGAGCACTATCTGAGGTATTGATGGAGCACTTTCTGAGGTATTGAGGGAGCACTATCTGAGGTACTGAGGGAACAAGTTCTGAGGAATTGAGGAAGCACTCTCTGAGGTACTTAGGGAGAACTATTTGAGGTACTGAGTGAGAACTATCTGAGGTACTGAGGGAGCACTTTCTGAGGTATTGAGGGAGCACTATCTGAGGTATTGAGGGAGCTTTTTCTGAGGTATTGAGGAAGCTCTCTCTGAGGTACTGAGGGAGCACTTTCAGAGGTATTGAGGGAGCACTATCTGAGGTACTGAGGGAGCACTTTCTGAGGTATTGAGGAAGCACTCTCTGAGGTACTGAGGGTGCACTTTCAGAGGTATTGAGGGAGCACTATCTGAGGTATTGATGGAGCACATTCTGAGGTCTTGAAGGGGCACTATCTGAGGTACTGAGGGAGCACTATCTGAGGTATTGATGGAGCACTTTCTGAGGTATTGAGGGAGCACTATCTGAGGTACTGAGGGAACAAGTTCTGAGGAATTGAGGAAGCACTCTCTGAGGTACTTAGGGAGAACTATTTGAGGTACTGAGTGAGAACTATCTGAGGTACTTAGGGAGCACTTTCTGAGGTATTGAGGGAGCACTTTCTGAGGTACTGAGGGAACAAGTTCTGAGGTTTTGTGGAAGCACTCTCTGAGGTACTGAGGGAGAACTACCTGAGGTACTGAGGGAACACTTTCTGAGGTATTAAGGGATCACTATCCGAGGCATTGAGGGAGCAATATCTGAGGTACTGAGGGAGCACTTGCTGATGTATTGAGGGAGCACTTTCTGAGGTACTGAGCGAGAACTATCTGAGGTACTGAGGGAGAACTATCTGAGGTACTGAGGGAGCACTTTCTGACGTACTGAGGAAGCACTATCTGAGGTTCTGAGGGAGTACTATCTGAGGTACTGAGGGAGCACTTTCTGAGGTACTGAGGGAAAACTATCTGAGGTATTGAGGGAGCACTATCTGAGGTAATGAGGGAGCACTTTCTGAGGTATTGAGGGAGAACTATCTGAGGTAGTGATGGAGCACTTTCTGAGGTATTGAAGAAGCACTTTCAGAGGTATTGAGGGAACACTATCTGAGGTACTGAGGGAGCACTTTCTGAGGTATTGATGTAGCATTTTCTGATGTATTGAGGAAGCACTTTCTGAGGTATTGAGGGAGCCCTTTCTGAGGTATTGATGGAGCACTCCCTGAGGTACTGAGGGAGAACTATCTGAGGTACCGAGGGAGCACTTTCTGAGGTATTGAGGAAGCAATATCTGAGGTATTGAGGGAGCTTTTTCTGAGGTACTGAGGGAGCACTTCCTGAGGTATTGTATGAGCACTATCTGAGGTATTGAGGGAGCACTATCTGAGGTACTGAGGGAGAACTATCTGAGATATTGATGGAGCACTTTCTGAGGTATTGAAGAAGCACTTTCTGAGGTATTGAGGGAACACTATCTGAGGTATTGAGCATGCCCTTTCTGAGGTATTGAGGGAGCACTTTCTGAGGTATTGAGGGATTCTATCTGAGGTACTGAGGGAGCACTTTCTGAGGTATCGATGGCGCATTTTCTGAGGGATTGTGGAAGCACTTTCTGAGGTATTGAGGGAGCACTTTCTCAGTTATTGAGGAAGCACTCTCTGAGGTACTGAGGGAGAACTATCTGAGGTTCTGAGGGAGCACTTTCTGAGGTATTGAGGGAGCACTATCTGATGTATTGAGAGAGCACTATCTGGTGGTACAGAGTGCAGAGGGTAGAAAGGAACAGATGCAATTCCCTGATAATTTCCTCAGGGTCCCCGAGGCACTCTGGTGTCGTAATTTGAAATGGAAGCTACTCCCCATTTCAAAAGATTCAGATCATTTTAAACAATCAGTGAAAAATAACAGCAGCATGTGTCTGAAACATGGTTTGGGGGAAAACATTCATCAATCTATTGTTACTTGTTGCTTGGAGCCGTTCGAGAAAAGCAGGCACCCAAACAGACTAATGCTGTCGATGCAAGAGGTGGTGCACAGGAAGATCCAACAAGTCTCTGCAGCTGCTGTCTGTCTCCCTGGAGCAGTCATCATGTGAGATCAGGGTTCAGTCCTCGGAGAAATCATTTCTCCATCAACACTCCGACAATGCCTTTACAGCTGTGTGTGTGTGTGTGTGTGAGAGAGAAACATTCAGAGAGAGAGAGTCTGTCTGTGTTTGTGTGTGTGAAAGAGTGGATGCATGTGTATCTCTGTGTGTCTGTATATGTGTGCTTGAGAGAGAAAGTGCATGTTCATGTGAGAGTGTGAGGTTGTGTGTGTGTTTGAGGGTGTGTGTGTCTCTGTGTGCATGTGTGTGAGTGAGGGTGTGTGTGATATAGTGTGTATGCGTGTGTATGTGTGTGAGAGAGAGTGTGTCTATGTGAATTTGAGGGAGTCTGTGTCTGCGTGTGTATGTGTGCGTGAGAGACAGTGTATCTGTGTGTTTTTGTGTGTGTGAGAAAGAGTGTCTGTGTGTGTTTGAGGGATCGTGTGTCTGTCTGTGTGTATGTGTGTGAGAGAGAGTGTGTGTGCGAGAGACAGAGAGTGTGTGTGTGAGAGAGAGTGTGTCTATGTGTGTTTCAGGGAGCGTGTGTCAGAGTGTGTATGTGTGTGAGAGAGAGAGTAACTGTGTGTTTATGTTTGTGTGTGAGAGAGTGTGTCTGTGTGTGTTTGGGGGATCTTGTGTCTGTCTGTGTGTATGTGTGTGAGAGAGAGTGTGTGTGTGAGAGACAGAGAGTGTGTGTGTGTGAGAGAGTGTGTCTGTGTGTGTTTGGGGGATCGTGTGTCTGTCTGTGTGTATGTGTGTGAGAGAGAGTGTGTGTGTGAGAGACAGAGAGTGTGTGTGTGAGAGAGAGTGTGTATGTGCGTGAGAGTGAGTAGGTGTGTGAGAGAATAAGAACGTGTGTGTGAGAGTATGTGTGTAAATGAGAGAGCGTGTGTGTATGTGTGTGTGAGAGAGAGAGTGTGTGTCTGTGTGAGAGAGAGTGTGTGTCTGTGTGTGCATGAGAGAGAGTTTCTGTGTGTGAGAGAGAGTGTTTCTGTGAGAGAGAGAGTGTGTCTGCGTGTATGTGTGAGAGAGCGTGTCCATGTGTGTATTTGAGGGAGCGTATGTCTGTGCGTGTATGTGTGTGAGAGAGAAAGTGTGTGCTTGTGTGTGTTTGTGCGTGCGAGAGAGAGAGTTGTGCCTGTGTGTATGTGTTTGTGAGAGTGTGTGTGTGTGTATGTAAACGAGCCAATCTTATTGGGTGCCCGTGAATATAAAATCCAGCTGCTGTTTCAGATGAATTGGTCCTTGTGTCTCCAAAGACACAAAAGCTGCAAGAGTGACTTAACTGGGGGAAAGAGAGTGCTGTTCATTCCCGTGGGGATTTATCCAGTAAACCTTCCCCACACACTAACATCCCTCTGGCAATGCAGTGACTAGTCCTGCACACAGTGCCCCAGGTACAAACCAATGTAATGTCACCATAGCCTTACCAGAGCATGGGACAGCTCCTCATTACACAGCGGTGTCTGGTGGGGATTTAAACAGAGGGTCACCATGGCCCAGCTGAGGGGAGAGGTTGGGAAGGAGAGTCCTTCAGAGTAACTCTAGCTAGTGTGGTAAGCTAACTGCCCAGCCAACTGAGCTAACCAACCTCACTCCAGGGACGTGCCCTGTATAACCCACTCATAGCCAGCCTGCACCTCAATAGGAGCCAGGAGCAAGGCCATTCGGCCCCCACCCTAACCCAGAAGGGAGAGCACGGGAAGCTGATGAAGGAAACAAGCCTCTCCCATGTGGCCTTCTGAAATGGAGCTGGAGGACAGAGCACATCTGGCCTACTGTTTGCTTCCCAGTGACTGGCCTGCTCCACCTGACAGTGAGAGACTGAGGGGAACCTCAAGGAGATTTCACTTCTCACTGAGAGGCTGCAACTCCAATCCAAATCAGGCTGGTTCCCTCCGAGACTCAGGGAAGAGGGCAGCCCTCTACAGATCAGGCCCTTGTGTCGTCCGAACCTCCAGTGTGGGGGCCAAGAGCTGGGAGGTAGTGTTAAGAACATAAGACCATCCGAAATAGGAACAGGAGACCATCCAGCCCCTCGAGCCTGCTCTGCTATTCAATAGGATCATGGATGAATTAGCATTTGATTTGGGAGCTGAAACCAGGACAATACAGAGACAGAGAATCAAATTATTCTGCCATGAGGAATCATCAAACAGGAGCTGGAACCAGAGAGAGCAAACACACACACACAGAGACACACACACATACACACACAAACACACATACACACACACACACTTACACGCACACACTTACACGCACACACACACTTACACGCACACACACAGACACACACACACAGACACACACACACTTACACGCACACACACAGACACACACACATACACACACACTTACACGCACACACAGACACACACACTTGCACACACACACATACACACACACACTTACACGCACACACACACACTTACACGCACACACACAGACACACACACACATACACACACACACTTGCACACACAGACACACACTCACATACACACACACTTACACGCACACACACACACTTGCACACACACACATACACACACACTTACACGCACACACACACAGACACACACACAGACACACACACACACACGCGCGCACACACACACACACATACGCACACACACACACATTGTGGCCGCCTGTGAGAACGGGGAGAGACAAAGGAGCAAAATGCTAGAGAGGGATCTGATCCCACAGATTTCACTGCTTCCCTCTCTCTCTGCGGCTCTCATGTCTATTTCTGTGTTCCCAGTTCTCTCTCCCACATCTTTCCTTCAATCCCTATCTCTCAACATCCTTCACATCACTGCCCTGTTTACATTTCCTGGTAGATTGCCTTTTCCCCTTTGTCACCTCGCCAAGTTTTTTAGGAATGCTTATTTATTCAATCTTTCACAAAACCAACACCTTGCTCATCTCTCTCTGCACCTAGCTCTCAGTTCTGTGGGATCTTGCTATTCTTGCCTGTACATCATTCTCACTGCATCGCAGCAGCGCGCCCCCCCACCCCCCACATCCCCACCACCACCCCACTCTCTCAGCTCTATCTCTCTGCTGTTGCAACTCCTCTCTCTCTCTCTCTCTCTCTGTCCTACATCACTCCCTGTCTTGTTGTCTGTCTGACCTTCTCTCCCTCTCTTTCTCTCCCATTTTCATGTTTTCATGTTGTATCTGTCTGACATTGTATTTCTCTTCCTGGAGTTTCACACTCTCTCTCTTTCTCTCTCTCTGTCCTGCTCTCTCTCGGTTCTTCTCACTTCCTCTACCCCCCCCCCCCCCCCGCCTGCCTGTCTTTCTCTTGTTCTCTCCCTCCCTCTCATTGTCTGTCCGTCCATCTCTCTTTCGCTCCTGTAGTTTCTCTCCCTTTTTCTTCCTGGACCCCTCTGCTCTATCCCAGTGACTGGCGAAGGGGCAATGGGAATAGTTTGCCTCAGTGGCTGGTCTCAACCAGGTTTTACCCCCACTGTGGGGAGGGGTAAGTGGAAGGAACATGAAGTACTTTTCTGAGTGAGTCTGAAATAGAGAAAAAGAGAAAGAGAAAGGGAGAGTGACAAAAAGAGAGAGACATGGAGAGAGTGGAGATGGAGAAAGTGGAGAGAGAGAAATGGGCAGTGAGAGTCAGGGAGGTGGAGTGAGAAAAGGACAGAGTGAGAGAGACAGGGAGAGAGAGAGAGTGAGAAGGACATATATGGAGGGAGAATGGCATTGTGTGTACTTGGCGATGGTTTTAGAGTGGGATCTTGCTGTGCATTACAGCAGTGAGTCAAAAGGAGAGTTAGTCTCTACACTATGTCCTCCAGCCCAGGGGGTGTGAGTCTGCATGGGAAGGGGGAGAGTGGGAGACAAGGAGAGAATGGGACAGCCAGAGACTGGGGGAGGGTTTGATGGGGTTTTGGGGTTGGTGGAGAAAGGAGGGGCTGTTGTCAGAGAGAGATGGAGGAAGGGATAGCATGTGATGCAAAATCTGAGACAGGGTGGAGAAGAGGTCTCCACGGGAAGGATAGTCAATGAGGTCATTCAGGGGCCAATCCTGAGGATCCTGAACCGGACCAGGATCATTTAATGGGGCAGGGGGATGATGGGCAGAAAGGACTCCATCTGTGATGCAAACCGTCTATAATTTTGGGACTGGGATCTTGCTGTGCATTAAAATAGTCCCACGCCAGTCAGTCAACCCAGACTCATTTGCCGGTGTGAGAAAGTGAGGACTGCAGATGCTGGAGAGTCAGAGTTACAAAGTGAGGAGCTGGAGAAGCCCAGCAGGTCAGCCAGGAGAGTGGATGGTTCAGGCCTGACCTGCTGGGCTTTTCCAGCTCCACACTTTTCCACTCAACTCCCTCTGCCCCAGGGAATGGGTCTCACAGCAATGTTGGGGGGGCAGCAAAATATTTGAGGGGGGCACAGTTGGTGAGGTAGATAATTTGGAGGGAAGGTATTTGGGGAAGGGGATAAATTTGGGAGGAGAGTGAAAATGAGGGGCAAATGTTTTTAGGGAGTTCAAAATTAGGTGAGCACTTTCAGGTCTGAAATAAAGAAAAAGAGAAAGGGAGGGTGAGAAAAAGAGAGAGAGGTAGAGAGAATGGGGATAGAGAAGGGGGATGAGAGAAAGATGGGGCAGAGACAGACAGTGAGAGGGAGGGTGTGAGAGAAAGGCAGATTGAGAGAAAGAGACAGACAGGGAGAGAGAAGTACAAAGAGAGAAGGGGAAGTCAGACTGAGAGAAACAGGCGTTGAAGCATGGACAGACTGAAGGGGGGACACTCAGTATTCCAGTTGATTCCAGCTCCCTCTCTCTCAATGGGTTTTCACACTCCCTCTCTCCCATGCTCCTGGGGTTTCCTTCAGCTTGTCTCTCTCCCTCTCTCTCTACCTCTCTCTGGGTGGTGAGCTGGTCTCTGTCCCTTGCCATGTTGGTCACCTCAGAAAGCCTCCAGAAAATTCAAGAGATCAGTCTGCAGGTGATCCCTGGTTTTGTTCATTTCTGGATGGTTTCCCAGAACTTTCTATACTTCTGGCCAAATCGGAGAATCAGTTAATAGTTTGAAGCGTTGCTGATCATTTGGATGTTAGTTTCTTTGTGTAGCAGGACCCGGTGCCTTCCTGTCTGGGCCCTCCTTTGTTTGGTGGAGACGTTGTTAGGGATATGTCTGCCCAGGGGAACTGTTGCTTTTTACATTATGCTGATGGGATAACCATCTGGCTGCTGTCTGGCTTTTGTGGTTTGGGAGTATAACTTGTCCAATATACCCAGCATCTCTTGGCTGTCTATCTGTGTTTTAGCAAGGAGGCCGCAACATTTCACCCATTCCCCCTCCCCCACCCAGTCTTTTGAATGGAAAGAAGCTTATACAATGAATTAAAAACCTAATTTTAAAAGCTGGTTATGTTTGTTGTCAGAGTAGCCTGATGTTTGAGCGAAAGCCATTTTGTACATTGGTCAAACCGACTGTCATATGGCTGATAAGTGATATCATAGAATCCCTACAGAGCAGAAACAGGCCCTTCAGCCCATCGAGTCCACAATGACCCTCTGAAGAGAATGCAACTCAGATCCATCCCCTGATGATATCCCTGAAACCCTGCATTTCCCATGGCTATTCCAGCTAACCTGAATATCCCTCGACACTATGGGCAATCTGTCAAAAATGCCCACCATTGAACAGTGGGAGAAAACCCATGCAGATGCAGGGAGAATGTACAAACACCACACAGACAGTCGCTCAAGAGTGGAATCAAACCCAGGTCTCTGGCGCTGTGAGGTAACAGTGCTAACCATTGAGTGACTGTGGCACTACTAACTGTTTCGACAAAACATATTCCGTTCTGAGAATCCATACAGAATTGGGATGCATAGCCAATATCCAGTGAGCAGAATAAATGCAAGGGAATGAGACCTGCTGGCTCAAACTCCTGGAATTCCCTCCCTAAGGACATTGTGGGTCTACCACCTGCAACAGTTCAAGGAGGCAGCTCACCACCAAAACCAGCTCCCGAGCAGCTACGGACAGGCAATCAATACTGGGCCCAGCCAGGAACACTCAAACGTTGCAAATGAATGAAACTAAGATGATCACCCGGGGAGTTCCATCTACCTTCCAGCCCCTGGGGGTGTGTCCAGGTATTATTCACCATGATCGTACCCATCTGTTGCAGCCTGCAATCCTAACCACCGCTATCCCGAGATATATCAAGGTGAGTGCGGTTAGGACCACAGCTTGATGTGAGAGGAGCCGAATTCGTTAATGACAGGCGGTGGGAATGCCGTGGTATGGCCTGTTCTTTCACATTTACCTAAGTGTGGTCCCTGTCAATGTCCCCTCTATCGCCACAGCATGTGGGCGGGAATCATGATGACCCATCCAATTACCTTTTTTAATATAATTCCGATACTTTCGACTTCAAAGATCCCCAGCCTAACTTTGTCACTTGGGATAATTGGAATCCCTCGCACCAAGCCCAGTGTCCCACCGAAAGTGTCCTTACAGCTGTTACTAACCCAGCCCTTGGTGAGCTGCTGTAACTGACAGTGAGACATGTTGGTGTGGGTGTTCTCCTGGAACAAATATTTCCGCTGTTTGTCACTAATCCGGGATGGGACTTTTCTCGAGCAGTGAGGACCGCTGCCTTCATTTCATCATGGATGCCCCTCCCTCACTGTTGTCCCTCAGGGAGGGCTGAATGGCCTGGTGGACAAAGTCACATGGTGATTAATTTAATTTGTTTGTCAGCATCCAGTCCGTGTATGACAGACTGTCGGTCTATCTCATCCAAAAATGTATCTGGGTTTGAGACAGGATCAAACAGAGTGGCCTTTTTGGTGCTGCCCACCAGCTGGGTGGCTGGAATGGCTATTGTGTACGAAGTGAGACCATCAGCTGTCTGACACTGTGTAACCAGAGGGTTCATGGAATCTGGGTCCGTCTGTGGGTCAGCGCTGGGGGCAAAAGGAGCAGTTAGCTGGGAGAAAGGCAGTGGGAGTTCCCATCTGAGGGCGGGTGTGGATGTGTCAGTGTGGAGCCTGTCATTACCTCCCTGGGGAGGTAGAATCCCAAAGGCACACACTATCCCATTCTGGAAGGAGCCCTGGTTCCCTAGGGATTGTATTTGCTCCTGGTACCTCCTGCTAGGGCCTGATGTGTGTTGCTCCGTGTTGCAGGTGTACAGGACCCATGCAGCTGCTTGGTGCTCCCTACACTGTCCTTCCAGATTGTCCATGTAACCTGAGGCTGCTTCCCCATCCCCAGAGACCCTCCTTTCACTGGATTGGGCTCTTCCCAATTGTAACTGGAGTAGTCCCATGTGGGTGAGATTTTCCTGCAACCTTCTGTCCTGCTCATTGTGTAGGAGACCTAGCTCTGTCACAGCCTGTAGGTTTCCCTGGGGTAACCGGATTCCAGCTGCCTTATCCCAGCCGGGGATCCTCCAGGCTATCAGCAGTGGAGTGAGCTTTCCAGCTTCCTTCCCCAGCTCTCTATGGGCTTCTCACCACAGCTCCTGTACCAGGAATCCTTCGCTGCAAGGCCAGGCTGGCTTCCTGCCCAATTCTGCAGGACTGTTTCACGTTTGTACCGGCTCGTGTTCCGGTTGCTTTAGCTGCTTCTGTATTATGGGACACCTGGGTATACTCATAGAGTCATAGAGTTCTACAGCACGGAGACAGGCTCTTTGGCCCAAACTGGTCCATCCACACGAACCCCGTTTCCCTGCACTTGACCCATATCCTTCCAATACGATCCTTTCTATGTATTTGTCCAAGTGCCTTTTAAATGTTATTAAATGTATACCCCTTGACCACTCGCGCGGGTAATTCATTCCGTATGTGTATACACTCTGGGTAAAAACGTTGTCCCCCAGGTTCCCTTTTAATCTTTCCCCTTTCACCTTAAACTGATGCCCTTTCGTCCTCGATTCCCCAAGCCTTGGATAAAGACTGAGTGCATTCACCCTACCTATGCCTCCCATGATCTTATACACCTCTATAAGGACACCCCTCAGTCTCCTACACACGAAAGAAAATGTCCTTGCTTGTCCAACCTCTCTCGATAACCGTCTCGTTGAGTTCTGGCAATATCCTTGTAAATTCCTTCTGCACTCTTTTCACTTTAATAACATCCTTTGTATAGCAAGGTGGCCAAAACTGAACACAATATTCCAAGTGCGGCCTCACCAACATGCTGCACAACTACAACATAACTTTCCAACTTCGATATTCCATGCCCTGACTGATGAAGGGCTAATTGTGCCAAAAGCCTTCTTCACTGCCCAGTCTACCTGTGACTCCCCTCTCAGAGAACCGTAAACCTGGAATTCAAGGTCCCTCTGTTCCACTGGACTCCTTCAGGCCCTACCATTCACCACGAAACCCCGTCTTGATTTTACTTTCCAAAATGCTCGATCTCGTCCTTGTCTGTATTAACCTCCATTTGCCATTTCTCAGCCCAATTCCCCAGCTGATCAAGGCCCTGTTGCAATTGCTGAGAACCTTCCTCACTTATTTTAGTGTAATCTGCAAACTTTCTAATCATGCCTTAAACATCCTCGTCCAAATCATTGATCTAGATAGCAAACAGCAATGGGCCTAGCACTGACCAGCTCAGTGGCTCAGTGGTTAGCATTGTTGCCTTACAGCACCGTGGATCTGGGTTCAATTCCAACCTCACAGGATGGTCTGCGTGGGTTAAATCCTGTTAGGGTTAGTTTCCTACAGTATGGAAAGAGGCCATTTGGCCCAACAAGTCCACATTGACCTGCCGAAGAGTAACTCACCCAGAGCCATTCTCCCTACCTAATACTAAACTTGGAAGAAGGCACCGAGCACTATGGACAATTTAGCGTGGCCAATTCATCTGACCTGCGCATTTTTGGATTGTGGGAGGAAACTGGAGCACCCGGAGTAAACACACGCAGACACAGGGAGAATGTGCAAACTCCACACAGACAGTTACCCGAGGCTGGGTTCAAACCCGGGTCCCTGGCACTGTGATGCAGCAGTGCCAAGCACTGAGCCACCATGCCACACCAACTGAGTTTCTATGTTCTCCCCATGTCTGTGTGGGTTCCCTCTCGGTGCTCCGGTTTCCTCCCACAACCCAAAGATGTGCAGGTCAGGTAAATTGGCCATGCTTAATTGCCAATGGCGTTCATGGATGTGTAAGTACGTTGCATTAGTCAAGGATAAATATAGAGTAACAGGGTAGGGGAATGTGTTTGGGTGGAATAATCTTCAGAGGGCCAGAGGACCTGTTGGGCCAAAGGGCCTGTTTCCACAGAGGAGGGATTCTATGATTCTATGACCGCTGATGCACACCACTAGTCCCAGGACACCAGTCTGACTGTTACCCTCTGCTTCCTACCATCAAGCCAATTGTGTATCCAGTTTACCAATGCCCCCTGGATTCCATGCGATCAAACCTTTCGTGGGGGAGTGGTGAGTGCAGAGTTGTGTTAGTATCACTAAGGAAGGGGGAGATTGCAGTGCTGGGAAGTGATCAGTCAGGAAGGGGGCGATTAGTTTATTATGTCCACATCAGTCACGGAGTGTTTGATTCAGTGATGTATCGGGATCAGTCAGTGAGGGGGTGAATTTAGTGTGGGGTAGGGTTCAGTCAGGGAGGGGGAGATTGCAGTGTTGGGTAGGGATCAGTCAAAAAGAGGGAGATGGCAGTGGTGTCTAGGGATCAGTCAGGGAGGGGGTGATTGCAGTGTTGTGTAGGGATCAGTCAGGGAGGGGGTCATTGCAGTGTTGGGTAGGGATCAGTCAGGGAGGGGGAGATTGCAGTGTTGGATTGGGATCAGTCAGAGAGGGGGAGAGTGCAGTGTTGGGTAGGGGTCAGTCAGGAAGGGGGTGAGTGCAGTGTTGGGTAGGGATCAGTCAGGGTGGGGGGATTGCAGTGTTGTGTAGGGATCAGTCAGGGAGGGGGTGAGTGCCGTGTTGGGTAGGGGTCAGTCAGGGAGGGGGGATTGCAGTGTTGGGTAGGGATCAGTCAGGGAGGGGGTGAGTGCAGTGTTGGGTAGGGATCAGTCAGGGAGGGGGTGAGTGCAGTGTTGGGTAGGGATCAGTCAGGGAGGGGGTGAGTGCAGTGTTGGGTAGGGATCAGTCAGGGAGGGGGTGAGTGCAGTGTTGGGTAGGGATCAGTCAGGGAGGGGGAGAGTGCAGTGTTGGGTAGGGATCAGTCAGGGAGTGGGTGAGTGCAGTGTTGAGTAGGGATCAGTCAGGGAGGGGGTGAGTGCAGTGTTGTGTAGGGATCAGTCAGGGAGGGGGTGAGTGCAGTTTAGGGTAGAGATCAGTCAGGGAGGTGGAGATTCCAGTGTTGGGTCGGGATCAGTCAGGAATGGGGGTGAGTGCAGGGTTGGGTAGGGATCAGAGAGGGAGGGGAAAAAGTCTGCTGATGCTGGAGATCAGAGCTGAAAATGGGTTGCTGGAACAGCGCAGCAGGTCAGGCAACATCCAGGGAACAGGAGAATCGACGTTTCGGGCATAAGCCTTTCTTCAGGAAGAAGGGCTTCCTGAAGAAGGGCTTATGCACGAAACGTCGATTCTCCTGTTCCCTGGATGTTGCCTGACCTGCTGCGCTGTTCCAGCAACCCATTTTCAGATCAGAGAGAGAGGGGGTGATTGCAGTGTTGGGTAGGAATCAGTCAGGGTTGGGGAGATTGCAGTGTTGGGAAGGGATCTGTCAGGGAGGGGGAGATTGCCGTGTTGGGTAGGGATCAGTCAGGGTGGGGGTGAGTGCAGTGTTGGGTAGGGATCAGTCAGGGAGGGGGTGAGTGCAGTGTTGGGTAGGGATCAGTCAGGGAGGGGTGAGTGCAGTGTTGGGTAGGGATCAGTCAGGGAGGGGGTGAGTGCAGTGTTGGGAATGGGTCAGTCAGGGAGGGGGAGATTGCAGTGTTGGGTAGGGAACAGTCAGGGAGGGGGAGAGTGCAGTGTTGTGTAGGGATCAGTCAGGGAGGGGGAGAGTGCAGTGTTGTGTAGGGATCAGTCAGGGAGGGGGTGAGTGCAGTGTTGGGTGGGGATCACTCAGGGAGGGGGTGAGTGCAGTGTTGGGTGGGGATCACTCAGGGAGGGGGTGAGTGCAGTGTTGGGTAGGGAACAGTCAGGGAGGGGGAGAGTGCAGTGTTGTGTAGGGATCAGTCAGGGAGGGGGTGAGTGCAGTGTTGGGTAGGGATCAGTCAGGGAGGGGGTGAGTGCAGTGTTGGGTAGGGATCAGTCAGGGAGGGGGAGATTGCAGTGTTGGGCAGGGATCAGTCAGGGAGGGGGTGAGTGCAGTGTTGGGTAGGGATCAGTCAGGGAGGGGGGTGAGTGCAGTGTTGTGTAGGGATCAGTCAGGGAGGGGGGTGAGTGCAGTGTTGGGTAGGGATCAGTCAGGGAGGGGGTGAGTGCAGTGTTGGGTAGGGATCAGTCAGGGAGGGGGGTGAGTGCAGTGTTGTGTAGGGATCAGTCAGGGAGGGGGTGAGTGCAGTGTTGGGTAGGGATCAGTCAGGGAGGAGATTGCAGTGTTGGTTTGGGATCAGTCAAGGAGGGGGTGGGTGCAGTTTTGTGTAGGGATCAGTCACGGCTGGGGTGATTATAGTGCTGCGCAGTGATCTGTCAGGGAAGGGGAGATTGTATTGTTGGGTCGGGATCAGGCAGGGAGGGGGTGATTGCAGTGTTGGGTAGGGATAGATTGGAAAGCAGGATGGCAAAAAGTGTACATGTGATTGTTTTGTCAATTAGGGCTAAGGAGAATTCAAAGAGCTTTTACAAATACATGAAGGCCAAAGGGTCACTGGGGAGAGAATAGGGCCCCCCCCCCCCCCCAAAGATCAAGATCGCCTGCACGTGGAGCTGTTGGAAATTGGGAAAATACTGAACAAGTATTTCTTGTAGACAAGGACATGGAAGGTATAGAATTGAATGATGGTTTGGGAAATAATTTTGGGAAATAAATCTTGCAAAATGTCCACATTACAGAGGAGGAGGTGCTGGATGTCTTGAAACATATAAAGGTGGATAAATTGACAGGGCCTTATCAGGTATACTCTCAATCTCTGTGGCAAGCTAGAGAAGTGATTGCTGAGCCCCTTGCTGAAATATTTGTATCATCGATAGACACATGTGAGGTGCCAGAAGACTGGAGGTTGGGTTAATGTGGTGCCACTGTTTAAGACGGGTGGTCAGGAAAGCCAGGGAACTACAGACTGGTTTGCCTGACGTCAGTCGTCGGCACGTTGAAGGCCGGATACATGAGGGACAAGAGTTAGATGTGTTTAGAAAGGCAATGTCTAATTGGGGATAGTCAGCATTGCTTTGTTCGTGGGAAATCATGTCTCAAGGTATTGAGTTTTTTGAAGAAGTAACAAAAGGATTGATGAGGGCAGAGCGGTGGGTGTGAGTGATATGGGCTTCAGTAAGGTATTCGAAAAGTTTCCACATGGGAGCTTGGACAGCAAGGATAGATCTCATGGAATACAGGGAAAACCAGCCATTTGGATACAGAACTGGCACGAAGGCAGACGACAGAGGGTGGTTGTGGAGGGTTGTTTTTTCAGACTGGAGACCTGTGACCAGTGGAGTGCCACAAGGATCGGTGCTGCGTCCACTACTTTCCATTAATTATATAAATGATTTGGATGTGAACATAGCAGGTATAGTTAGTAAGTTGGCAGGTGACACCAAAATTGGAGGTGTAGTGGAAAGTGAAGAATGTTCCTTCACATTACAACGGGATGGTGAACTGGTGGGCCAATGGGCTGAGGAGTGGCAGATGGAGCTTCATTTAGATAAATGGATGGTGCTGCATTTTGGGAAAGCAACTCTTCGCAGGATTTATACACTTACTTTTAAGGTTCCAGGAAGTGTTTCTGAACAAAGAGACCTTGGAGTGCAGGTTCATTGTTCCTTGAAAGGAGAATTGTGGGTCGATAGGATATTGAAGACGGTGTTTGGTATGCTTGTGTTTACTGATCTGTGCATTGAGTAGAGGAGTTAGGAGGTCATGTTGTGGCTGTACAGGACATTGGATAAACCAGTGTTGGAATATTGCATGAAATTCTTGTCTCCTCCCTATTGGAAGGATATTGTGTAAATTGAAAGGGTTCAGAAAAGATTTACAAAGATGCTGACAGGATTGGAGGATTTGAGCTACAGGAAGAGGTTAAATGGGCTGGGGCTGTTTTCCCTGGAATGTCTGAGGCTGAGGGGTATCCATATGGAGGTTTATAAAGCCATGAGAGGCATGGTTAGGATGAACAGTCAATGTCTTTTCCCTGGGGTGGTGTAGTCCAGAACTGCAGTGCCTAGGTTCAGGATGAGAGGGGAAAGATATAAAAGGAATGTAAGGGACAATGTTTTGATGTGGAGCGTGTTGATTGTATGGAATGACCTGCCAGATGAAGTGGTGGAGACTGGTACAATTACTGCATTTAAAAGGCATCTGGATGGGTACACGAACAGGAAGGATGGAGAGGGATTTGGGCCAAGTGCTGGCAAATGTGACGAGATTATGTTAGGGTATGTGGGTGGCGTGGATGAGTTGGACCGAAGGCCCTGATTCTGTGCTGTACATCTCTATGACTGTGAATGTTTTCCACTGTCCATTTACAGCCATACACTTCACTGTTTCCCCTGTTTAACTTGGTCAGTTCTCCTCTCAAACACATGTCAATGGCTTTGGTTGTGATTGTAGGGTGTGCTTTTTAGTCACTTTAAAAATCCATCATCTCACTGAATTCCACTATACTGCAATTTCCCCGAGGATATCTCAATGTGACATTACTCCTTCCCTCAGCGTCATCAGCGAACGGTCGATCTGAGATAGTCACGTCCCTGGCCATTTGCACAACGTGTTATTCAAACAAACACTGACAGAAACAAAGAGGAGTTTGGAGAACATCACTTTAGCCAAAGTGACTGTCCCAGATTATACAAAGACTGAAGTCTCCCAAAATGGTCACAGTGCCTTTGCGTTACACAGGAATTCATTGGAATGTGTAACAGGGTTGAGCAATGAAATGCTATTAGGCAGCCTCTAAACTTTTCTCCTGCTTGTGTTTTTGACACGTGCTACCAAGAATCTGCATTCAGGCTGATTCAGCTGCATAATCTGGGGCCAAATGCTTTCTCTGTAATGCCTTTGTTACCCATTACTGTCAGGGTTACCCATCCTGCACTCCCTGAGACCCCTCAAGGAGGTGGACAATAGAATATTCATGTTCCACCTTTTGTTCACCCTGTCACTACTAAATCGCATTTATCTCTGTGCCACAGTCCATCCACCTTATTGCAGAGACTTTATCCAGTCCAAAAAAGAACATTACGACTGACTCTTTCCATAATTTCTTGTCACAGTCCAATTCACTGATGTACAGTTTCAGTTAAACTCTGTCTCTTCCTGTTCCTTTCTGCTTGTCTTCAGCTACATCGCCATTTCTGTTTGGAGTTGGAAAGCTCCTTTCACCTGAACCCTGGCCCTGCATCCTCTCTGTCAGTTTAAAGTCCTGTACATAGAGTCAACCCCACTGCTCTGGGTCTGGATCATGTGTAGGCCAGACCCGCTGCCTATAACAGATTTCCCTCCTGAAAGGATTAAGCAGTTAGATGGGTTATACTGGACACCGGCATTAACATCTGGATGAACAGTCAGGGGAGAATAGCACGAGGCCATCACCTGTCCCACTGGTAGTTCACCCGTCAGTGAGTACTCATCCCAGTGCACCATGAATCACAACCCTTTCATCATGACCATTGTGTGATCCTGATACCTTCCTGCACTCTGGTGATATCACTCAGTCTCTCTCCATGTGGTATCCCTTACTGTGTGGGTCTAATTGCTACCTCTGTCAACATCTCTCACTCTTGCAGCTACTCCAGATCCTGAGCAAACAGAATTCTCCACTCCAGAGAGACGCAGCAGCACAGGCCAGGGATGGAGACTGGGATTTTCCAGGTCTCTGTGGGACTCAGTGCCATTCTCCATGTGTAACCCTGACTGCATCAGTCTAATTTCCCATTCTGTCTATTTCTCTGTCTCCCGTAGGTACTCAGGATGTTCCTGTCTCAGCCGAATTCCTAACTCCTGTCTCGTCCATAACCACATCAAAAACGGTTGGTCAGCCAGAGAGAGATGGAGAGAGAGATCTGGAGCCTTCAGTAAATCCTGCAGCCGGTAAGATCACTCACAGTAAACAGCACAGGCAGTGGTTAGTGACCTTCTGTATTCAGACCCGGAAGACAGGATATAGACACAGAGCTGTGTAAGGAACAGTGACATTCTAGGCTTCATTCCCACCATCTTGTGAGGGACCTGCTTTCACCCTGAGACATCTCTCTCTGACTCTCTCTCTCTCCCTCTCTCTCACCCCCTCACCCTCATTCTCTCTTTCTCACCCTCTCATTCTCTCTCACCCCCTCACTCACTTTCCACCAAAACTCTCTCTCTCACCCGACTTCTCTCTCCCTCCCGTCCCTCTCTCTCTCATCCCTCTGTCACTGGATTGCCCTCTATCTCTCCCTATCACGCTCTGCCTCCTCTCTATCTATCTTCCTCTCTCTCTCTCGCTCTCTCTCTCGTCCCCTTCTCGTGCGCCTGTCGCTCTCAGACTCTCTGTCTCATTTCCATCTCCTCCCTCACGATCATTTGCACCTCTGTCTCTCTCTCTCTCTTGCCCCCCTCCTTGCCCTCTCTCTCTCTCTCTCGTTCGCCCCCTCTCTCGCTCTCTCGCCCCACTCTCTTGCTCGCCCCTCTCTCTCACCTCTCTCTGACACCCTCTCACTCTCAACCCCTCTCGCTCACACCCCCTCGCACTCTCAACCCATCTCTCTCACCTCTCTCTCTCCCTGCCTCTCACTCTCTTCCCCTCTCTGTCTGCCCCTCTCGTGCTCTCTTCCACCCTCTCACTCCACCTCTCTCACTCACCCCTCTCTCTCTTTCTCTCCCCCACCCCTCTCTCCCCTCTCCCCTTCTCTCCCCCCTCTCTCACCCCTTTCCCTCACCCCCTCGCTCTCATTCCCCCTCTCACCATCTCCCCTCTCTCTCCCTCCTCTCTCTTCCTCCTCTCTCTCCCTCCTCTTTCTCCCTCCTCTCTCACCCCCTTGCTCTCAACCCCCCCTCAGCCCTCCCCTTTCTCTTCCCCCCTCTCTCTCTCTCTCCCTCTCTCCCCCCTCTCACCTCTCTCCATCCCCCTTCCCTCCCCTTCCTCTCTCTCCCCTCTCTCCCCTCTCTCTCTCCCTCTCTCTCACATACCTCTGTCACACCCCCCTCTCCCCCTCTCTCATCCCCTTCCCCACCCCTCTCTCCCCACTCTCTCTGGCCTCTCTCACCCCTCTCTCGCCCCCCTCTCTCCACCTCTCACATCCCCATCCCCCCTCTCTCCACCTCTCCACACTACCACACTCTCTCCCCCACTTTCACTCCCGCACTCTCTCTCATCCCTTCTCTTCTTTCTCACTCGCTCTCTCTCCCACCCCGATCTCTCATCCACCCTCTCACTATCACCCTCTCACCCCTCACTCTCTTTCCACTTATTCTCTCTTACTCCCTCTCTCACCCCGTCTCTCAGGCCTCTCTCTCACCTTCTCGCTCACCCTGTCTCTCTCAGCCTGTCTCTCTCTATCCCCCTCTCCTCCTCACCCACTTTCTCTTCCACTCTGATCTCTCTCACACCCTCTCTCTCTCTCTCACCCCCCTCTCTCTCACCCTTCTCTCTCCCTTACCTCTCTCTCTCTCTCTCACCTCTCTCTAACCCTCTCTCTCTCTCACCCCTTCTCTCTCAGCCCTCTCTCTCTCTCTCTCAGCCCCCCTCTCTCCCCAATCTCTCCCACCCAGATCTCTCTCAAACACCCTCTCTCTCACCCTTCTCCCTCTCTCACCCTCTCTCTCACTCACCCCTGCTCTCTCATCCCCGCTCTCATCCCCCTCTCTCAGCCCTCTCTCTCTCAGCCCCCCTCTCTCTCCCTCCCCAATCTCTCCCAACCTGATCTCTCTCAACCCTCTCTCTCTTTCACCTCTCTCTCCCTTACCCCTCTCTCTCTCTCACACCTCTCTCACACTCACCCTCTCGCTCACCTTTTCTCTCTCAGTCCCTCTCTCTCAAGCCCTCTCTCTCTCACCCCTCACTCTCTTTCACCCCTCTCTCTCTTACATCTCTCTCTCACCCCCTCTCTCTCTTACCCCTCTCTCTCACCCTCTCTCTTTCAGCCTGTCTCTCTGTCATCCCCTGTCTCTTTCTCACCGGCTCTCTCTTCCACCCCGATCTCTCTCACGCCCCGTCGCTCTCTCACCCCTCTCTTTCTCACCGCTCTCTCCCTCACCCTCTATCTCTCAACCCCTCTCTTTCACTGTCTCTCTCTGTCAGTCTGTCTCTCTCTCACCCCCTGTCTATTTCACACCCGCTCTCTCTTCCACCGCGATCTCTCTCACATACCCTCTCACCTTCACCCCTCTCTCTCTCTCCCCCTCTCTCTCACCGCTCTCTCTCACCCTTCTCTCTATCATCCCTCTCTTTCGCACTGCCTCTCTCTCAGCCCCTGTCTCTCCCCCAGTCTCTCCCACCCTGATCTCTCTCTCAGCCCCCTCACTCTCACCCTCTCTCTCTCTCTCATCCCTCTCTCTGATCCCACTCTCTCTCACCCATCTCTCTCACCCTCTCTTTCTCACGCCTCTCTCTCACCCTCACTCTCTCAGGCCCTCTCTCTCTCTCACCATTCTCTCTCTCACCCCTCTTTCTCTCACCCTTCTCTCTCGTACCTGTCTCTCTCTCTCACACTTCTCTCTCTCAGCCCCTCTCTCTCTCTCCAGTCTCTCCCACCCTGATCTCTCTCAACCCCTCTCACTCTCCCCCACTCTCTACACCCCTCTCTCTCTCACCCTTTATCTCTCACCCTCTCTCTCTTACCACTCTCTCACACCTCTCTCTCTCAGCCTGTCTCTCTGTCACCCCTGTCTCTTTCTCACCCGCTCTCTCTTCCACCCCGATCTCTCTCATACCACCTCACACTCCTCTCTCTCTCACTCTGTCTCTTAACCCTCTCTCACACCACCTCTCTCACACCCCCTCTCTCATACACCCTCTCTCTCTTACCCATCTCTCTCACCCTCTCTCTCTCACCCCTTCCCTGTCTCCCCCTCTCTCACCCCTCTCTCTCACCCTCTCTGTCTCTCTCACCCCTCTCTCTCTCACCCCCTTTCTCTCACAAACCTCACTCAACCCCCTCTCACTCTCACATCCCTCTCTCTCTTACCCTCTCTCTCTTACCTCTCTCTCTCACCCCATCTTTCCCACACTCTTTCACACCCCCTCTCTCTCTGGCCCTCTCTTTCAGCCCCTCTCTCTCTCACCACGCTCTCTATCCCTCACCTCTCTCTCTCAACCTCTTCTCTCTGACACACCACTCTCTCTCTCACCCTCTTTCTCTCACCCCTCTCTCTATCACCCTCTCTCTCACCCCTCTTTGTCACCCCTCTCTCTCACCTCTCTCTCTCACCCTTTCTCTCTCACCCTCTCTCTCAGCTCCTCTCACTCTCACCCTCTCTCTCTCATCACTCTCTCTCTGATCACACTCTCTCTCACACACCTCTCTCTCATAAACCTCTCTCTCACCCTTTGTCTCTCACCCTTATCTCTCACCCTCACTCTCTCAGGTCCTCTCTCTCACCATTCTCTCTCTTACCCGTCTCTCTCTCTCACACTTCTCTCTCTCAGCCTCTCTCTCTCACACTTTCTCTCTCACCCTCTCTTTCGCAGCCCCTCTCTCTCTCCCCCGGTCTCTCTCACCTGATCTCTCTCTCAGACCCTCTCACTCTCCCCCACTCTCTCTCACCCCTCTTTCTCTCACCCTTTCCCTCTCACCCTCTCTCACTCACCCCTCTCTGTCTCTCTCACCCCTCTCTCTCTCACCCCCTTTCTCTCACAAACCTCTCTCAAACCCCTCTCACACTCACATCCCTCTCTCTCTCATCCTCTCTCTCTCACCTCTCTCTCTCACCCCATCTTTCTCACACTCTTTCACACCCCCTCTCTCTCAGTCCCTCTCTTTCAGCCCCTCTCTCTCACCACCCTCTCTGTCCCTCACCTCTCTCTCTCAACCTCTTCTCTCTCACACCCCACTCTCTCTATCACCCTCTCTCTCTCACCCTTCTCTCTATCATCCTCTCTCTGTCACCGCTCTCTCTCACCCTCTCTCTCAGCCCCTCTCACTCTCACCCTCTCTCTCTCATCACTCTCTCTCTGATCCCTCTCTCTCACACACACCTCTCTCTCACACACCTCTCTCTCACCCTTTGTCTCTCACCCCTATCTCTCACCCTCACTCTCTCAGGTCCTCTCTCTCACCTTTCTCTCTCTTACCCGTCTCTCTCTCTAACACTTCTCTCTCTCAGCCTCTCTCTCTCACACTTTCTCTCTCACCCGGCCTTTCGCAGCCCCTCTCTCTCCCCCAGTCTCTCCCACCTGATCTCTCTCTCAGACCCTCTCACTCTCCCCCACTCTCTCTCAGACCCTCTCACTCTCCCCCACTCTCTCTCACCCCTCTTTCTCTCACCCTTTCTCTCTCACCCTCTCTCTCTCACCCCTCTCTCTCACCCCCCTCTCTCTCTCTCACCCTTTCTCTCTCATCCCTCTCTCTCTCAGCCTGTCTCTCTGTCACCCCCGTCTCTTTCTCACCCGCTCTCTATTCCACCCCGATCTCTCTCACCCCTCTCTCAACCCTCTCTCTCACACCCTTCTCTCTCTTACACGTCTCTCTCTTTCACCCTCTCTCTCTTACATCTCTCTCTCACCCCTCTCTCTCACCCCCTCTCTCTCACCCTTTCTCTCTCTTAGCCTGTTTCTCTGTCATCCCATGTCTCTTTCTTACCCGCGCTCTCTTCCAGCCCGATCTCTCTCAAACCCCTCTCTCTCTCACCCCTCTCTCTCTCACTCTCTCTCTTACCCCTCTCTCACATCCCCTCTCCCGCACCCGCTCTGTCACACCCGCTCTCTCTCACCACCTCTCTCTCATCCCCTCTCTCTCCCCCCACTTTCACCCTCTCTCTCTCAGCCTGTCGCTCTTTCACGCCCTGTCTCTTTCACACCTACTCTCTCATCCACCCCGATCTCTCTCACACCCCCTCTCTCCCTCACCTCTCTCTCTCTCATCCCTCTCTCTCTCACCCCTCTCTCTGTCTCACCCTTCTATCTCTTACCCATCTCTCTCACCCTCTCTCTCTCACCCCTTCTCTCTCTCCCCCTCTCTCACTCGTCTCTCTCACCCTCTGTCTCTCACCCCACAATCTCTCTCAACCCTCTCTCTCTCTGAAACCTCTCTCTCTCAACCCCCTCTCACTCTCACATCCCTCTCTCTCTCATCCCCTCTCCCTCTCTCTCACCCTCTCTCTCTCTCCCCTTCTCTGTCTCCACCTCTCTCACCCCTCTCTCTCACCCTCTCTCTCTCTCTCACCCCTCTCTCTCTCACCACATCTCTCTCACACTCTCTCTCTCAGGCCCTCTCTTTCAGCCCCTCTCTCTCACTCCCCTCTCTGTCACACACCTCTCTCAACCTCTTCTCTCTCTCACAGCCCTCTCTCTCTCACCCTCTCTCTCTCTGACCCCCCTCTCTCTCTCACCCTTCTCTCTCCCTTACCTCTCTCTCTCTCACCTCTCTCTCTAAACCTCTCTCTCTCACACCCTTCTCTCACACCCCTCTCTCTCACCCCTTCTCTCTCAGCCCTCTCTCTCTCTCTCTCAGCCCCCCTCTCTCCCCAGTTTCTCCCACCCAAATCTCTCTCAAACATCGTCTCTCTCACCCCTCTCCCTCTCTCACCCTCTCTCTCACTCACCCCTGCTCTCTCATCCCCTCTCTCACCCCCCTCTCTCAGCCCTCTCTCTCTCAGCCAGTTTCTCTGTCATCCCCTGTCTCTTTCTCACCCGCTCTCTCTTCCACCCCGATCTCTCTCATACCCCCCTCTCTCACACCCCTCTCTCTCTCACTCTGTCTGTTAAACCTCTCTCACACCCCCTCTCTCACACCCCCTCTCTCACACACCCTCTCTCTCTTACCCATCTCTTTCACCCTCTAGCTCTCACCCCTTCTCTGTCTCCCCCTCTCTCACCCCTCTCTCCTACCCTCTCTGTCTCTCTCACCCCTCTCTCTCTCACCCCCCTTTCTCTCACAAACCTCACTCAACCCCCTCTCACTCTCACATCCCTCTCTCTCTTACCCTCTCTCTCTTACCTCTCTCTCACACCCCATCTTTCCCACACTCTTTCACACCCCCTCTCTCTCAGGACCTCTCTTTCAGCCCCTCTCTCTCACCACCCTCTCTGTCCCTCACCTCTCTCTCTCAACCTCTTCTCTCTCACACCCCATTCTCTCTATCACCCTCTCTCTCTCACCCTTCTCTCTATCATCCTCTCTCTGTCACCTCTCTCTCTCACCCTCTCTCTCAGCCCCTCTCACTCTCACCCTCTCTCTCTCATCACTCTCTCTCTGATCCCTCTCTCTCACACACACCTCTCTCTCACACACCTCTCTCTCACCCTTTGTCTCTCACCCCTATCTCTCACCCTCACTCTCTCAGGTCCTCTCTCTCACCTTTCTCTCTCTTACCCGTCTCTCTCTCTAACACTTCTCTCTCTCAGCCTCTCTCTCTCACACTTTCTCTCTCACCCGGCCTTTCGCAGCCCCTCTCTCTCCCCCAGTCTCTCCCACCTGATCTCTCTCTCAGACCCTCTCACTCTCCCCCACTCTCTCTCAGACCCTCTCACTCTCCCCCACTCTCTCTCACCCCTCTTTCTCTCACCCTTTCTCTCTCACCCTCTCTCTCTCACCCCTCTCTCTCACCCCCCTCTCTCTCTCTCACCCTTTCTCTCTCATCCCTCTCTCTCTCAGCCTGTCTCTCTGTCACCCCCGTCTCTTTCTCACCCGCTCTCTATTCCACCCCGATCTCTCTCACCCCTCTCTCAACCCTCTCTCTCACACCCTTCTCTCTCTTACACGTCTCTCTCTTTCACCCTCTCTCTCTTACATCTCTCTCTCACCCCTCTCTCTCACCCCCTCTCTCTCACCCTTTCTCTCTCTTCGCCTGTTTCTCTGTCATCCCATGTCTCTTTCTTACCCGCGCTCTCTTCCAGCCCGATCTCTCTCAAACCCCTCTCTCTCTCACCCCTCTCTCTCTCACTCTCTCTCTTACCCCTCTCTCACATCCCCTCTCTCGCACCCGCTCTGTCACACCCGCTCTCTCTCACCACCTCTCTCTCATCCCCTCTCTCTCCCCCCACTTTCACCCTCTCTCTCTCAGCCTGTCGCTCTTTCACGCCCTGTCTCTTTCACACCTACTCTCTCATCCACCCCGATCTCACTCACACCCCCTCTCTCCCTCACCTCTCTCTCTCTCATCCCTCTCTCTCTCACCCCTCTCTCTGTCTCACCCTTCTATCTCTTACCCATCTCTCTCACCCTCTCTCTCTCACCCCTTCTCTCTCTCCCCCTCTCTCACTCGTCTCTCTCACCCTCTGTCTCTCACCCCACAATCTCTCTCAACCCTCTCTCTCTCTGAAACCTCTCTCTCTCAACCCCCTCTCACTCTCACATCCCTCTCTCTCTCATCCCCTCTCCCTCTCTCTCACCCTCTCTCTCTCTCCCCTTCTCTGTCTCCACCTCTCTCACCCCTCTCTCTCACCCTCTCTCTCTCTCTCACCCCTCTCTCTCTCACCACATCTCTCTCACACTCTCTCTCTCAGGCCCTCTCTTTCAGCCCCTCTCTCTCACTCCCCTCTCTGTCACACACCTCTCTCTCAACCTCTTCTCTCTCTCACAGCCCTCTCTCTCTCACCCTCTCTCTCTCTGACCCCTCTCTCTCTCACCCTTCTCTCTCCCTTACCTCTCTCTCTCTCACCTCTCTCTCTAAACCTCTCTCTCTCACACCCCTTCTCTCACACCCCTCTCTCTCACCCCTTCTCTCTCAGCCCTCTCTCTCTCTCTCAGCCCCCCTCTCTCCCCAGTTTCTCCCACCCAAATCTCTCTCAAACATCGTCTCTCTCACCCCTCTCCCTCTCTCACCCTCTCTCTCACTCACCCCTGCTCTCTCATCCCCTCTCTCACCCCCCTCTCTCAGCCCTCTCTCTCTCAGCCAGTTTCTCTGTCATCCCCTGTCTCTTTCTCACCCGCTCTCTCTTCCACCCCGATCTCTCTCATACCCCCCTCTCTCACACCCCTCTCTCTCTCACTCTGTCTGTTAAACCTCTCTCACACCCCCTCTCTCACACCCCCTCTCTCACACACCCTCTCTCTCTTACCCATCTCTTTCACCCTCTAGCTCTCACCCCTTCTCTGTCTCCCCCCTCTCACCCCTCTCTCCTACCCTCTCTGTCTCTCTCACCCCTCTCTCTCTCACCCCCCTTTCTCTCACAAACCTCACTCAACCCCCTCTCACTCTCACATCCCTCTCTCTCTTACCCTCTCTCTCTTACCTCTCTCTCACACCCCATCTTTCTCACACTCTTTCACACCCCCTCTCTCTCAGGACCTCTCTTTCAGCCCCTCTCTCTCTCACCACGCTCTCTGTCCCTCACCTCTCTCTCTCAACCTCTTCTCTCTGACACACCACTCTCTCTCTCACCCTCTTTCTCTCACCCCTTTCTCTATCAACCTCTCTCTCTCACCCCTCTCTCTCACCCCTCTCTCTCACCCACTCTCTCTCACCTCTCTCTCTCACCCTTTCTCTCTCACCCTCTCTCTCAGCTCCTCTCACTCTCACCCTCTCTCTCTCATCACTCTCTCTCTGATCACTCTCTCTCCCACACACTTCTCTCTCAAAAACCTCTCTCTCACCCTTTGTCTCTCACCCTTATCTCTCACCCTCACTCTCTCAGGTCCTCTCTCTCACCCCTCTCTCTCTTACCCGTCTCTCTCTCTCTCACACTTCTCTCTCTCAGCCTCTCTCTCTCACACTTTCTCTCTCACCCTCTCTTTCGCAGCCCCTCTCTCTCTCCCCCGGTCTCTCTCACCTGATCTCTCTCTCAGACCCTCTCACTCTCCCCCACTCTCTCTCACCCCTCTTTCCCTCACCCTTTCCCTCTTCCCCGGTTGGCGGGCGGCACGGTGGCCCAGTGGTTAGCACTGCTGCCTCACAGCGCCAGAGACCCGGGTTCAATTCCCGCCTCAGGCGACTGACTGTGTGGAGTTTGCACGTTCTCCCCGTGTCTGCGTAGGTTTCCTCCGGGTGCTCCGGTTTCCTCCCACAGTCCAAAGATGTGCAGGTCAGGTGAATTGGCCAGGCTAAATTGCCCGTTGTGTTAGGTAAGGGGTAGATGTAGGGGTAGGGGTTTGGGTGGGTTGCGCTTCGGCGGGGCGGTGTGGACTTGTTGGGCCGAAGGGCCTGTTTCCACACTGTATGTAATCTAATCTGTATGTAATCTAATCTAATCTCTCTGTCTCTCTCACCCCTCTCTCTCTCACCCCCTTTCTCTCACAAACCTCTCTCAAACCCCTCTCACACTCACATCCCTCTCTCTCACCCTCTCTCTCTCACCCTCTCTCTCTCACCTCTCTCTCTCACCCCATCTTTCTCACACTCTTTCACACCCCCTCTCTCTCAGGCCCTCTCTTTCAGCCCCTCTCTCTCACCACCCTCTCTGTCCCTCACCTCTCTCTCTCAACCTCTTCTCTCTCACACCCCACTCTCTCTATCACCCCTCTCTCTATCACCCTCTCTCTCTCACCTCTCTCTCTCACCCTTTCTCTCTCAGCCCCTCTCACTCTCACCCTCTCTCTCTCATCACTCTCTCTCTGATCCCTCTCTCTCACACACACCTCTCTCTCGCAAACCTCTCTCATCCTTTGTCTCTCACCCCTATCTCTCACCCTCACTCTCTCAGGTCCTCTCTCTCACCTTTCTCTCTCTTACCCGTCTCTCTCTCTCACACTTCTCTCTCTCTCAGCCTCTCTCTCACACTTTCTCTCTCACCCTCCCTTTCGCAGCCCCTCTCTCTCTCCCCCAGTCTCTCCCACCTGATCTCTCTCTCTCTCAGACCCTCTCACTCTCCCCCACTTTCTCTCACCCCTCTTTCTCTCACCCTTTCTCTTTCACCCTCTCTCTCTCACCCCTCTCTCTCACCCCTCTCTCCCTCTCTCACCCTTTCTCTCTCACCCCTCTCTCTCTCAGCCTGTCTCTCTGTCACCCCCGTCTCTTTCTCACCCGCTCTCTATTCCACCCCGATCTCTCTCACCCCTCTCTCAACCCTCTCTCTCACACCCTTCTCTCTCTTACACGTCTCTCTCTTTCACCCTCTCTCTCTTACATCTCTCTCTCACCCCTCTCTCTCACCCCCTCTATCTCACCCTTTCTCTCTCTTAGCCTGTTTCTCTGTCATCCCATGTCTCTTTCTTACCCGCGCTCTCTTCCAGCCCGATCTCTCTCAAACCCCTCTCTCTCTCACCCCTCTCTCTCTCACTCTCTCTTACCCCTCTTTCACATCCCCTCTCTCGCACCCGCTCTCTCACACCTGCTCTCTCTCACCACCTCTCTCTCATCCCCTCTCTCTCCCCCCACTTTCACCCTCTCTCAGCCTGTCGCTCTTTCACGCCCTGTCTCTTTCACACCTGCTCTCTCATCCACCCCGATCTCTCTCACACCCCCTCTCTCCCTCACCTCTCTCTCTCTCATCCCTCTCTCTCTCACCCCTCTCTCTGTCTCACCCTTCTATCTCTTACCCATCTCTCTCACACTCTCTCTCTCACCCCTTCTCTCTCTCTCCCCCTCTCTCACTCCTCTCTCTCACCCTCTCTCTCACCCCTCAATCTCTCTCAACCCTCTCTCTCTGAAAGCTCTCTCTCTCAACCCCCTCTCACTCTCACATCCCTCTCTCTCTCATCACCTCTCTCTCTCTCACCCCTCTCGCTCACCCCATCTATCTCACACTCTCTCTCTCAGGCCCTCTCTTTCAGCCCCTCTCTCTCACTCCCCTCTCTGTCACACACCTCTCTCTCAACCTCTTCTCTCTCTCACAGCCCTCTCTCTCTCACCCTCTCTCTCTGATCCCTCTCTCTCTCTCACACCCTTTTCTCTCCCTTGTCTCTCTCTCTCTCTCACCTCTCTCTCGAACCCTCTCTCTCACACACCCCTTCTCTCACGCCCCTCTCTCTCACCCCTTCTCTCTCAGCCCTCTCTCTCTCTCTCAGCCGCCCTCTCTCCCCAGTCTCTCCCACACAGATCTCTCTCAAACATCCTCTCTCTCACCCCTCTCCCTCTCTCACCCTCTCTCACTCACCCCTGCTCTCTCATCCCCTCTCTCACCCCCCCTCTCTCAGTCCTCTCTCTCTCTCAGCCCCCCTCTCTCTCCCTCTCCAATCACTCCCAACCTGATCCCTCTCAACCCTCTCTCTCTTTCACCTCTCTCTCCCTTACCCCTCTCTCACACTCACCCTCACTCTCACTTTTTCTCTCTCAGCCCCTCTCTCTCAAGCCCTCCCTCTCACCCCTCACTCTCTTTCACCCCTCTCTCTCTTACATCTCTCTCTCATCCCCTCTCTCTCTTACCCCTCTCTCTCACCCTCTCTTTTTCAGCCCGTCTCTCTCTCACCCCTCTCTTTCTCACCGCTCTCTCCCTCACCCCTCTCTCTCTCACCCCCTCTCTTTCACTGTCTCTCTCTGTAAGCCTGTCTCTCTCTCACCCCCTGTCTATTTCACTCCCGCTCTCTCTTCCACCCCGATTTCTCTCACATACCCTCTCTCCTACACCCCTCTCTCTCTCCCCCTCTCTCTCACCACTCTCTCTCTCACCCTTCTCTCTCTCATCCCTCTCTTTCGCAGTGCCTCTCTCTCAGCCCCTCTCTCTCCCCCAGTCTCTCCCACCCTGATCTCTCTCTCAGCCCCTCTCACTCTCACCCTCTCTCTCTCTCATCCCTCTCTCTGATCCCTCTCTCTCTCACCCATCTCTCTCACCCTCTCTTTCTCACGCCTCTCTCTCACCCTCACTCTCTCAGGCCCTCTCTCTCTCTCACCCTTCTCTCTCTCACCCCTCTTTCTCTCACCCTTCTCTCCCTTACCTGTCTCTCTCTCTCTCACACTTCTCTCTCTCAGCGTCTCTCTAGCATACCTTCTCTCTCACCCTCTCTTTCGCAGCCACTCTCTCTCTCTCAGCCCCTCTCTCTCTCCCCAGTCTCTCCCACCCAGATCTCTCTCTCAGCCCCTCCTACTCTCCCCCACTCTCTCTCACCCCTCTCTCTCTCACCCTTTATCTCTCACCCTCTCTCTCTTACCCCTCGCTCTCACACCTCTCTCTCTCAGCCTGTCTCTCTGTAACCCCTGTCTCTTTCTCACCCGGTCTCTCTTCCACCCCGATCTCTCTCACACCCCCTCTCTCTCTCACCCCTCTCTCTCAACCCTATCTCTCTTACACCCTTCTCTCTCTTACCCGTCTCTCTCTTTCATCCCCTCTCTCTTACATCTCTCTCTCTCTCACCCCTCTCTCACCCCCTCTCTCACCCTCTCTCTCTCAGCCAGTTTCTCTGTCATCCCCTGTCTCTTTCTTACCCGCGCTCTCTTCCACCCCGATCTCTCTCACACCCCCCTCTCTATCACCCCCCTCTCTCTCACTCTGTCTCTTAACCCTCTCTCACACCCCCTCTCTCACACACCCTCTCTCTCTTACCCATCTCTCTCACCCTCTCTCTCACCCCTTCTCTGTCTCCCCCTCTCTCACCCCTCTCTCTCACCCTCTCTGTCTCTCTCACCCCCTCTCTCTCACCCCCTTTCTCTCACAAACCTCTCTCAACCCCCTCTCACTCTCGCACCCCTCTCTCTCACTCACTCTCTCTCACCTCTCTCTCTCACCCTTTCTCTCTCACCCTCTCTCTCAGCCCCTCTCACTCTCACCCTCGCGCTCTCATCACTCTCTCTCTGATCCCTTTCTCTCTCACACACCTCTCTCTCACAAACCTCTCTCTCACCCTTTGTCTCTCACCCCTATCTCTCACCCTCACTCTCTCAGGTCGTCTCTCTCACCCTTCTCTCTCTTACCCGTCTCTCTCACACACTTCTCTCTCTCAGCCTCTCTCTCTCACACTTTCTCTCTCACCCTCTCTTTCGCAGCCCCTCTCTCTCTCACCATCTCTCTCTCACCCCTCTCAGCCTGTCTCTCTGTCACCCCCGTCTCTTTCTCACCCGCTCTCTATTTCACCCCGATATCTCTCACCTCTCTCTCACCCTCTCTCTCACCCCTTCTCTCTCTCCCCCTCTCTCACTCTTCTCTCTCACCCTCTGTCTCTCACCCCTCAATCTCTCTCACCCCTCTCTCTCTCTGAAACCTCTCTCTCTCAAACCCCTCTCACTCTCACATCCCTCTCTCTCTCATCCCCTCTCTCTCTCTCTCACCCCTCTCTCTCACCCCATCTCTCTCACACTCTCTCTCAGGCCCTCTCTTTCAGCCCCTCTCTCTCACTCCCCTCTCTGTCACACACCTCTCTCTCTCAACCTCTTGTCTCTCACACAGCCCTCTCTCTCTCACCCTCTCTCTCTCTCTCTCTCACCCCTCTCTCTCACCCCTCTCTCACCCACTTGCTCTCACACCTCTCCCTCTCACCCTTCTCTCTTACCCCTCTCTCTCACGCACCTCTCTATCTCACCCTCTCTCCAACCCCTCTCTCTCACCCTTCTCTATCTCACCCTCTCTCTCTCACCCCTCTCTCTCGCTTACCCCTCTCTCTCTCACACAGCTTATCTCTCTCACCTTCTCTCTCTCTCAGCCTGTCTCTCTCCCTCACCTCTAACTCTCCCTCACCTCTCTCTATCCCCCTCTCTCTCTCACCCCTTTCTCTCTCATTCTTCTCTCTCCTACCCGTCTCTCCCTCTCTCACACCTCTCTCTCCCAGCCTCTCTCTCTCACGCCTTCTCTCTCACCCTCTCTTTTGCAGCCCCCTCTCTCTCTCAGACCCTCTCTCTCTCCCCAGCCTCTCCCACCCTGAGCTCCCTTAAGCCCCCTCTCTCTCATCCCCCTCTCTCTCATCCCTCTCTCTCTGAACCTCTCTCTCACCCCTCTCTCTCTCACACACCTGTCTCTCGCCCTCTCTCTCTCTCACCCGCTCTCACCCTCACTCTCTCAGGCCCTCTCTCTCACACCCCTCTCTCTCTCACCCCTCTCTCTGTCTTACCCCTCTCTCTCACACCGCTTCTCTCTCTCACCCCTCTCTCACCCGCACCCTCTCTCTCTCTCAACTCCCTCTCTCTCACACACACCCCTTCTCTCTCTCACCCTCTCTCTCTCTCACCCCTCTCTTGCTTACCTCTCTCTCTCTCTCTGTCTAACACCTCTATCTCACACCCTCTCTCTCACCCTCTCTCTCTCACCCTCTCTCTCTCTCTCTCACCCCTCTCGCTTACCTCTCTCTCTCTCTGTCTAACACCTCTCTCTCACCCTCTCTCTCTCTCACCCCCTCTCTCACACCCCTCTCTCTCTCACCCTCTCCCATTCACCCTCATTCTCTCTCACCCCTCTCTCTCACACCCCTCTCTCTCACCCTCTCTCTCACCACTCTTTCTCTCTCATCCTCTCTTTCTCACCCCTATCTTTCTTAACCCTCTCTCACACACATCTCTCTCATCCTCTCTCTCATCCCCTCTCTCTCACACCCTTCTCTCCCTCACCCTCGCTCTCTCATCCCTCTCTCTTACCCCTCACTCTTACCTGTCTCTCTCACACCGCTTCTCTCTCTCACACACACCTCTCGCTCACCCTCTCTCTCACCCCTCTCTCTCTTACCTTCTCTTTCTCTTACCTCTCTCTCTCCCTCTCTCTCTCTCACCCCTTGCCTCTCAACCCATCTCTCACCCCCTCTCTCTCAGCCCTTCCTGTCTCTCAGCCCCCCCAATCACTCCCCAGTCTCTCACACCTTGATTTCTCTCACACAACCTCTCTCTCACCCCTCTTTCTCTCTCACCCTCTCTCTCTTACTCCTCTCTCTCACACCTCTCTCTCTCAGCCTGTCACTCTGTCACCCCGGCTCTTTCTCACCCGCTCTCTCTTCCACTCCGATCTCTCTCACACCCCCTCTCTCCCTCACCCCCTCTCTCCCTCACCCCTCTCTCTCCCTCACCCCTCTCCCTCCCTCACCCCTCTCCCTCCATCACCACTCTCTCTCAGCCCTCCCTCTCTCTTACCCATCTCTCTCTCTCACCCTCTCTCTTCAGGGCATAAGCCTGAAGAAGGGCTTATGCCCGAAACGTTGATTCTCCTGTTCCCTGGATGCTGCCTGACCTGCTGCGCTTTTCCAGCAACACATTTTCAGCTCTGATCTCCAGCATCTGCAGACCTCACTTTCACCGTCTCTCTTACCCCTCTCTCACACACCCTGTCTTTCACCCCCTCTCTCTCACCCCCTCTCTTTCACCCTCTCTCTTTCTCTCAGCTTGTCTCTCTCTCACTCCTGTCTCTTTCACACCCACTCTCTCTTCCACCCCGATTTGTCTCACATCCCCTCTCTACGTCATCCCACTCTCTCTCTTACCCCTCTCTCTAACACCTCTCTCTCTCACTTTCTCTCTCACCCCCCTCCCCTCTCTCTCACCCTCTCTCTCACCCCTCTCTCTCACCCTCTCTCTCACACACCCTTCTCTCTCTTACCCCTCTCTCTTACCTGTCTCTCTCACACCACTTCTCTCTCACACACACACCTCTTGCTCACCCTCTCTCTCTCACCCCCCTCTCTCTTGCGCACCCTCTCTCTCACTCTCTTACCCCTCTCTCTCTTACCTTCTCTCTCTCTTACCTCTCTGTCTCTCTCCCCTTCTCTCTCAACCTATCTCTCACCCCCTCTCTCTCAGCTCTTTCTCTCTCTCAGCCCCTCTCTCTCACCACCTCACTCTCACCCCCTCTCTTCCACCCTCTCTCTTTCTCTTAGCCTGTCTCTCTCTTACCGCCTGTCTCTTTCACACCCACTCTCTCTTCCACCCCGATCTCTCTCACACCCCCTCTCTACCTCACCCCTCTCTCTCACACACACCTCTCTCTCTCACCCCTCATTCTCTCAACCCTCTCGCTCTCTCACCCTTGTCTCTCTTACCCGTCTCTCTCTCTCTTTCACCCCTCTCTCTTACATCTCTCTCTCACCCCTCTCTCTCACTCACCCCCTCTCTCTCACCTCCTCACTCTCACCCCTCTCTTCCACCCTCTCTCATTCTCTTTGCCTGTCTCTCTCTCTCACCCCCTGTCTCTTTCACACCCACTCTATCTCTTCCACCCCGATCTCTCTCACAATCCCTCTCTACCTCACCCCTCTCTCTCACACACCCCTCTCTCTCTCAACCCCCTCTCACTCTCACATCCCTCTGTCTCTCACCGCTTCTCTCTCACTTTCTCTATCAGGCACTCTCTCTCTCTCACCCCCCTCTCTCTCACACACATCTCTCTCACACACCTCTCTCTCTCAACCCCCTTTCTATCACACCCCTCTATCTCTCACCCACTCTCTCACACCCCTCTCTCAACCACTCTCTCTCACCCCTCTTTCCCTCTCACCCTTTCTCTCTCACCCTCTCTCTCACACACCGCTTCTCTCTCTCACGCTCTCTCTCTCAGCCTGTCTCCCTCACCTCTCTCTCTCTCACCCATCTCTCTCACCCTTCTCTCTCCTACCCATCTCTCCCTCTCTCACACCTCTCTCTCAGCCTCTCTCTCTCACGCCTTCTCTCTCACCCTCTCTTTCTCAACCCTCACTCCCTTAGACCCTCTCTCTCCCCAGCCTCTCCCACTCTGAGCTCCCTTAAGCCCCTCTCTCATCCCTCTCTCTCTCATCCCTCTCTCTCTCATCCCCCTCTCTCTCTCACCCCCCTCTCTCGCACATACCTCTCTCTCACCCTCTCTCTCTCACCCGCTCTCACCCTCACTCTCTCAGGTCCTCTCTCTCTCACCCCTCTCTCTCACACCCCCCTCTCTCTCTTAACCCTCTCTCTCTCACACACACCTTTTCTCTCTCTCTCACCCCTCTATCACTCTCACCCCTCTCTCTCAACCCCCTCTCCCTCTCACATCCATCTCTCTCTTACCCCGCTCTCTCACACCTCTCTCTCTCTCAGCTTGTCTCTCTGTCACCCTCTGTCTCTTTCTCACCCACTCTCTCTTCCACCCCGATCTCTCTCGCACCCCCTCTCTCCCTAACCCCTATCTCCCTCACCCTCTCTCTCTATCCCCCCGATTTCTTTCCCGTCTTTCTCACTCTCTCTCTTACACCTCTCTCACCCCGTATCTCTCACCCCCTCTCTTTCACCCTCTCTCTCTCTCAGCCTGTCTCTCTCTCTCACCCCCTGTCTCTTTCACACCCACTCTCTCTTCCATCCCGATGTCTCTCACACCCCCTCTCTACATCAACCCTCTCTCTCTCACCCTTCTCTCTCTTACCCGTCTCTCACTTTCACCCCCTCTATCTATTACATCTCTCTCTCACCCCGCTCTCTCACTCCCTGTCTCACTCTTTCTGTCATCCCTTGTCTCTTTCTCACCCGCGGTCTCTTCCACCCCGATCTCTCTCACACCCTCTCTCTCTCAACCCCTCTCCCTCATCCCCTCTCTCTCACCCCCTTTCTTTCACCTTCTATCTCTCTCAGCCTGTCTTTCTTTCACCCCGTCTCTTTCACGCTCTCCCTCGCAGCCTGTCTCAATTTTACCCCTGTCTCTTTCACACCCGCTGTCTCATCCACCCCGATCTCTCTCACACCCCCTCTCTCCCTCACCCCTCTCTCTCTCACTCCTCTCTCTCACCCCTCTGTCTCACACTTCTCTCTCTTACCCGTCTCTTTCACCCACTCTCTCTCACCCCTTTTCTCTCTCCCTCTCTCTCTCACGAACTTCTCTCTCTCAACCCCCTCTCACTCTCACATCCCTCTCTCTCACCCTCTGTATCTCACCCTCTCTCTCACTCCCCTCTCTCTCTCACCCTTCTCTCTCTCTCTTTCACCCTCTCTCTCACAGACCCTCTCTCATTTATCCCTCTCTCTCTCACACCCTCTCTCTCACCCTCACTCTCTCACGCCTCTCTCTCTCACCCTTCTCTCTTACCCCATCTCACTCACACCGCTTCACTCTCACACACACACCTCTGTCTCACCCTCTCTCTCTCACACCCTCTCTCTCTCTCACACCCTCTTTCTCACTCTCTCACCCCTCTCTCTTACCTTCTCTCTCTCTTACCTCTCTCTCTCTCCCCCTCTCAATCACACCCTCTCTCTCAAACCATCTCTCATCCCCTCTCTCTCAGCCTTTTCTCTCTCAGCCCCCTACTCACTCCCCAGTCTCTCACACCCTAATTTCTCTCACACACCCTCTCTCTCACCCTCTCTCTCTCTCACCCCTCTCTCTCACCCCTCTATCTCTTACCCCTCTCTCTCACCCCTCTCTCTCAGCCTGTCTCTCTGTCATCCCTTGTCTCTTTCTCACCCGCGGTCTCTTCCACCCCAATCTCTCTCACACCCCCTCTCTCCCTCACCCCTCTCTCTCGCTCACCTCCCTCTCTTACCCATCCCTCTCTCTCACCCTGTCTCTCTTACCCCTCTCACACCTCTGTCTCACACCCTCTCTGTCACACCCTCTCTCTCACCCTCTCTCTCTCTCTCACCTCACTCTCTCACCCCTCTCTCTCTTACCCCTCTCTCTCACACCTCTCTCTCTCAGCCTGTCTCTCTTTTACACCCTGTCTCTTTCTCACCCGCTCTCTCTTCAACCCGATCTCTCTCACATCCCCTCACTACGTCACCCCTTCTCACTCTCATCCCTCTCTTTCTCAACACACTCTCTCTCACCCTTCTCTTTCTTACCCGTCTCTCTCTCTTTCACCCCTCTGTCTCTCTAACATCTCTCTCTCACCCCCTCTCTCATCCTCTCTCTCTCACAGCCTGTTTCTGTGTCATCCCCTGTCTCTTTCTCACCCGCGCCCTCTTCCATCCCGATCTCTCTCACACACCCCTCCCTTACCGCGCTTTCCCTCACCCCTCTCTCACCCCTCTCTCTCTCACCCCTCTTCCTCTCTCACCCTTCTCTCTCTTACCTGTCTCTCTCACACCTCTCTCTCTCTCAGCCTCTCTCTCTCACGCCGTGGGCGGCGCGGTGGCACTTGTGGGCGGCACGGTGGCACGGTTAGCACTGCTGTCTCACAGCGCCTGAGACCCGGGTTCAATTCCCGCCTCAGGCGACTGTCTGTGTGGAGTTTGCACATTCTCCCCGTGTCTGCGTGGGTTTCCTCCGGGTGCTCCGGTTTCCTCTCACAGTCCAAAGATGTGCATGTCAGGTGAATTGGCCGTGCTAAATTGCCCGTAGTGTTACATAAGGGGTAAATGTAGGGGTATGGGTGGGTTACGCTTCGGCGGGTCGGTGTGGACTTGTTGGGCCGAAGAACCTGTTTCCACACTGTAAAGTAATCTAATCTAATCTAATCTAATCTAATCTAATCTAATCTAATCTAATCTAATCTACTCTCACACCCCTTCTGTCGCAGCCCCCTCTCTCCCCAGTCTCTCCAACCCTGAGCTTTCTCACAGCCCCTCTCTCCCTCACCCCTCTCTCTCATCCCTCTCTCTCTCACCACTCTCTCTCACCCCTCTCTCTCTCTCTCACCCTCTCTCTCTCTCACCCCTCTCTCTCTTACCCTCTCTCTCTCACCCCTCTCTCTCTCTCACCCCTCTCTCTCTCACCCTCTCTCTCTCACACCTCTCTCTCTCTCACCCTCTCTCTCTCACACCTCTCTCTCTCTCAGCCTCTCTCTCACGCCTTCACTCTCACCCTCTCTTTGGCAGCCCTTCTCTCTCTCAGCCCCTCTCTCTCTCCCCAGTCTCTCCCTCCCTGATCTCTCTCACCGCCCCTCTCTCTCTCACCCCTCTCTCACCCCTCTCTCTCACCCTCTCTCTCTCACCCTCTCTCTCTCTCTCACCCTCTCTCTCTCACCCTCTCTCTCACTCCCTCTCTCTTACCTCTCTCTCTGTTACCCCTCTCTCTCACACCCCTCTCTCTCTCTCACCCTCTCTCTCACACCTCTTCTCTCTCAACCCCTCTCTTACTCCCTCTCTCTCAGTCCTCTCTCTCTCAGCTCCCCTAGTCACTCCAGTCTTTCCCACCCTTATCTCTCTCACACACAATCTCTCTCACCCTCTCTCTCTCACCCCTTCACTCTCTCAGCCTGTCTCTCTGTCACCCCTGTCTCTTTCTCACCCGCTCTCTCTTCCACCACACTCTCTCCCACACCCCTCTCTCTCTCTCAACCCTCTCTCTCTTACCCCTCTCTCTCACCTCTCTCTCTCTCTCTCACTCTCTCTCTCTCACCCCTACTCTGTCACCCCTTTCTCGCAACCCCTCTCTCTCAGGCACTCTCTCTCACCCCCTCTCTCTGTTTCAACCCCATCTCTCTCTCACCCCCTCTCTCTCACCCCCTCTCTCATCCCCTCTCTCTCACACCCTCACTCTCAACCTGTCTCTCTGTCACCCCCTGTCTCTTTATCACCCTCTCTCTCCCTCACCCCTCTCTCTCCCTCACCCCTCTCTCTCCCTCACCCCTCTCTCTCTCACCCCACTCTCTTACACCCCTCTCTCTCTCACCCTCTCGCTCTTACCCGTCTCTCTCTCACAAAACTCTCTATCTTTCTCACCCCTTCTCTCTCACCCTCTATTTCGCAGCCCCCCCCCCTCTCCCTCAGCTCCTCTCTCTGGCATCCCTTTCTCTCTCATCCCACTCTCTCACCCTCTCTCGCTCACCCCTTCTCTCTCACCCCCTCTCTCACCCCCTCTCTTTCAGGCCCTCTCTTTCAGCCCCTTGCTCTCTCACACACCTCTCTCTCAACCCCCTGTCTCTCTCACACTCCTCTCTCTCTCACCCTCTCTCTTTCAACCCTCTCTCTCATCCCGCGCTCTCTCACACCCTTCTCTCTCTCTCATGTCTCTCTAACCCTCTCTCTCTCACCCCTTCTATCTCACCCCCTCGCTCACCCCCTCTCTCTCAGGCCCTCTCTTTCAGCCCCTCTCTCTCACTCACCCCCCTCTCTCACACACCTCTCTTTTACCCTCTCTCTCACCCCTCTCTCTCTCACACCCTTCTCTCTCTCACCCTCTATCTCTCTCATCCCCTCTCTCTTACCCCCTCTCTCTCACACACCTCTCTCTCACCCTTTCTCTCTCATCCCTCTCTCCCTTACCCCTCTCTCTCACAAACCTCTCTCACACCTCCCTCTCTCTCAAACCCTCTCTCTCTCATACGTCTCTCCCTCTCTCCCCTTCTCTCTCACCCCTCTCTCTCACCCCTCTCTCAGGCCCTCTCTTTCAGCCCCTCTCACTCTCTCACCCCTCTCTCTGTCTCTCGCCCCCTCTCTCTCTCAGGCCCTCTCTCTCTCACCCTTTCTCTCTCATCCATTCTCTCTCACCCCCTCTCTCAGTCCCTCTCTCTCTCATACCTCTCTCTCACTCCCCTCTCTCTCTTACACCCCTCTCTGTCTCACACCCCCTCTCTCACCCCTCTCTCTCTCTCTCTCTCTCACCCCTCTCTCTCTGACATCTCTCTCTGTCATCCTTCTCTCTCTCTCATCCACTCTCTCACCGCCCCCTCTCTCACCCCTCTCTCTCACCCCCTCTCTGTCACACACCCCTCTCTTTCACCCCTCTTTCTCACACCCCCTCTCTCACCCCTTTCACTCTCTCACGCCTCTCTCTCACCCCCCTCTCTTTCATCCCCTCTCTCTCTCACCCCTCTCTCTCTCACCCCCTCTCTCCCTAACCCCACTCTATCTGTCATCCCCTCTCTCTCCTCTCACTCTCTCACATCCTCTCTATCTTCGCCCTCTCACTCTCTTACCCCCCCTCTCTCATGCCTCTCTCTCACCACCCTCTCTCTCAAACCCCCTCATTCTCTCATCCCCTCACTCTCTCACACCCTCACTCTCTCACCCCTCTCTCTCAACCCCCTCTCTCACCCCGCTCGCTCTCTCACCTCTCTCTCTCACTTCCTCTCTCTTTCACCCTCTCTCTCGCCACCCCCTCTCTCAACCCACCTCACTCTCTCATCCCCTCACTCTCTCAACCCTCAATCTCTCACGCCCTCTCTCTTTCTCAAACCTCTCTCTCTCAACCCCTCTCTCTCATCCCCTCTCTCACTCCTCTCTCTCACGCCCTCTCACCCCTTTCGCTCTTACCCCACGCTCTCTCGCTAACCCCTCCCCTCTCTCTCACACACTCTCTGAATCACACCCTCCCCTTCTAACTCCACTCTCTCTCTTACCCCCTCCCAACTTTCTCTCTCTCTCAATCACCCATTGCCTCTCACCCCTCTCTCTCTCACACCCTCTCCTTCACACTCCACACTCTCTATTACCACCTCCCCACTTTCTCTCTCAATCACCCCTTCTCTCTCACCCCATCTCACCCCACCCCCTCTCTCAACCCCCTCTCTCTCACCTGCTCTCTCTTTTCACTCACGCTCTCTCTTTCTCACTTACACTCTTTTTTCACTCACTGTCTCTCTTTCTCACCCCTTCTTTCTTACCCATTCTCTCTCTCTCACCCTCTCTCTCTCCCATCTCACTCTCTCACCCCTCTCTCTCACCACACTGTTTTTCTCTCTCTCTGTCCCACCCCCTCTGTCTCTCACCCCTTCTCTCTCACACTCCTCTCACCCCCACCCCCTCTCTCTCAACCCCGTCTCTCTCACCCGCTTTCTCTTTCTCACTCACGCTATCTCTTTCACTCACTCTCTCTCTCTTTCTCACCCCCTCTCTGTTGCCTTCCCCTCTCTCTCGCTCTCCCCTCTCTCGCTCTCCCCTCTCTCGCCCTCCCCTTTCTCTCGCCCTCCCCACTCTCTCCCTCCCCTCTCTGGCCCTCCCCTCTCTCTCCCTCCCTCCACTCTCCTTCCCCTCTCACTCCCCCACCCCCTCTCTCTCCCTCCACTCTTTCTCGCCCTCCCACTTCTGTCTCTCGCCCTCCCCTCGCTCTCGCCCTCCCCTTTCACTCTCCCTCCCCTCTTACTGTCCCTCCCCTCTCACTCTCCATCCGCGCTCTCGCCCTCCCCTCTTACTCTCCCTCCCCTCTCACTCACTCTCCCCTCTCTCTCGCCCTCCACTCGCTCAGCCACCCCTCTCTCTCTCACCCTCTCTTTCCCCTCTTCTCTATACCCCCTCCCCCTTTCACCTCTCTCACACCGTCCTCTCCCCTCCTGTCTCCCCCTCATCTCTCCCCCTTCTCTCTTCTCCCTCCTCTCGCTACCCCTCCTCTCTCCCCCTCCTCTCTCTGCCACTCTCTCTCCTCTCACTCTGCTCTCTCTTCCCTCTCTCTTTCTGCCCACACTCTCTCCCCCTCTCTCTCCTTCCCCTCTGTCTCCCCCCACTTTCTCTCCCCGCTCTCTCTCCCCCACTCTCTCTCTGCCCACACTCTCTCCCCCTCTCTCTCTCCCCTCTCTCCACCTCTCTTCCCCCCTCTCTCACCCTCCCTCTCTATCGCCCCTCTCGTTATCTCCTCCCATTCTCTCTCTCTCTCCCCCTCTTACCCTATCTCTCTCTTGCCCCTCTCTCTCTCCCTGCTCCTTCACTCTCTCTCCACCTTCTCTCACTCTCGATCCCCGTCCCTCGGTCTCTCTCTCTCTCTCTCCCCACCTCCCATCGTTTCTCTCTTCCTGAATCTCTCTCCCTCCTGTCCCGCCCTTCCTCTCTCTCTGACACACTCTGTCCCCCTGGTTCTTCCCTCTCCCTCTGACCCAGAGTCTGGGGAGTTGGTGGTAGTGAGGCTGCGTGTGGGGGGTGGGGGTGTGATGTGGGAGGTGGGAGGAGGGAAAATTGTGGAGAGACGGAATTGTGGAACGGAGACAGAGACGGCAGGAGAGGGGGGAGGCAGACAGGGATTAGTGAAGGCAGGTGGAGAGACTGGGGTTGGGCGGTGTGAGAGAGCGGGGGATGTGGGAGAGTAAAAGGGAGAGGTGGTGAGAAATAGAGAATGCGCAGAACGAGAGAGAGGGAGAGAATTGAGGAGGAAGAGTCGGGGAGAGGAAATGGGGAGGCCAGGTTGGAGTAGGGGGGTGTCAGAGGGAGTTAAACCCAGCTCCTGAGCTCAGGGCGCGGTGCCCTCCCCTTCCCTGAGCACCAGGACTTGGGGCTGAGTCTGTCTCTCTCCAGCTCAGCTTCTCTAACACAAAGACACACAAGAACATCGGTCACTCTGCTGCTCGGCACGCTTTAATCAACATTTTTATTGGTTACAAATGGAAGTGATGGATACAGTAAGTGGGATGGTGCCTTTTCTCACTGCCCACCCGTTCTCTGTCCCCTCTCTCACTGTCCCCTCTCTCTCTGACCTCCTCTCTCTGTGACCTCTCTCTCTGTCCCCTCTCTCTGTCTCCCTCTCTCTCTGTCCCCCTCTCTCTCTGTCCCCCCTCTCTCTGTCCCCCTCTCTCTGTCCCTCTCTCTCTGACCCCTCTCTCTGTCCCTCTCTCTCTGTCCCCCTCTCTCTCTGTCCCCCTCTCTCTCTGTCCCCCCTCTCTCTGTCCCCCTCTCTCTGTCCCTCTCTCTCTGACCCCTCTCTCTGTCCCTCTCTCTCTGTCCCCCTCTCTCTCTGCCCCCCTCTCTCTCTGTCCCCCTCTCTTTCTGTCCCCCTCTCTGTCCATCCTCTCTCTGTCCTCTCCCTCCCGTCCCCTCTGCCCCCTTCTGTCTCCCACTCTCTCCATCCCCCCACTCTCTGTCCCCCTCTCTCTGACCCATTCTCTCTCCCCCACTCTTTCTCCCACTCTCTGTCCCCATCTCTCTGACCGCCTCTATCTCCCCTTCTCTCTCCCCCTCTCTATCTCCCCCACTTTTTGTGCCCCTCTTTCTGTCGCCCTCTCTCTGCCCCCTCTCCCTCCCACCCACCTCTCTCTGCCCCCCCCCTCTGTCCACCTCTCTCTCTCTGCACCCTCTCACTCTGCCCCCTCTCTCTGTCCCCCTCTCTCTGTCGCCCTCTCTCTCCCCCGCTCTCTGCCCCCTTTCTCTGTCGCCCTCGCTCTGTCTCCCTCTCTCTGTCTCCCCTCTCTGTCTCCCCCTCTCTCTCCCCTCTCTCTGTCTCCCTCTCTCTGTCCCCCTCTCTCTGTCCCCCTCTCTCTGTCCTGCGCTCTCTGCCCCCTCTCTCTCTGTCCCTCTCTCTCTGTCCCCTCTCTCTGACCCCCTCTATCTCCCCCACTCTCTGTCCCCCTCTCTCTGTCCCCCCTCTCTGTCCCCTCTCTCTGTCCCTTCTCTCTGACCCCCTCTATCTCCCCCACTATCTGTCCCCCCTCTCTGTCCCCCCTCTCTGTCCCCCTCTCTCTTTCCTCCCCTCTCTCTGTCCCCCTCTCGCTCGGCCCCCCTCTCTCTGTCCCCCACTCTCTGTCCCCCCTCTCTCTGTCCCCCATCTCTCTGGCCCCCTCTCTCTGCTCCTCTCCCTCTTTACCCCTATCTCTATCCCCCCTCTGTCCCCTCTCTCTGTCGCACTCTTTCTGCCTCCTCTCTGTCACCGTCTCTCTGTTCCACTCTCTGTCCCCCCCGTTGCCCTCTCTCTACCCCCTCTCTGTAAACCTCTCTCTGCCCCCCTTCTCTGTCGCCCTCTCTGTGTCCCCCCTCTCTGTGTCCCTCTCTCTCTGTCCCCGCTCTGTGTCCCCCTCTCTGTGTCCCCACTCCCTCTTCCCCCTCTCTCTGTTCCCCTTCCCTTTTCCCCCTCTCTCTGAACCCCACTCTCTGTCCCCCTCTCTCTGTCCCCCCTCTGTCTGCCCCCCTCTCTCTGTTTCCCCCTCTCTGTTCCCCCCTCTCTGTCCCCCTCTCTCTTTCGACCTCTCTCTGCCCCCTCTCTCTCCCCCGCTCTCTGATGCCCCCTCTCTGTCCCCCTCTCTCTGTCCCTCCTCTCTGTCCCTCTCTCTCTGCCCACCCCTCTCTCTGTCGCCCCTCTCGCTGAAACCCGCTCTCTGTACCCGTCCTTCTGTCTCCGCCTCCACCCTCCCACCTGCCCCCTCTGCCCGCCTCTCTCTCTGTTCCCCTCTCTCTCTGTCCTCCCCTCTCTCTGCCCCCCCTCCCTCTTCCCCCTCTCTCTGCCCCCCTCTCTCTGCCCCCCCTCTCTGTCCCCCTCTCTCTGTTCCACCCTCTCTGTTCCACCCTCTCCGTCCCCCTCTCTCGTTCGCCCACTCTCTGCCTCCTCTCTCTCCCGCGCTCTCGGACGCCCTCTCTCGGTCGCCCTCACTGTCACCCCTCTCTGTCACCGCCTCTCTGTCCCCCCTCCCTCTGTCCCCGTCGCTCTGTGCCCCTACCTCTGTCCCCCTCCCTCTGTCCCTCTCCCTCTGACCCCCCTCTCTCTGTCCCTCTCTCTCTGCCCACCCCTCTCTCTGTCCCCCCTCTCTGCCCCCTCTCGGTCCCCCTCCGTCTTCCCTCTCTCTCTGTCCCCCTCACTCTTCCCCCTCACTCTTCCCCCTCTCTCTGTCCCCCCTCTCTCTGTCCCCCTCTCTCTGTCCCCCCTCCCTCTTACCCTTCTCTCTGTCCCCCCCTCTATGTCCCCCTCTCTCTGTCCCCCCACTATCTGTCCCCCTCTCTCTGTTTCCCCCTCTCTGTTCCCCACTCTCTGTCCCTCTCTCTCTTTCGCCCTCTCTCCGCCCCCTCACTCTATCCCGCTCTCTGACGCCCCCTCTCTGTCGCCCTCTCTCTGCCCTCGCTCTGTCACTGTCTCTCTGTCCTCCCTCCCTAGTCCCCCTCCCTCTGACCCCCTGCCGCTGAGCCCCTCGCTCTGTCCCCCTCCCTCTGTCCCTCCTCTCTGTCCCTCTCTCTCTGCCCACCCCTCTTTCTGTTGCCCCTCTTGCTGAACCCCTCTCTCTGTCCCGTCCTTCTGTCTTCGCCCCTTCCCTCCCAGCCGCCCCCTCTGTCCTCCCCTCTCTCTGTCCCCATCTCTCTGTCCCCCCCTCTCTGTCCCCCCTCTCTGTCCCCTCTCTCTGTCCCTTCTCTCTGACCCCCTCTATCTCCCCCACTATCTGTCCCCCCTCTCTGTCCCCCCTCTCTGTCCCCCTCTCTCTTTCCTCCCCTCTCTCTGTCCCCCTCTCGCTCGGCCCCCCTCTCTCTGTCCCCCACTCTCTGTCCCCCCTCTCTCTGTCCCCCATCTCTCTGGCCCCCTCTCTCTGCTCCTCTCCCTCTTTACCCCTATCTCTATCCCCCCTCTGTCCCCTCTCTCTGTCGCACTCTTTCTGCCTCCTCTCTGTCACCGTCTCTCTGTTCCACTCTCTGTCCCCCCCGTTGCCCTCTCTCTACCCCCTCTCTGTAAACCTCTCTCTGCCCCCCTTCTCTGTCGCCCTCTCTGTGTCCCCCCTCTCTGTGTCCCTCTCTCTCTGTCCCCGCTCTGTGTCCCCCTCTCTGTGTCCCCACTCCCTCTTCCCCCTCTCTCTGTTCCCCTTCCCTTTTCCCCCTCTCTCTGAACCCCACTCTCTGTCCCCCTCTCTCTGTCCCCCCTCTGTCTGCCCCCCTCTCTCTGTTTCCCCCTCTCTGTTCCCCCCTCTCTGTCCCCCTCTCTCTTTCGACCTCTCTCTGCCCCCTCTCTCTCCCCCGCTCTCTGATGCCCCCTCTCTGTCCCCCTCTCTCTGTCCCTCCTCTCTGTCCCTCTCTCTCTGCCCACCCCTCTCTCTGTCGCCCCTCTCGCTGAAACCCGCTCTCTGTACCCGTCCTTCTGTCTCCGCCTCCACCCTCCCACCTGCCCCCTCTGCCCGCCTCTCTCTCTGTTCCCCTCTCTCTCTGTCCTCCCCTCTCTCTGCCCCCCCTCCCTCTTCCCCCTCTCTCTGCCCCCCTCTCTCTGCCCCCCCTCTCTGTCCCCCTCTCTCTGTTCCACCCTCTCTGTTCCACCCTCTCCGTCCCCCTCTCTCGTTCGCCCACTCTCTGCCTCCTCTCTCTCCCGCGCTCTCGGACGCCCTCTCTCGGTCGCCCTCACTGTCACCCCTCTCTGTCACCGCCTCTCTGTCCCCCCTCCCTCTGTCCCCGTCGCTCTGTGCCCCTACCTCTGTCCCCCTCCCTCTGTCCCTCTCCCTCTGACCCCCCTCTCTCTGTCCCTCTCTCTCTGCCCACCCCTCTCTCTGTCCCCCCTCTCTGCCCCCTCTCGGTCCCCCTCCGTATTCCCTCTCTCTCTGTCCCCCTCACTCTTCCCCCTCACTCTTCCCCCTCTCTCTGTCCCCCCTCTCTCTGTCCCCCTCTCTCTGTCCCCCCTCCCTCTTACCCTTCTCTCTGTCCCCCCCCTATGTCCCCCTCTCTCTGTCCCCCCACTATCTGTCCCCCTCTCTCTGTTTCCCCCTCTCTGTTCCCCACTCTCTGTCCCTCTCTCTCTTTCGCCCTCTCTCCGCCCCCTCACTCTCCCCCGCTCTCTGACGCCCCCTCTCTGTCGCCCTCTCTCTGCCCTCGCTCTGTCACTGTCTCTCTGTCCTCCCTCCCTAGTCCCCCTCCCTCTGACCCCCTGCCGCTGAGCCCCTCGCTCTGTCCCCCTCCCTCTGTCCCTCCTCTCTGTCCCTCTCTCTCTGCCCACCCCTCTTTCTGTTGCCCCTCTTGCTGAACCCCTCTCTCTGTCCCGTCCTTCTGTCTTCGCCCCTTCCCTCCCAGCCGCCCCCTCTGTCCTCCCCTCTCTCTGTCCCCATCTCTCTGTCCCCCCCTCTCTGTCCCCCCTCTCTGTCCCCATCTCTCTGTCCCCCTCTCTCTTTTTCTCCCCTCTGTCCCCCCCTCTCTGTCCCCCTCTCTCTTTCGTCCTTTCTCTGCCCCTCTCTCTCCCGCGCTCTCTGACTCCCTCTCTCTGTCGCCCTCTCTCTGCCCCCTCTCTGTCACCGTCTCTCTGTCCCCCCTCCCTCTGTCCCCCGGCTCTGTCCCCCTCCCTCTGTCCCATTCCCTCTGCCCACCCCTCTCTCTGTTCCCCCTCTCTGCCACCCCTCGGTCCCCCTCCCTCTTCCCCCTCTCTCTGTTCCCCCTCACTCTTCCCCCTCCCTCTTCCCCCTCTCTCTGTTCCCCCTCTCTGTTACCCCTCTCTGTTCCCCCCTCTCTTTCGCCCTGTCTCTGCCCCCCTCTCTCCACCGCTCTCTGACGCCCCCTCTCGGTCGCCCTCTCTCTGCCCCCGCTCTGTCACTGTCTCTCTGTCCCCTCTCCCTCTGTCCCCCTCCCTCTGACCCCCTCGCTCTGTCCCCCTCCCTCTATCCCTCCTCTCTCTGTCCCTCTCTCTCTGCCCGCCCATCTCTGTTGCCCCTCTCGCTGAACCACTCTCTCTGTCCCCGTACTTCTGTCTCCGCCCCCCTCCCACCCGCCCCTCTCTCTGCCCCCTCTCTGCCCCCCCCGTTCCCCTCCCTCTTCCCCTCTCTCTGTCCCCCTCACTCTTCCCCCTCCCTCTTCCCTCTCTCTCTGTCCCCCTCTCTCTGTCCCCTTCTCTGTTCCCCTCTCTCTGACACCCTCTCTCTGTTGCCATCTTTCTGCTCCCTCTGTGTCACCGTCTGTCTGTCCACCCTCCCTCTGTCCCCCTCCCTCTGTCCCCATCCCTCCATCCCCCTCCCTCTGTCCCTCCTCTCTCTGTCCCTCTCTCTCTTTCCACCCCTCTCTCTCTGTCGCCCCTCTCGCTGACCCCTCTCTCTGTCCCCGTCCTTCTAACTCGATCCCCTCCCTCCCACCCGCCCACTCTGTCCCCCTCTCTCTCTGCCGCCCACTCTCTCTGTCCCTCTCATTCTGTCCCCCTCTCTGTGTTCACCACTCTCTCTGTTCCCTCTCTCTCTGTCCCCCCTCTCTGCCCCCTCTCTTTCTGCCCCCTCTCTCTCTGCCCCCTCTCTCTATGCCCCCATCTCTCTGTCCCCCTCGCTCATCCCCCCATCTCCCCCTCTCTCTGCCCCCCTCTCTGTCACGCGTCTATCTGTCCACCCTTTCTGTCCTCTCTCTATCTGTCTATCCTCTCTGTCCTCTCTCTATCTGTCCCCCCTCTCGGTCCCGCCTCTATCTGTCCACCCTCTCTCTGTCGCCCTCTCTCTATCCCCCTCTCTCTGACGCTCTCTCTCTGTTCCCCTCTCTCTGACACCCTCTATCTCCCCCACTCTCTGCCCCTCACTCTGTCCCACTCTTTCTCTGTCCCCCTCTTTCTGTCCCCCCCTCTCTGAACCCCTCTCTCTCCCCCACTCTCTGTCCTCTCTCTCTCTGTCCCTTCTCTCTGAAACCTTCTATATCGCCCACTCTCTGTCCCCTGTCTCTGACCCCACTCTCTGTTCCCTACTCTCTGTTCCCCTCCCTCTGTCCCTCTCTCTCTGTCCCCCTCTCTCTCTGAACCCCCTTTCTCCCCCATTCTGTACCTCTCTCTCTGTTCCCTACTCTCTGTTCCCACCCCCCTGTCCCTCTCTCTCTGTCCCCTTCTCTCTGTCCCCCTCTCTCTGTCCTCCCCTCTCTCTGACCCCTCTCTCTCTGTACCCCTCTCTCTCTGACCCCCTCTCTCTCCCCCACTCTGTTCTCCCTCCCTCTGACCCCCTCTATATATCCCTCTCTCTGTTCCCCTCTCCCTCTGTCCCCCTCTCTCTGTCTCCCTCTCTCTCTATCCGCCCGTCCCCGTCTCTCTGTTCCCCCTCTCTCTGTTCCCCCTCTCTCTGTCCCCCTCTCTCTGTCTCCCCCTCTCTCTATCCCCCCGTCCCCATCTCTCTGTTCCCCCTCTCTCTGCACCCCTCTCAGTCCCCCCTCTCTGTCGCCCTCTCTCTGCTCCCTCTCTGTCACCGTCTTTCTGTCTCCCCTCCCTCTGTCCGCCTCCCTCTGACCCCCTCCCTCTGTCCCCCCTCCCTCTGTCGCCCTCTCTCTTTCCCCACTCTCTCTGTCCCCACTCTCTCTGCCCCCCTCTCTCTTTCCCCCTCTCTCTGTCCCCCTCTCTCTGACCCCTCTCTCTCTGCCCCTGTCTCTCTGCCCCCTCAATCTCTCCCAATCTCCGTCCCTCTCTCTCTGCCACATCTCTCTCTACCCTCTCTCTCTCAGTCACCTCTCTCTGTCACCCTCTCTCTGCCCTCCTCTCTCTGTCCCCTGTCTGTCCCGCGTCTATCTATCCACCCTCTCTGTCCCCCTCTCTCTGTCCCCCTCTTCTGTCCCCCCTCTCTGTCCCCCTCTCTCTGTCCCCTCTCTCTGTTCCCCCCTCTCTATTCCCCCCTCTCTGTCCCACTCTTTCTTTCGCCCTCTCTCTGCCCCGTCTCTCTCCCCCGCTCTCTGACACCCTCTTTCTGTCGCCCTCTCTCTGCCCCCTCTCTGTCACCCTCCCTCTGTCCACCCTCCCTCTGTTCCCCTCTCTCTGTCCCCCCTCTCTCTGTCCCCCCTCTCTCTGTCCCCCTCTCTCTGCCCCCTCTCTGTCCCCCTCTCTCTGTCCCCTCTCTCTGTCCCCTCTCTCTGTTCCCCCCTCTCTGTTCCCCCCTCTCTGTCCCACTCTCTCTTTCGCTCTCTCTCTGCCCCGTCTCTCTCCCCCGCTCTCTGACGCCCTCTTTCTGTCGCCCTCTCTCTGCCCTCTCTCTGTCACCCTCCCTCTGTACCTCTCTCTCTGTCACCCTCTCTCTGTCCCCCTCTGTCTGTCCCCCTCTCTCTCTGTCCCACTCTCTCTCTGTCCCCCTCTCTCTCTGCCCCCCACTCCCTGTTCTCCCTCCGACTGACCCCCTCTATATCCCCTCTCTCTCTGTCCCCCTCTCTCTCTGACCCCCACCCTCTTTCCCCCTTTCTCTGCCCCCTCTCTGTCACCGTCTCTCTGTACACCCTCTCTCTGTCTCCCCTCTCTCTGGCCCCTCTGTCTATCCCCCCTCTATTCCCCTCTCTCTGTTTCCCATCTCTCTGTTCCCCCTCTCTGTGTTCTCCTTCTCTCTGTCTTCTCTCCCTCTTCCCCCTCTCTCTGTCCCCCCTCTCTGTCCACCCTCTCTGTCCCCCTCTCTCTGAACCACTCTCTCTCCCCCACTCACTGTCCTCTCTCTCTGTCCCCTCTCTCTGACCCCACTCTCTGTTCCCTACTCTCTGTTCCCCTCTCTCTGTCACCCTCTCTCCCTGCCCCCCCTCTCTCTGACCCCCTCTCTCTCCCCCACACTGTACCTCTCTCTCTCTGTCCCCCACTCTCTGTTCCCTACTCTCTCTTCCCCTCCCTCTGTCCCTCTCTCTCTGCCACCCTCTCTCTGCCCCCTCTCTGTCAGCGTCTCTCTGTCCCCCCCCTCCCTGTTCCCCTCTCTCTGTCCCCCTCTCTCTGCCCCCTCTCCCTCTGTCCCTCTCTCTCTGTCTCCCCCTCTCTCTGGCCCCCTCTCTTTAAGCCCCTCTCTATCCCCCATCTCTCTGTCCCCCTCTCTCTGCCCCCTTTCTCTGCCCCCCCCTCTGCCCCCCTCTCTGTCCCCCTCTCTCTGTCCCCCCTCTCTGTCTCTCTCTCTGCCCCCCCTCTTTCTGCCCCCTCTCTCTGTCCCCCCCTCTCTCTGGCACCCCTCTCTGCCCCCCCTGCTCTGTCCCCCTCTCTCTGTCCCCCCTCTCTCTATCCCCCTCTCTCTGTCCCCCCTCTCTCTGTCCCCCCTCTCTGACCCCCTCTCTCTGTCCCCCCTCTCTGTCCCCCCTCTCTCTGTCCCCCCTCTCTCTGTCCCCCTCTCTCTGTCCCCCCTCTGCCCCTCTCTCTGTTTCCCCTCTCTCGGTTTCTCCCTCTTTGTTCCCCCTCTCTCTGTCCCTCCTCTCTCTGTCCCCCTCTCTTTGTCTCTCCCTCTCTCTGGCCCCCTCTCTCTATCCCCCCCTCTGCTCCCCTCTCTCTGTTCCCCCTCTCTCTGTTCCCCTTCTCTCTGTCCCTCTCTCTCTGTCCCCCTCTCTCTGTCCCCCTTTCTCTCTGTCCCTCTCTCTCTCTGACCTCCGCTCTCTCCCCCACTCTGTACCTCTCTCTCTATCCCCCACTCTCTGTTCTCCCTCTCTCTGACCCCCTCTATATCCCCCTCTGTCTGTTCCCTTCTCTCTCTGTCCCCCCTCTCTGTCCCCCTCTCTCTGCCCCCTCTCCCTCTGTCCCCCTCTCTCTGTCGCCCTCTTTCTGCCACCTCTCCATCACGGTCTCTCTGTCGTCCCTCTCGCTGTTGCCATCTCTCTGTCCCCCTCTTTCTGCCCCGGCTCTCGGTCCCCCCTCGCTCTGTCCCCCCTCGCTCTGTCGCCCCACGCTCTGTCCCCCTCTCTCTGTCCCCCCTCTCTCTATCCCCCTCTCTCTGTCCCCCCTCTCTCTGTTCCCCTCTCTGTTCCCCCCCTATCTGTCCCCCCCTCTGTCCCCCTCTCTTGTCCCCCTCACTCAGTTCCCCGGTCCCCCCTCTCTCTGTCCCCCCTCGGTCTGTCCGCCCTCGTTCTGTCCCCCTCTCTCTGTCCCCCCTCTCTCTATCCCCCTCTCTCTGTCCCCCCCTCTCTGTCCCCCCTCTCTGACCCCCTCTCTCTGTCCCCCCTCTCTGTCCACCCCTCTCTGTCCCCCCTCTCTCTGTCCCCCCTCTCTCTGTCCCCCCTCTCTCTGTCCCCCCTCTCTCTGTCCTCCTCTCTCTGTCCCCCTCCCTCTGTCCCCCCTTCTCTGTCCCCTCTCTCTGCTCCCTCTCTGTCACCGTCTCTCTGTTCCCCCTCCCTCTGTCCCCCTCTATCTGTGCCCCCCTCTTTCCGCCCCCTCTATCTGTTCCCCCCTCTCTTTCCCCCCTCCCTCTGTCCTCCGTCCGCCTGTCCCCTCTCTCTGCCCCCCCTCTGCCCCCTCTCTCTGTCCCCCTCCCTATGTCCCCATCTCTCTACCCCATCTCTCGGTTCCCCCCTCTTCTGTCCCCCTCTCTCTTTCACCCTCTCTCTGCCCCCCCTCTCTCCCCCGCTCTCTGACGCCCCCTCTCTGGCCCCCCTCGCTCTGTCCCCCCTCGCTCTGTCCCCCTCTCTCTTTCCCCCCTCGCTCTGTCCATCCTATCTCTGTCCCACCTCTCTCTGTCCCCCTCACTCTCAATCCCCTCACTCTCTGTCCCCCCTCACACTCTCCCCCTCTCTCTGCCCCCCTCTCTCTGCCCTTCTCTCTGTCGCCCTCTCTCTGCCCCCTCTCTGTCCACCTCTCTCTGCCCCCCTCTTTCTGCCCTCTCTCTCTGTTCCCCCTCTCTCTGCCCCCTCTCTCTGTCCCCCTCACTCTCAATCCCCTCACTCTCTGTCCCCCCTCACACTCTCCCCCTCTCTCTGCCCCCCTCTCTCTGCCCTTCTCTCTGTCGCCCTCTCTCTGCCCCCCTCTTTCTGCCCCCTCTCTCTGTTCCCCCTCTCTCTGCCCCCTCTCTCTGTCCCTTCTCTCTCTGCCCCCTCTCTCTGTCGCCTCCCTCTTTGCCGCCCCGTCCCTCACCTCTCTGCCCCCCCACCTGTCCCCCCTCTCTGTCCCCCCGTCAGTCCCCCCCTCTCTGTTGTGCTTTCTCTGTCCCCCGCTTTCTGTCCCCCTCTCTCTGTCACCCTCTCTCTGGCCCCCTCTCTCTGTCCCCCTCTCTCTGTCCCCCTCTCTCTGTTCCCCACCTCTCTGTCCCCTCTCTCTGACCCCCTCTCTCTGTCTGCCCTCTCTCTGTCCCCCCTCTCTTTGTCCCCCGTCTCTGTCGCCGTCTCTCTGCCCCCCTCTCCCTGTCCCCCTCTCTCTGTCCCCCCACTCTCTGTTCCCGCACCCTTTCCCCCCCCTCTCTGTCCCCCCACTCTTTCCCCCCTCTCTGTCCCGCTCTCTCTGTCCCCCTCTCTCTGTCCCCGTCTCTGTCACCGTCTCTCTGTCCCCCTCCATCTGTCCACCTCGCTCTGTCCCCCTTTCTGTCCCCCTCTCTCTGTCCCCCTCTCTCTGTCCCCCCTCCCTCTGTCCCCCTCCCTCTGTCCCCCTCCCTCTGTCCCCCTCTCCCTCTGTCCACTCTCCCTCTGTCCCCCTCTCTCTGTCCCGCTCTATCTCTGTTCCTCCCCTCGCTTTCCCCTCTCTCGACCCACCCCTGTCTCTGTCGCTCCTCTCGCTCTACCCTCTCTCTGTCCCCCCTCTCTGTCTGCCCCCCTCTATCTCCCCCATTCTCTGTGCCCCCTCTCTCTGTCCCCTCTCTCTCTGTCCCCCTCTCTTTGACACCCTCTATCACCCCCCTTCTCTCTCTGTCCCGCCCCTCTCTCTGTCACCCCCTCTCTGTCCCCCCTCTCTCAGTTCCCCCTCTCTCTGTCCCCCCTCTCTGTCTCTCTCTCTCTGTCTCTCTCTGCCCCCCATTCTCTCTGTTCCCTCTCTCTCTTTTACCCCCTCTGTCCCCCTATCTCTGTCCCCCCTCTCTCTGTCCGCCCCTCTCTGCCCCCCTCTCTGTCCCCCTCTCTCTGTCCCCCTCTCTCTGTTCCCCCTCTCTTTGTCCCCCGTCTCTGTCACCGTCTCTCTGTCCCCCCTCCCTCTGTCTCCTCTCTCTGTCCCCCTTTCTGTCCTGCCTCTCTCTGCCCACCCCTCTCTCTGTCCACCCTCCCTCTGTCCCCCCTCACTCTGCCCCTCTCTGTCACCGTCTCTCTATCCCCCTCCCTCTGTCCCCCTCTCTCTGAACCCCCTCTCTCTGCCCCCTGTCTGTCGCCGTCTCTCTGCCCACTCCCTCTGTCCCCCTTTCTCTGTCCCCTTTCTGTCCTGCCTCTCTCTGCCCAACCCTCTCTCTGTCCCCTTCCCTCTGTCCCCCCTCTCTCTGCCCCCTCTCTGTCACTATCTCTCTGTCCCCCTCCCTCTGTCGCCCTCTCTCTGTCCCCCCTCTCTCTGCCCCCTCTCTGTCACTGTCTCTCTGCCCCCTCTCTGTCACCGTCTCTCTGTCCCCCCTCCCTCTGTCCACCTCGCTTTGTCCCCCTTTCTGTCCCCCTCTCTCTGTCCCCCTCTCTCTGCCCCCCCTCCCTCTGTCCCCCTCCCTCTGTCCCCCTCCCTCTGTCCCCCTCTCCCTCTGTCCACTCTCCCTCTGTCCCCTCTCTCTGTCCCGCTCTATCTCTGTTCCTCCCCTCGCTTTCCCCTCTCTCGACCCACCCCTGTCTCTGTCGCTCCTCTCGCTCTACCCTCTCTCTGTCCCCCCTCTCTATCTGCCCCCCTCTATCTCCCCCATTCTCTGTGCCCTCTCTCTCTGTCCCCTCTCTCTCTGTCCCCCTCTCTTTAACACCCTCTATCACCCCACTTCTCTCTCTGTCCCGCCCCTCTCTCTGTCACCCCCTCTCTGTCCCCCCTCTCTCAGTTCCCCCTCTCTCTGCCCCCCCTCTCTGTCTCTCTTTCTCTGTCTCTCTCTGCCCCCCATTCTCTCTGTTCCCTCTCTCTCTTTTACCCCCTCTGCCCCTATCTCTGTCCCCCATCTCTCTGTCCGCCCCTCTCTGCCCCCCTCTCTGTCCCCCTCTCTCTGTCCCCCTCTCTCTGTCCCCCCTCTCTTTGTCCGCCGTCTCTGTCACCGTCTCTCTGTCCCCCCCACTCTCTGTTCCCACCCCCTGTTCCCCCACTCTCTGTCCTCCCTCTCTTTCACCGTCTCTCTGTCCCCCTCTCTCTGTCCCCCTCTCTCTGTTCCCCCTCTCTTTGTCCCCCGTCTCTGTCACCGTCTCTCTGTCCCCCCTCCCTCTGTCTCCTCTCTCTGTCCCCCTTTCTGTCCTGCCTCTCTCTGCCCACCCCTCTCTCTGTCCACCCTCCCTCTGTCCCCCCTCACTCTGCCCCCTCTCTGTCACCGTCTCTCTATCCCCCTCCCTCTGTCCCCCTCTCTCTGAACCCCCTCTCTCTGCCCCCTGCCTGTCGCCGTCTCTCTGCCCACTCCCTCTGTCCCCCTTTCTCTGTCCCCTTTCTGTCCTGCCTCTCTCTGCCCAACCCTCTCTCTGTTCCCCTCCCTCTGTCCCCCCTCTCTCTGCCCCCTCTCTGTCACTATCTCTCTGTCCCCCTCCCTCTGTCGCCCTCTCTCTGTCCCCCCTCTCTCTGCCCCCTCTCTGTCACTGTCTCTCTGCCCCCTCTCTGTCACCGTCTCTCTGTCCCCCTCCCACTGTCCCCCCTCTCTCTCCGCCCTCTCTGTCACCGTCTCTCTGTCCCCTCTCCCTCTGTCCCCCTCTCTCTGTCCCCCTCCCTCTCGCCCTCCTCTCGCTGTGCCCTCTCTCTGCCCACCCCTCTCTCTGTCGCCCCTCTCGCTCTACCCCTCTCTCTGTCCCCCCTCTCCGACCCCCTCTCTCTCCCCTCTCTCTGTCCCCCTCTGTCTCTGTCTCCCTTCTCTCTGCCCACCCTCTCTCTGTCCCCTCTCTCTCTGCCCCTCGCTCTGTCCCCCTCTCTCTGTCCCCCTCTCTCTCTGTCCCCCTGTCTCTCTGCCCCCCTCTCTCTCTCTCCCCCTCTCTCGCTGTCCCCCTCTCTCTCTGTCGTCCTCTCTCTGCCCCCCTCTCTCCGCCCCCCTCTCTCTCTGTCACCCTCTCACTGTCACCCTCTCTCTGCCCCCTCTCTCTGTCGCCCTCTCTCTGCCCCCCTCTCTCTGTCCCGCTCTATCTCTGCCCCCCTCTCTCTCTGTAGCCCCTCTCTCTCTCTGTCCTCCCTCTCCCTGTCCCCCTCTCTCTGTCCCCTCTCTCTGTCCCCTCTCTCTGCCCCCTCTATCTCCCCCATTCTCTGTGCCCTCTCTCTCTGTCCCCTCTCTCTCTGTCCCCCTCTTTTTGACACCCTCTATCTCCCCCTCTCTCTGTCCCGCCCCTCTGTCTGTCACCCCCTCTCTGTCCCCCTCTCTCAGTTCCCCTCTCTCTGTCCCCCTCTCTGTCTCTCTCTCTCTCTGTCTCTCTCTGTCACCCATTCTCTCTGTTCCCTCTCTCTTTGTTACCCCCTCTGCCCCCTCTCTCTGACCCCTCTCTCTGTCCCCCCTCTCTCTTTCCCCACTATCTCTGCCCCCCTCCCTTTGTCCCCCTCTCTGTCCCCCTTTCTGTCCCCCTCTCTCTGTCCCCATCTCTCTGTCCGCCTCCCTCTGTCCCCATCTCTCTGTCCCTCCTCTCTCTGCCCCCTCTGTCCCCACTTTGTCTGCCACCCTCTCTCTGTCCCCCGTCCCCCCTGTCTGCCCCCTCTCTCTGTCTCCCCTCTCTCTTTCCCCCCTCTCTCTGCCCCCTCTCTGTCACCGTCTTTCTGTTCCCTCTCCCTCTGTCCCCCTCTATCTGTGCACCCCTCTTTCTGCCCCCTCTCTCTGTCCCCATCTCTCTGTCTCCCCTCTCTGCCCCCCCTCTCAGTCTCCCCCCTCTGTCCCCCTCTCTCCCCCAATCTGTACCCCTCTCTCTGTACCCACTCTCTGCCCCACTCATTCTGTCCCCCTCTCTCTGCCCCCATCTCTTTCTGCCCGCCTCTCTGTGTCCCGCTCTCTGTCCCCCCTCTCTCTGTCCCCCTCTCTCTCTGTCCCCCCTCTCTCTGTTCCATTCTCTCTGTCCCCCTCTCTCTCTGTCAACCTCGCTCTCTGCCCCCCTCATTCTGTCTCCATCTCTCTCTGTCCCCCTCTCTCTGTCATCCTCTTTCTGCCCCTCTCTCTCTGTTGCCCTCTCTCTGACCCCCCCGCTCCCACCCGCCTCTGCCTGTACCCCCTCACTGTCCCCCACTCTCTCTGCCCCCCTCTCTGTCACCCTCTCTCTGCCCCCCCTCTGTTCCCCTTCTCTCTGACCCCCTCTATCTCCCCCACTCTCTGTTCACTGTCTCTCTGTCCCCTCTCTCTCTGTCAGCCTCTCTCTGTCCCCCTATCTTTGTCCCCCTATCTCTGTCCCCTCTCTCTGTCGCCCTCTCTCTGACCCCATCTCTCTGTCCCCCTCTCTCTGTCCCCCTCTACCTCCCCCACTCTCTGCCCCCCCTCTCTCTGTTGCCCTCTCTCTGCCCCCTCTCTTTCTGTCCCCCTCTCTCTCTGTCACCCTCTCTCTGACCCCCTTCTCTCTCACTCTCTCTGCCCCCCCTCCCTCTGTCCCCCTCCCTCTGTCCCCCTCCCTCTGTCTCCCTCTCCCTCTGTCCACTCTCCCTCTGTCCCCTCTCTCTGTCCCGCTCTATCTCTGTTCCCCCCCTCGCTTTCCCCTCTCTCTACCCACCCCTGTCTCTGTCGCTCCTCTCGCTCTACCCTCTCTCTGTCCCCCCTCTCTGTCTGCCCCCTCTATCTCCCCCATTCTCTGTGCCCTCTCTCTCTGTCCCCTCTCTCTCTGTCCCCCTCTCTTTAACACCCTCTATCACCCCCCTTCTCTCTCTGTCCCGCCCCTCTCTCTGTCACCCCCTCTCTGCCCCCCCTCTCTCAGTTCCCCCTCTCTCTGTCCCCCCTCTCTGTCTCTCTCTCTCTGTCTCTCTCTGCCCCCATTCTCTCTGTTCCCTCTCTCTCTTTTACCCCCTCTGCCCCCTATCTCTGTCCCCCCTCTCTCTGTCCGCCCCTCTCTGCCCCCCTCTCTGTCCCCCTCTCTCTGTCCCCCTCTCTCTGTCCCCCCTCTCTTTGTCCGCCGTCTCTGTCACCGTCTCTCTGTCCCCCCCACTCTCTGTTCCCACCCCCTGTTCCCCCACTCTCTGTCCTCCCTCTCTGTCACCGTCTCTCTGTCCCCCTCTCTCTGTCCCCCTCTCTCTGTTCCCCCTCTCTTTGTCCCCCGTCTCTGTTACCGTCTCTCTGTCCCCCCTCCCTCTGTCTCCTCTCTCTGTCCCCCTTTCTGTCCTGCCTCTCTCTGCCCACCCCTCTCTCTGTCCAACCTCCCTCTGTCCCCCCTCACTCTGCCCCCTCTCTGTCACCGTCTCTCTATCCCCCTCCCTCTGTCCCCCTCTCTCTGAACCCCCTCTCTCTGCCCCCTGCCTGTCGCCGTCTCTCTGCCCACTCCCTCTGTCCCCCTTTCTCTGTCCCCTTTCTGTCCTGCCTCTCTCTGCCCAACCCTCTCTCTGTCCCCCTCCCTCTGTCCCCCCTCTCTCTGCCCCCTCTCTGTCACTATCTCTCTGTCCCCCTCCCTCTGTCGCCCTCTCTCTGTCCCCCCTCTCTCTGCCCCCTCTCTGTCACTGTCTCTCTGCCCCCTCTCTGTCACCGTCTCTCTGTCCCCCTCCCACTGTCCCCCCTCTCTCTACCCCCTCTCTGTCACCGTCTCTCTGTCCCCCCTCCCTCTGACCCCGCCCTCTCTGTCCCCCTCTCCCTCTGTCCCCTCTCCCTCTGTCCCCCTCTCTCAGTCCCCCTCCCTCTGTCCCTCCTCTCGCTGTGCCCTCTCTCTGCCCACCCCTCTCTCTGTCGCCCCTCTCGCTCTACCCCTCTCTCTGTCCCCCTCTCCGACCCCCTCTCTCTCCCCTCTCTCTGTCCCCCTCTGTCTCTGTCTCCCTTCTCTCTGCCCACCCTCTCTCTGTCCCCTCTCTCTCTGCCCCTCGCTCTGTCCCCCTCTCTCTGTCCCCCTCTCTCTCTGTCCCCCTGTCTCTCTGCCCCCCTGTCTCTCTCTCCCCCTCTCTCGCTGTCCCCCTCTCTCTCTGTCGTCCTCTCTCTGCCCCCCTCTCTCCGCCCCCCTCTCTCTCTGTCACCCTCTCACTGTCACCCTCTCTCTGCCCCCTCTCTCTGTCGCCCTCTCTCTGCCCCCCTCTCTCTGTCCCGCTCTATCTCTGCCCCCCTCTCTCTCTGTAGCCCCTCTCTCTCTCTGTCCTCCCTCTCCCTGTCCCCCTCTCTCTGTCCCCTCTCTCTGTCCCCTCTCTCTGCCCCCTCTATCTCCCCCATTCTCTGTGCCCTCTCTCTCTGTCCCCTCTCTCTCTGTCCCCCTCTTTTTGACACCCTCTATCTCCCCCTCTCTCTGTCCCGCCCCTCTGTCTGTCAACCCCTCTCTGTCCCCCTCTCTCAGTTCCCCTCTCTCTGTCCCCCTCTCTGTCTCTCTCTCTCTCTCTGTCTCTCTCTGTCACCCATTCTCTCTGTTCCCTCTCTCTTTGTTACCCCCTCTGCCCCCTCTCTCTGACCCCTCTCTCTGTCCCCCCTCTCTCTTTCCCCACTATCTCTGCCCCCTCCCTTTGTTCCCCTCTCTGTCCCCCTTTCTGTCCCCCTCTCTCTGTCCCCATCTCTCTGTCCGCCTCCCTCTGTCCCCATCTCTCTGTCCCTCCTCTCTCTGCCCCCTCTGTCCCCACTTTGTCTGCCACCCTCTCTCTGTCCCCCGTCCCCCCTGTCTGCCCCTCTCTCTCCCCTCTCTCTGTCTCCCCTCTCTCTTCCCCCCTCTCTCTGCCCCCTCTCTGTCACCGTCTTTCTGTTCCCTCTCCCTCTGTCCCCCTCTATCTGTGCACCCCTCTTTCTGCCCCCTCTCTCTGTCCCCATCTCTCTGTCTCCCCTCTCTGCCCCCCCTCTCAGTCTCCCCCTCTGTCCCCCTCTCTCCCCCAATCTGTACCCCTCTCTCTGTACCCACTCTCTGCCCCACTCATTCTGTCCCCCTCTCTCTGCCCCCATCTCTTTCTGCCCGCCTCTCTGTGTCCCGCTCTCTGTCCCCCCTCTCTCTGTCCCCCTCTCTCTCTGTCCCCCCTCTCTCTGTTCCATTCTCTCTGTCCCCCTCTCTCTCTGTCAACCTCGCTCTCTGCCCCCCTCATTCTGTCTCCATCTCTCTCTGTCCCCCTCTCTCTGTCATCCTCTTTCTGCCCCTCTCTCTCTGTTGCCCTCTCTCTGACCCCCCCGCTCCCACCCGCCTCTGCCTGTACCCCCTCACTGTCCCCCACTCTCTCTGCCCCCCTCTCTGTCACCCTCTCTCTGCCCCCCCTCTGTTCCCCTTCTCTCTGACCCCCTCTATCTCCCCCACTCTCTGTTCACTGTCTCTCTGTCCCCTCTCTCTCTGTCAGCCTCTCTCTGTCCCCCTATCTTTGTCCCCCTATCTCTGTCCCCTCTCTCTGTCGCCCTCTCTCTGACCCCATCTCTCTGTCCCCCTCTCTCTGTCCCCCTCTACCTCCCCCACTCTCTGCCCCCCCTCTCTCTGTTGCCCTCTCTCTGCCCCCTCTCTTTCTGTCCCCCTCTCTCTCTGTCACCCTCTCTCTGACGCCCTTCTGTCTCACTCTCTCTGCCCCCCTCCCTCTGTCCCCCTCCCTCTGTCCCCCTCCCTCTGTCTCCCTCTCCCTCTGTCCACTCTCCCTCTGTCCCCTCTCTCTGTCCCGCTCTATCTCTGTTCCCCCCCTCGCTTTCCCCTCTCTCTACCCACCCCTGTCTCTGTCGCTCCTCTCGCTCTACCCTCTCTCTGTCCCCCCTCTCTGTCTGCCCCCCTCTATCTCCCCCATTCTCTGTGCCCTCTCTCTCTGTCCCCTC